>NW_027187287.1:59506-82632 GCF_028583685.1 Petaurus breviceps papuanus
CATATCAAATCACAGAACACTTCTCAAAGTGAGCCCCCAAAACAAAGTTACACATCAGGGCTTATATAGCCTTCTCCTGGCTCAGAGAATGTAACAACCTTATTGACCCACTGGCCAATCAAAAAGTATCTACTGAAAAACAAACCTCCCACCCCAGGCTTCAGGTGCACTTTAGCCTAGGGGCAGGGAAGATCTTCCAAATTTACATTTCCATTACACCACCTCTTACATCCTTCCTGTTTCAGTCTTTGGCACATCCTTCCCACTGTGGGATTCACAGATTCTGTTTCTAACAAAGATTTGATATAATCACAGGTGAAGCTCAAAGACACTTGAACTGAAACAAGGAGTTAAATACTCCTTTGCTTGCCATTACATAGATACTGCTCAAATCACAGAGATTCATTATCTTTGTATATTCTCAATGTAGGCTTCAGATCCTTCAATGTACAAGTTACCTATTTAAAGTCTAGGGAAATTTTCTTGCAAAAATGGATGATAAATTAGACAATGGGAAAAATATATAAGACAAAAATGATAGGGACTTAACAGCAGCAGAAGAGATTATGAAGAGGTAGCATGAATACACTGAAGAACTATACAAGATATTAACATCACCTATAACCTGATGGTGTGGATATTGATCTAGAGTCAGACATCCCGAAGAATGAAGTCAAGTGGGCCTTAGAAAGCATTGCTAATAATAGAGTTAGTGGAGGTGATGGTATTTCAGCTAAGCTATTTTATTTATTTTTTTTTATTAAGCAATCAGGGTTAAGTAACTTGCTCAAAGTTACACGGCCAGTTATTTCTGGGTGTGGTGCTGAGTGTCTGAGCCCGGGATTCGATCTCAGGTCGTCCCAACACTGGAGCCGGTACTCTTACTCGCTGAGCCACCTGGCCGCCCCTAAGCAATTGGGGTTAAGTAACTTGCTCAAGGTTACACGGCCAGGTGTTTCTGGGTGGGTGCTAAGTGTCTGAGCCCGGGATTCGATCTCCAGGTCGTTCTGACACTGGAGCCGGTGCTCTTACTCGCTGTGCTACCTGGCCGCCCCTCAGCTAAGCTATTTTAAATCCTAAAAGATGATGCTGTTAAAGTGCAGCACTCAAAAGAGGAACACCCTTACAAATTGAAAATTTGGCCAAAACATGAAAAGATGGGTCTTTTGATATCTGCTACCTGCTCCATGAACCCAGTTACTTAATCAAGTAGATTTAGGGGTTCCCCTGATCAGGTAGCCCCCGATCACACCACTCTCAAATATACACACATCTGTATATACAGAACATATGTGAAGTAAATGCAAAGTAATTTTGGGAAGAAAGGCAGGGATAGCAGCTGGGAAGGAATCAGGAAAACTTCATGTAGAAGGTGGAATTTACGCTAAATTTTGAAGTAAGAAAATATAAGAAGTGAAGAGGGATTGATTTCTATACTTGAGGGATGGACAGTGAAAAGGAACAGAGATGGAATATGGAATGTCATAAGATGGAAACAGCAAGAAGCCTAAATTGGCTGAACCAAATAGTAAGGGAAGGGGACTCATATGTGATAATACTGGAAAAGTAAATCAGGGCAACATTGTAATAGGCTTTAAAAACCAAACAAAGGACTTTATCAGAGGCAATAGACCTGAATTTAAGGAAAATAACTGGCACCTGAACTAGGGTTGTGGCTGTGTGAATAGTGAGGAAAGGTCACCTTGTGAAGGGGAAAAAATGAGATGCTAGAGGTAAAAATTGCAAGACTTGGCAACTGATTAGATTTTCTGATGAGCTGAGGAATTGATCATATTACTAAGGATACAAACCTGGGAGATATAGTAAGATGAGTGGTACCCTCAAGATAAATATAAAACTTCAGAAGGGTGTTTGTGACAAGATAATGAGTTCTATTTTGGACATGTTGAGTTTAATCAACCTAAAGGACTCTAGTTTGATATGTCTACAAGCATTTGGTGATTTGAGATGAGCTCAAGGGAGAAACCTGACTGGGTATCTAGATTTGGGAGTCTCTGCATAGAGATGATAAGATGTATGATGACTATTATACTAAACATGTTCCATGCCTAAGCCTTTCTTTTCTTTATTTTTAAAAATGTCTTTCTTTTTTCTTTTCTTTTTTTGCTTTTTGCAGGGGGGAAGGCAGAGCAAATGGGGTTGTGACTTTCCCAAGGTCACATGGCTAGTAAGTGTTAAGTGTCTGAGCCCAGATTCGAACTCAGGTCCTTCTGACTCCAGGGCCAGTGCTCTATTCACTGTACCACCTAGCTTCCCCCCGCCTAAGCTTTTCTTTTAAATGACCAGGATTTTGAGGGACTATACCTCTATATCAGAAATTTTACCATGGAGGCTCTTTTGGCAGTGCTATGAGAAAGAAGAATGAATGAATGAAGAATGAGAATGAAGAGAAACAAGCAATAATTTTGATTTGGTTTCCTTTTGTGACAGGTGGTAATGTGTACTTCTATTAACACTAGGATGGCTCAGAATGTCTGACACCAACCAGCTGAAATCCAATGGAGCTAATTTTAGCACCTTTGGTTCTTTGTCAGTTGAAGGATGGATTTCATGACATAGATATGCTTTTAATTACATGGTTTTTAAAGAATGGACCTTACTTTATATGACCCTGATCAAGTGTCATTGTCCTTGGCTGGGCAACTTACACTCCCCTTCCCTTCCTCAATCCATTTCCCCTCTCTCATTGCATTGTGCTACTAATTAATTACTTGGTTCCTGCTCCCATGTCACTTGTTCTTCATGTGGCTTCCACATCTCAGACCCTTGGTACCATGTTTCAACCCTAGTCTTCCACTTAGTTATATTTCCTTTCCCTTTAGTTATCCTGGGACCCACATTTCCAGCAGGGTCCTAAGGTCCTTCTAACTCAAGCTCATCTCATAGTTTAGAACCTAACCTAAAGAGAATTGAACTTGGAGATGATAGCAGATCAACATTGCAACATTTTGCTGAATCTCTAGTTCTCTCAGAGTCCTACATGATTTCTCCCAGACCCAAAATACCTTGTGATTTGGAATCTTCCCAGAAGGCAAACACATTCTAGTTCTTCTGGACAAACAGCCCCATGTTTGCCAAACCTGTAATATCTGACAATTCATGGTAATAACAAAGCCTTGGGATCTTTAGTCATTTACTGATCCTCCAGCTTTGAAGGAATCATATCTTCAAAAGTCAATTTGTTCAAGAACTTTTTCTAGAAGGTCAGAGCCCCAGACTCTCAAACTCATGAGTCAATGCCAAAGGCTGGGCCTACCAAAGAAATCTCCCTCCTCTGACTAGAAGGCTAGATTCTGGCATCATACTTCCTCTTCTAATAAGGAGTCAAAGGTTCAAGAATCACGTTTTTCAAAAATTCCCCTCTTGAGCCAACTGGACAAGAAAGCGTCAACCTCAGAAACTCATTATTGCACCAGAGAAAATCTTCTCTTAGAAACTTTCCTCTTCAGTCTCTTGGGTGAGCCCATAGAACTCCACCTCAAGGAAGACATTAATGGTTCCTGTAGTAGGAAAGGAAAAAAATTCCTAGCCCACACTCCCTCTGCACTTCAGAAGAAAGGCCCAAGGAAAAACCTGAACAGTAGCTGACAAGAACTGAGCACGGCTACTGGCTCACTTCTATAAGCCACCTCCTTCCAAAGGTCTGAGACAATCAACCATTGTGGAGGCATTCCAAGTCACCGAGACTTAATTAGGACTTTTTTCCTCTGAACAAGTTGGAAATAGATATATCCACACATGGCCAAAGTTTCCTAATAATCATTTCCCAGTAAATTTTTCAAATTAATCAATCATTAATATGGAAATCTACTTTTATGATTATTGAATTTCATATTTTATTTGGCATATTGGAATTTAGTCTGTCAAGAAATTTTTAGATCCTTTCTGTTTTACATGACATCAGTTAATCCTTTTACTTCTCATTTGCAAGCTTGACATTCTTTTTCTTTTTGTCCTCATCCAACTCATTGAAAAAATGTTAAGGAGCATAGAATCAACAACAGATCCCCAGGGAACTACACTAGAGTCCTCCTACCAAAAAGACATCAGTTCATTAAAGTCTATTGAGTCTTTTCATTCAACCACTTGTCCCTAACCATACTATCTTATCCATAAGGATAGTATGATAGAATTTGCCTATGTCCATAACATTTCTCCAATGTAATGACGTAGCTTAAGAACCACTAGAATTGCCATCTGCCCTATTGCTGAAGCTTTAAGGCCTCTGGGTTTTTCCATCTGCCCAGTACATGAACTTTCTTTTATGTGTTGTCTCCTTAAGTTATAACTTTGAAAGAAGACACTATCTTGCTTTTTTGTATACTCGACACATAGAAAAGTTCTTGGCATGTACTAGGTGCTTACAAATGCTTTTTCATTCATTTATCTATATTTTGTACATTTTATATAGAAATTGAACACAATTTTTTGTTTTCTAATTTTGTTAAAAATTTAATAGCCATCTATGAAAATAAGCAATCAAATACCCATTCAAAATAGATAATAAAATCTTACACAAAATCTTTTTTTTTTCTGATCCTGTGATTTCATTGGTATAGAGGGATCCACTGAGGCACATCACTGAATGTAGCATCAACAAAGTAGAAAAGTAGTTAACCACAAACAAACCAAAATGCTTTTGTTTTGTGTCCCTTTTCAGATTGATCTGAAGTTCTTATGTTGGCCTTCTTTTGTTTTCTTAATTCAGTTGCAGAACATGGGTATATAATGGTTTCTGCTGATGTCACTCTGCATATTTCTTTCCATATTTTCTTCCATCACTCCCTTATTCTCATTCTTACACTGGAGACATGGAGTGTACATTTGTTTAATCTAGAGTGTAAGTTCTTTATAGAATTTTCCTGCCTATTTAGCCTTTGCAACCACTCTTGGCATATTAGCTATAATTATTTTTATGGGGATTATTTTTTGCAGATATTGATCATGAGCACTGCAACACATGCTGACCAGCTACCCCATGAAATAATGTTTCTTTAGGCACAGGATAAAAATCAGCTCCTCAAATGCTTTTCTTTCTAGCCAGAAGGATCATGAGCCATCCTTTCATTTAGATATAATTTCCTTCTTCTGGTTTTGTTTGTAGTGGAAAGGTCAAGATTAGTATGATTCAGTTTCTCCAGTATTATGTCCACTTATTGGACACTGAATGAAGATCTCATGTTAAGATTACCAACAACCATGGCAAACTTTATAGATGGCCAAAAACTTGTGATCCTTACAGTATTTTGCTTCCTTTTCTGTCACTCTAACATTATTGAAATGAAAGGGGACAACAAAAGCATAAGGGGCATTGTGGATTTTTGCTTAAGTCATGAGTTACCATAGCTAAAGAATTCATCACTAAGTACCTAGCCTACTGGTAATGGGCCTCTCTGTACTTCATTAACTAGGGAAGTTCTCAGAAAGCTGATAGTCTATTGCAAGAATTATATGATAATTGAATATTACATCAACATACCATGCCATTAACTAAAGTAGATAGAGCACTGGACCTGGAGTCAGGAAGACCTGAGTTCAAATTTAGCCTCACATACTTATTAGCTATGTGACCCTGAGTAAATCACTTCACCTCTGTTTGCCTCCGTTTCCTCAACTATCAAATGGGGATAATAAGAGCACCTACCTCCTAGGGTTGTTGTGAGGATTAAATGAGATAATGTTTTTAAAGTACTCAGCACAGTGCCTGACACATAGTAGATGCTTAATAAATGCTTGATTCCTTCCTTCCTTCATGTGGATGCCATTTGGCTTGTCCTACTACATCTCAGGACTGAGTTCAAGTAGTCTTTCAGCCTCAGCATTGGTTAGAAGCAGGGATTATAGGCATGTGCCACCATTCCTTGCACTATTGTGCTGTTTCTTAAATCTAATCCATTAGGGAATATTATGCTTTCCTTTCTCCCTTTATATTCATTCAATGAAAATTCACTGAGCATCTACTAAGTGCAGGAGACTGTGAGAGATACAAAGATATACATACAAGATATGATTCCTCAGCTTCTAGAGCTCACAATCTAGTTGGGAAGAGAAGGCATCCCCCACCTTCCCCTAACTATAATATGTGGCAGTGTCATATAAGTACTATGGGAGTTCAGAGGAAGGGGAGAGTGCTTCTGAATGAGGTGGACAGACTTCATGGAGATATGGTATTTGACATGGGTAGATTTCAATATAGGTGAGGGGTGGAGGGGGAGAGCAAGGGGTGGGTTGAGAGAGAGACACAGTCCCAGAGGTAGAATTGAAACTGTGCTAGTGTAAATGAGATATAAAATTGAAAAAAAAATAGGGTCTTTGCCCTCAGGGAACTTCCATTCTGGCAGGTGAGATAAAAGATATCTATAAATAACTTAAGTACAAAATGGAATTATTACAAGCCCATCAGAAAGGTGCAAACAATGGCCTATGAGAGTTTAAAGGAAAGGAGAGACCCATTCTGGCCAGGAGAATCAGGAAGAGAATTGGGACCTGAACTGGGCGTTGAAGAATAGGCAAGATTTTAATAAGGCCTATACACAAGGCTTATCTTGGATAGGAGTAGAAATGGGGCAGGGGAAGAGGGGAGAAGTTGTAGCTTGTTCATTTCCTTTCCCTTAGAGTACTGGGCCTGGAGTGAGGGAAACTCATCTCCCCAAGTTCAAATCTGACCTCAGACTACTTACTAGATGTGTGACCCTGGACAAGTCACTTAATCTTCTTTGCCTCAGTTTCCTCATCTGCAAAATGAGTAGGAGAAGGAAATGGCAAACCACTCCAGCCTCTTTACGAAGAAAACTCAAATGGGGTCATGAAGAGTCAGACTGCTGAAAACAATGAAACATCAAATAAAAAAAACACCTTGGTAAATACCTGAGTAGACAGGAAAACACAAGAATTGATCATTTAGTATTAAGTGGAGAGTTAATATAGGGTGTCCCAAAAGCTTAAAATTGTATTAAGACTTTTGGGACACACTGTATAAAAAGAGAAGGTTGAAAGGCATATAAGGACTACATTTTGGAGAGCTCTGAAAGCCATGCTTTCAATGTTTAGAGTTTAGACTTTATTCTTTAGGTACTTGGGGACCATTACATAGCCTGAAAATATTCTGAGACAGTTAAAATATGATTTAACATTCTGAATTTGGGCAAAGTAAATGATTACTTATCATTAAAGACATAATCCTTTACATTCTTTTATTTGTCATAAAGAGCAGTGTGGTGTAGTGACTCTAACAGATTAAATGCTTAGCCTAGAGTTTGGAAGTCCTAGATTCAAACCCCCCATCTAAATCCTCTGTACCTGAGGCAGTCAGTCCCTTGGCCTTGTCTAAATAGTGACCTGGAAGAGTGAAAGAGGTTCCCTCACCAGGAGTTCCCCAGACTGATGAAATCTCAGATCTTTCCTGTGTTTGAAGGTATGGGTCAGAAGGCCTGTTAGAATGCAATTCCAACTTTCTTCTAGCTCCATAAACTTGAGGTTTGACCTTACTTCTCTCTGTCTTGGGCTTTTTAATCAGGTAGTGAAATAAACTCCTTGTTTTTAATTTCTTTTGCAAGAAATGAATACTACTTCCAGGACCTATTTTTTTTGTAAAGGACTGAGCATTTATCAGCGTGATGGGACACTAATAAAGCTGCCCCCAGCCCCAAAAGTCTAACTTCATTATAGGCCTAGCCCTGCTGAACAGCAACCCCACTGCATCTACCTAGCCCCCACCCCCCAACGTCCTAACTTCTTTGTATATGCCTCACTGCTTACTAGAACAGGTGTGTCCCTGAACTCTTAGTTCCCACAGCAACAGCAAGTGTGTCCATATGATGGGAACCTAGCTGCTGCCTCTACCTGGTCACTGCCCCCAGACCCTTTCCCATGAGAACAGGTGTGTAATCACAATCACATCATCCATCTAGCCTAAGAGAGGACCACAATAGCTAGCCAGTGGGAGGGCAAAATTACCAGAATGTTTAACCACCGAACCATAGATGGGACCCCTCCTCCATTACCTAATCCCTTAACAAATTCCTCCTGTCTTTTTAATATTAATGATATTCCTATATTTTATGTAAATTTCTGTTGTGTAATTGCATCTTTACCCTATAAAAATCCATCTTGCTTTCTCTAAAGTTGCTGGTTCCTTTTGGAATTTAGCCCACTTCATGAGAGGCATCAATCTCAATAAATGTCCATACTTGGATTAGAGGTGGTCTGACTCTGAATTCTTTGAGATGGTTGTACCACACATCATGAAATATTGGCAGTTTTTGGCATCCCTGGGTTTAAACCGCAACAGCTTGTGCACTGGGAAGAACACTGGAATAAGAGGCAAGGGCCATGGGTTTTAGTTGTTGTTTATTCATTTTTGAAGAGAACCAGTGACATCATAGGGTGATGTTTTGACTTGCAGGTGAATTGAATTTAAGTGAAACAGAGTTGCACAAAGTTATTGCCTCACTTTCTTTTTCAGAGTCATCACAGTTCAGTGGCAAGACAAGAGTCAGGACAATTGGCAATGACCTGGGGGATATAGTGGATGACCTTGGCATCTTTGATGTCCAACCAGGCTCTAAGTGCTCCACAGCACCTGCTTTAGCTTCCTTCATGGCCATTGGAACAAATTGTTCTCATCTCCCTTTACTTGAGGGAGATGGGAGGTTGGGGGCTTGGGGAGGGTATGTCTTCACATACTTGGGTCAGACATCCCCCTAACAGTTACCCTCAACCTGGTTTAGCCTGTCTACCAAGGGTGTGGTCACTTTGCCTATTATAGCTTCTTGGAGCCACAGATAAGAGTTGGGTGAGAGGTAGACACCAAAGTTGATGAGTAGCCCTGAAAAGGGTTCAGCAAGCTCTCACCTGAGAGGTGCTAGTCCTTCCTGAACATCCCATACACTTCTGCCTAATAACCAGTTATGTGCCCTTGGGCCAAATTACTTCTCCTTTCTGAATCTCAGTAAAATGGGGCTATTAAATGAGATCATCTCTAAAGCTTCTTCAAACTTTATATTTAATTTTATGAATCAATCAACAAATATCCCCAAAGGTCTAGACATACTCTTTCCTCAGCACTTCCAACATCTGCAGATCAGAACCATAACAAGGCCAGGGCAACTTGACCTGGGTCCTAGAGTGTTGAAAGTTAGATGGTGCTGACATTTGAAGAAACAACAGAGAAAGCAGAAATGCCTAAACATGGAATGTAGTTGATAAGCATTATTTATATAACCTGGGCTTCTATGAGGACTCATGTCAGCTTCCTCCCAGAGTCTTTCCTTTCAGCAACCTGAAGTAAGGTTGGCATCTTCCATCTTCTCTCTTGAAGCCAGAAGTCAGAAACACCCAAAGCCCAAAGAGACTCATGTTTATTCCAACTCTTCAAGAGACGTATTCTGGGTAATTTAATCATTTTATTAATAAGGCCTGTGGGTTATTAATAAAAGGAAGGTCATTTGTCCATCTTTCTTAAACCAATGACAATCGTGGCGGCAGACTCACAGTTTATATACTCTCTGAATAGTAGGTGTTCAATGAGGGTCTGAGAGTGATATCATGTCACCCTTGGACTGAGAACATATCTCTATAGTCAGACCATCCCCAGTATTGGGCTATCTAGATAAAAGGATCTGTCTGCACCCAAGCTTGAGTAGAATACAATGGGCTTCTCCACCTTAGATTAAATTCCTTGGAAGTTTGGCTTGGGTCTGGCCAAGATTAAGAAGACTTAATTCTGTTTTTCCCTTAATAGTATTTTTTCCCAATTAGATGTGAAGATAGTTTCAACATTCGCTTTTAACAAATTTTGAGTTCCAAATTTTTCTTCCCCCTCTCCCCTTTCTACTCCCCCTTCCCCAAAAGCAAGCAATCTAATATAGGTTATATGTATACAATCATGTTAAACATATAAGAGGAGAGTTAATTCAATCTCATTATCAGTAATGTCCTTCAAGAGAGTGAAACTTCCCCAAGGTCATTTCTCTCAGACTGAATAAACTTAAAGAGACTGGATCTCTCCTCTCTCCTGCTCTTACCCACTCTGCCCTGACCCTCACCAAAAGCATTGATTTTCACCTATGAGGAGAGAGTCTCATATCAATGGTCTTTGGGACTTGGGTTACATTCATGAAAATAAGAAGTTACCAGATGGTCAGCTTCTGGCAACCCTACATAGGGTGAGCTCCACTCTGACCCAGTCCTGGCTCCATCCTGCTCCTAATGGCAGCCTCTCTTGTGGTGTTCTTTGTCCCAAACTGTGAGATTACACCCTTCCCCCTTAAATGAACATGACTTAGAAAGTTGATTTTAAGGGCAGCTAAATGGTGCAGTAGATGGAGCACCAGCCCTGGAGTCAAGAGGATCTGAATTCATATCCAACCTCTGATACATGACACTAGCTGTGTGACCCTGGGCAAGTCACTTAATCCTGACTAACACACACACAGAGACACAAACACACATACACACAAAAATTGATAAATTGATTTGAGAGTGCTTTTAAACTCCTTGCCCTTGGTGCTCTTTGCATTATTTGTTCCAAGTATAAGAATTGCTAATTAAGGTTCTGTGTCATGGTAGCCTATAATGATGATAACAATGGTGATGGCTAGCATTACAAGGGGTTTTAAGATTTTAAAAGAACAAAAAAAATATTATCTCAGTGGAAAGATCACCTGTCGTGGAGCTTGAAGACCTGGGTTTGACTCTTAAATCCTCTACTTAATTGTCTTCTGACCTGAAGTGCCTACCATAAATTATGCACTAGAGCCCCCTTAAACTTGCTAGAGGGGACCCCTACTAGGTTCCTTGGAAACCACCTAATAGGCCCCAATAGTAAAGAAATGTTTCACCTGTGTTGCTAGAAACATGCCACAGATTCCCAAGGATTCAGGTCTGTTTCACTTCAGTAGAAATAATACTAAGGCTTTGCTTCAATAGGAATAATACTGAGAATGCTTTGTTTCAATGGGAATAATACTGAGAATGCTTTGCTTCAATAAGAATAATACTGAGAATGTTTTGCTTCAATAGACACAATGCTAAAGACATTGTACCCCTTAGAAACATATTCTGTTGCTAGAAATCACATTGTCTATAAAATTATGTCTAACAGAAAGCTCAGAGTTGTCTTTTGGTCTGAGAGGCAGTCCCGGCTGGTTAATAAACACTCCTATCAAATTATAATTGGTCTAGCTGTCCTGTTATATCTCGGGTATCCATTACAGGCCTAAACCATGTCACTTACTCTCTTTGAGCCTCAGTCTTCTTATCTGTAAAGTGAAGAGGTCAGAACCAGCTGATTTTGAAGATCTCTTCTAGTTTTAAAGTGTACACTGATTGTCCTCACCACTCTATGTGGTTTCTCTTTTTAGGATGGTATTAACTGTCTTAGGAAGAGTTTAATGCCAACTCAGTTTTGGCCACAGTGAAGAAAGATAAAGCCAGAACTATTGCAGGAATTATCATTTTCCTTTAAAGCAATAGGCTGAATCAAAATGATGTGTGCTCACATTGTCTCTTCTTTAATGTTTCCTGGAATATGTTTTTCACAATTTATTACACTGATTTCATGACTCTTAGAGTGGGTAAAACAAAGAATAGCCTATACTCATGAGTGGGACACATTTTGAGGATTAAAAAAAAAAAACAATATCTTCCAACCCACAGCACCCAAGGAGCTACCCCAGCTCTACTGACCCTGCTGGCAAAACACCTGATTGGCCACTGATGAGAAGAAGTCACAGCCAGGCCTTACTCATACATGGATTAGGCAGCAGTCCACCAGTTTGGCTAAGTAGCTTGTACATATCAGGTGTTGGAGATGCCAGTTCATCTTTAGAATTTTAGGACCAGAGGTTCTTCCATTTGAGCATGAGTCTCCCATCCCCCATTTAAATGTAGAACTCATGGGTAGCGGTAATCACCAAAGTTGTGTCTGTCACTTTTTATTCGTGGGAAATGGAAGGTCTATGTTGTTGTTGTTTCTCTTTCATTTTTGAAAAGGACCAGTGGGGGCAGCTAGGTGGTGCAGTGAATAGAGAACTGGCCCTGGAGTCCAGAGGTCCTGGGTTCAAATCCTCTCTCAAATACTTAAAACTTACAAACCATGTGACTTTGGGCAAGTCACTTAACCCCAATTGCCCCACCAAAAATAAAAAATAAAGCACAATAATTTTTTTAGTGGAAAGGAAGGGTTCATCGCAGCATGCTGGGAGCTGAGCTCAGTTCCCCCTTGAGCCTCGAGGTTTTGGCCCCAGGGCAGCCCCAACTAGTGGTGACTGGAGCAGACATCATGAGGGTGAATCATCAGCAGCTGTGGCTATGATACCATAGTATCCTTTTTGGGGGACAAAAAGGATCAAAGCATGGAATGGGAGGAAGTCAACAAAGTCAGAACTCCTGCATCAAACGCTTCCAAGAAAAATATAAACTGGTTACAGGCCATGGAGGAGTTCAGGAAGGATTATGAAAATCAAGTAAGAGAAGTGGAGGAAAAACTAGGAAGATAAATGAGAATTATGCAAGAAAATCATCAAAAGAGAGTCAACAACTTGACTGAAGAAAACAATACCTTAAAAATAGACTAACTCAAATGACAAAAGAGGCCCAAAAAGCCAATGAGGAGAAGAATGCCTTAAAAAGCCAATTTTTTCCAGATGGAAAAGGAATTTCAAAAACTCAATGAAGAGAATAATTCCTTCAAAATTAGTTGGAGCAAATGGAAGCTAATGACTTTATGAGAAGTCAAGATGCTGTTAAACAGATCCAAACAAATGAAAAAATAGAAGTCAATGTGAAATATCTCATTGGAAAAACCACTGACATGGAAAATAAATCCAGGAGAGATAATTTTAAAATGATCAAAAAAAGAACCTTGAAATCATCCTTCAAGAAATTCTCAAGGAAAATTGTCCTGATATTTTAGAACAAGAGGACAAAATAGAAATTGAAAGAATTCACAAATCACCTCTTGAAAAAGATCTCAAAAGGAAAACCCCTAGGAACATTATAGCCAAATTCCAGAGTTCCCAGGTCAAGGAGAAAACATTACAAGCAGTCAGGAAGAAACAATTTGAGTATTGTGGAAACACAATCAGGATAACACAAGATCTGGCAGCTTCAACACTGAAGGACCAAAGGGTGCAGAATATGATATTCCAGAGGTCAAAGGAGCTGGGATTAAAACCAAGAATCACCTACCCAGCAAAACTGAGTATAATAATTTAAGGGAAAATATGAATATTCAATGAAATAGAGGACTTTCAAGCATTCTTGATGAAAAAAAAAAACAGAGCTGAACAAAAATTTGACTTTCAAATACAAGAAGCAAGAGAAGCATGAAAAGGTAAACAGGAAAGAGAACTCATAAGGAAGTTACTAAAGTTGAACTACTTACATTCCTACATGGAAAGACGATATTTGTAACTCATGAGACTTTTCTCAATATGAGGATAGTTGAAGGGATTATATATGTGTGTATGTATATGTATATGTATACAAACATATATATGTTTGTATAGGAGGGTATATGTGTGTATAAATATATATGTGAGTGTGTGTATATATGTGCACATGTATACATAGACAGAGGGCATAGGATCAGTTGAATACAAAGGGATGATATCTAAAAAATAAAATTAAGAGTTGAGACAGGATTACAAGGAGAGGAGATAGAGATAGAATAAGGTAAATTGGCTCATATAAAAGAGGGAAGAGAAAACTGTTACAATGGAGGGGAGTAATGGGAAGGCAAAAGGGAATGGGTCAACCTTATTCTCCCTGAATTTGACTCAAGGAGGGAATAACATACAGACCCAATTGGGTATCTTATCCTACAGGAAAGTAGGGGGAAGGGGATAAGAGGGGGTATGATAGAATCTAGGGCAGATTGGGGGAGCGGGTAGTTAGAAGTATATGCTTTTGAAAAGGGACAGGGTCAAAGTAGAAAATAGAATGAGTGGGGGGTGCTATAGGATGAAGGGATATATAGTCATTCTTTCACAATATATCTACTATGGAAATGTTTTGTGTAACTACACATATATAACCTATATTTAATCACTTTTCCTCCCAGTAGGGGTGGGTGATGAGGGAAGAAGGGAAAGAATCTGAAAATCAAAGTTTTAAAATCAAATGTTAAATATATATGTATATATAAGATTTTTTACATGAAACTGGAAATGAGATATACAGGCACTGGGGTATAGAAATTCATCTTGCCCTACTAGAAAATCAGAAAGGACATGGGGGAGGATATAAGAGAGAGTAAATTGGGGGAAGGAGTATTCAGTAGGATCACTATTTTGGGATGGGAGCAGGGGAAAATGGGGATAAAGTTTGTAACTCGAAATCTTGTGGGAATGAATATTGGAAACTAAAAATAAACAAATTAAACAAAAAGAAAAAACTCAAAATAAGAGAAGGGGGTGTAATAGAAGAGAGGGCAGATGGGGAAAGGGTAATCAGAATGCACACTATCTTGGAATGTGGGGAAAGGAGAGATGGGGAGAAAATTTGGTACTCAAAATCTTGTGGAAGTGAATGTTGAAAACTAAAAATTAATTAATTAATTAATTGGGGGGTGGGGGGAAGAAAAACAAACTTGAAGCAAAGAGACATGCACAGAATGAGAACTGAGTCAAACTTACAGAAATATGAGCCAAACTGAGAAATGACCAAAGACTTTGAAGAGGCAGTTTTCTGATGAAGAACTTAAAGATATAGGCATATAGTGAAGTGCTTTAAATCTAAAATTTTTTTAGAAAAATATAAATTAACTATCATGAAGGAAGAAATGATAAAAAGGCAGATTTCAGAAAAGCCTGAGATGAATTACAGAAACAGATGCAAAATGAAATAGGCAGGAGCAGGAAAACCTTGCTCATAGTATCAGCAATAGAGCATGCTTAGCAATGAGTGATTCAGCTCTTCTCAACAGCACAATGATCCAAGACAAGTACAAAGTACTCACTAATAAAAACACTGTCTTTATACAAATAAAGAGCTGATGGATGCTGAAAAAGAAAAGAAAAGAAAAGAACCAGTGACCTCATAGGGGTGATGTCTTGACTTGCCCATGAATTGGATTTAAGTGAGGCAGAGTTGCACAAAGTCATTGCCTCACTCTCTCTTCCAGAGCCATCAAAGTTCAGTAGTGAGACCAAAGTCAGGACAACTGGCAAAGCCATAGAGGATGCAGTGGACGGCTTTGATATCTTTGATGTCTGACCAAACTCTAAGCACTCCCAAATTCCTGCATTACCCACCTTCATGGCCACTAGATCAAATTGTTCTCATCTACCCATTCCACCAAGGGAAGTCTTCACAAATTCTGGGTAGATCTCCCTCTAACGTACTGATTCTTCCTTGCCTATTCTAATTCCTTCAATTTCTTTTTCTTCTCTTATTACTAAACCTAACATATCTAGAGTGAAGGAGGGGGGTGGAGTCAAGATGGCATAGTAGAAACAGGACTTCCATGGGGCTCTGGCTTCCACCTCCCCCAATTCATGTAAAAGGTAACTCTGAATAAATTTGGGAGCTATAGAGCCCACAAAATGACACAGAGAAGCAAACCTCCCACTGAGGACAGCCTGGCAGGCCAGCAGCAAGTAGACAGTGCAGCACTCTGGGAGCTGAACCCAGACCCGAAGTAGCACAATGTTTTAGCCTCAGGGCCACCAAACCAGCCGCCAGCTGGAGGGACTTCAGATCACAAGCAGCTGTGGCGGTTTCGAGGCTTATCAAGACATAGATGACTAGGACCAAGTGAAAGGTGAGTACAGTGTGGACTTTGGGATCCAGTAGTTTGGGAGTGTGGTCCGGGCTTTATCCCCTGGAGGGAGAAGCCACTGAGGTGCCATGTCTACGAAGTCGCCATCACATGGCAACTTCAGCTCCTGGCCTGCAGATAGTAGGGGGACAAAGTGACTAGTCTGAGGGGTAATTGCTCTTGCTTTAACCTGCTTGGATCTAGATTGTGGTCTAGGGTAGAGGTCCTGGGATGTGTGAGCAGTTTGCCAGAGTGTGTGGAAGCTTCAGAGAGGACATTCAATTAATACCTTTGGCAGCTGAGAAAACCCCAGTGTTTGGGATAAAGCTCCCCTGTCTGGTAGCAGAGTCCTACTGTGGCAAAAAGCCCAAAAGTCAAGTAATTGAATGGCAACATGAACAAATGAGGGAAGCAGAGCAAACAGAGGAATCCAACATTACACTCCTATTTTGGGGACAAAAAGGATCAAAGCATGGAACAGGAGGAAGACAGTGAAATCAGAACTCCTGCACCAAAAGCTTCCAAGAAGTATACAAGCTGGTTACAGGCCATAGAGGACCTTAAAAAGGATTTTGAAAATCAAAAAAGAGAAGTGGAGGAAAAATTGGGAAGAGAAATAAGAAAGATGCAAGAAAATTATGAAATGAGAGTCAACCACCTAACTGAAGAAAATAACACCTCGAAAAATAGACTATCTCAGATGGCAAAAGAGGCTCAAAAAGGCAATGAGGAGAAGAATGCCTTAAAAAGCCAAATTTGCCAGATGGAAAAAGAATCTCAAAAGCTCACTGAAGAAAATCATTCCTTCAGATTTAGATTGGAGCAAATGGAAGCTAGTGACTTTATGAGAACTCAAGATACTATTAAACAGATACAAACAAATGAAAAAATAGAAGGCAATGTGAAATATCCCATTGGGAAAACCACTGACCTGGAAAATAGATCCAGGAGCGACAATTTAAAATGATTGGGCTACCTGAAAGCCACAATCAAAAAAAGAGCCTAGAAACCATCTTTCAAGAAATTCTCAAGGAAAACTGCCCTGATGTTTTAGAACCAGAGGGCAAAATAGAGGATGAAAGAATCCATTGATCACCTCTTGAAAAAGATCCCAAGAAGAAAACTCCTAGGAATATTATATCCAGGTTCTGGAGTTCCCAGATCAAGGAGAAAATATTGCAAGCAGCCAGGAAGAAACAATTTGAATATTGTGGAAACACAATCAGGATAACCCAGGATCTGGCAGCTTCTACACTGAGGGACCAAAGGGCTTGGAATATGATATTCCGGAAGTCAAAGGAGCTGGAATTAAAACCAAGAATCACCTACCCAGCAAAACTGAATATCATGTTTCATGGGAAAATTATGGTCATTCAGTGGAGTGCAGGACTTTCAAGCGTTCTTGATGAAAAAAACAGAGTTTAATAGAAAATTTGACATTCAGATACAAGAAGCAAGAGAAGTATGAGAAGGTAAACAGGGAAAATAAATCATAAAGAACTTATCAAAGTTGAACTATTTACATTCCTACATGTAAAAATGATAATTGTAACTGATGAAACTTTTCTCAGTATGAAAATAGTTGAAGGGAATTAAAATGTGTATGTATGTATATATAGGAGGGTATATGGGCATATGAATACATATGTGAATGTGTGTATATATGTGTACAGGTATACATAGATAGAAGACACAGGACCAATTTAATAGGAAGGGATAATACTTAAAAGGTGAAATTAAGAGGTGAGAGAAAAATATAATGAGAGGAGATGGGGAGAGACAGAGTGGGGTAAACAATCTCATATAGAAAAGGCAAAGGAAAATGGTTACAATGGAGGGGAAGAACAGGAAGGCAAAAAGGAATGGGTCAACCTTATTCTCATTGATTTTGGCTTAGGGAGGGAATGACATCACACTAATAGGGTATCACACCCTACAGGAGAGTAGGGAGGAAGAAGATCATAGGGGGGATGATGGAAGGGAGGACAGCCTGGTGGGGAGGGAAGTTGGAAGCACACACTTTTGAAAAAGGACAGGATCAAAGTAGAGAATAGAACAAGTGGGAGGTGGGATAGGAGGGAGGGAAATATATCAGTCTTTTACAATATATCCACTATGGAAATGTTTTCCATAGCTACACATGTACAACCTATATTGAATTGCTTATCTTCCCAGCAGGGTGGGTGACAAGGGAGGAAAGGAATGAATCTAGAATTCAAAGTTTTAAAATCAAATGTTTAAATATAAATATGTATGTGTATATACTATTATTAAGATTACTTTACATGTAAGTGGGAAATAAGATATACAGGCACTGGGGCATAGAGATCCACCATGCCCTACAGGAAAGTTGGAGGCGGTATGGGAAAAGATATGGGAGAGAGCAGATTGGAGGAGGGGATATCCAGTGAAATCTCTATTTTGGGTGGTGGGTAGGGGAAAAATGGGGAGAAAATTTATAACTCAAAATCTCACAGAAATAGAAGATGTAAACTAAAAATGAATAAAGCATTTGATTAAAAAGAAAAAAAAGCTAACATTTCCAGTACAATATTGAATAACAGTGGTGATAGTGGACACCCTTGGTGACCCCCTGATCTTATTGGAAATGCTTCTAGCTTAACCCCATTGTGATGGTTTTAGATAGAAGCTACTTATTATTTTAAGGAACACTCCATTTATTCCTAAATTCTCTAGTGTTTTTAATAGTAGTTGGCATGGATCCATGAAAACTTCTAGAGATTTTTAAACAGCCTTGAGCTATCATTTTACACCTCATGTCTTTGGGTTGAAGTATTATATTTTCTATGATCTTTTAAAATTCAAGGACTGAGCAATCCACTGCTCCTTTGAGTTCTCTAGCCTCTGTGTCTCTCCTGTGACAGACTTTTCTCTGATTTGGGGTCTATTCCCCACTACTAGACTTAAACTCTTGCACCCAGAAGGAAGGGACTAATATTATTCTTTATAGCTCCCTGAGGCCTAGGTATAGGTCCTTGTACATAGTAGAATTCAATAAACATTTGTTGAAATGCTTTGCAAAAACAAAACATTTATGGGTCCTGCTTTCCAATTTACAAATGAGTTTTACACATATCTTCTTTCCTTTGAATGGCTATTATGAAAGCAAGCAAGGCAGATATTATCTCAATTATATAAACAGTCTCAGAGAAATCCAATGGATTTTCCAGTGTCACACAGCTAAAAGTGGTGAAGCCAGAGCTCCTGTTCCATTGCTAAGTGGAGCAGAGGTGGAGGGGAGAATAGTTTGGGAGCATAGGGAGGGCATATCTAAGCAAAGCACTTACTAGGTGTTTGAGGCAGCCTGGAGGCAGTAGGTGAACACTGGGTACCTGGAATGTCAGTCACAATCAGTGATGCCATAAGGGAAAGGAAGGCCAAACTTTGACTTTCACCCTGATTATTGTCATTTATAAATGTACTCAAGGTCAATGCAAATTTGGCAGCCTCAGAAGCTAGTTTCTCTTGGCTTAAAACTTTTTCAGGCTTATTTACCAGACTGAGCAGGGCCTCTCTGCACTACAATTTTATTTACAAGTTTATCTGAACCCTGTACCAGGCCTAGAAAACTCCTGGGTTTGGTTTTTGTTTTTTTTTAAATAGCTTTGAGTTACTATGGTTTTTAAATTTTTATTTTATTTTTAATATGCTTAATAAAACAGGCATTTCCAAAACATAGTATAATCAAAATAATCCTGTGGCATCTGATTCTCTCAGATAGTGATGACCTGCTATATGTAGTGTTGGCCTTGGACAAAATAGTGCAGTTGTGATTGTAGGATTGTTTTTACTTCCTATATTCTTTTCTGCTCTGACATCAGAGATACTATTTCTAGGGAGATACTTCATAAGACTTAAATCTAGAAGGGACCGAAGAGACTATTTAGCCCAATATTCTCATTTTACATATAAGGAAACTGAGGCTTACATAGGACTAATGACTTGCTCAAGGTCACCCAGTGGAATTTAAATCCAATCCATTTCTCTTTCCATTACACTTTTGTTTTCTTATTTTATTCATAATAGTTAATATTTTTTAAAATGTAATTCTCTCTCCTGTAGCTGTTCTGCCCTTGTCCCAAGAAATTCTGACTGTGCCTCTCTGGGGCTTTTCTTATATACAGCATTAGATACTTCCTGTTTCAGCCAACCCCTTCCTGTTATGTCAGGAACAGGGGTTCATACCTTCTGTTTCTTTCAGAGACGCTTAATCAATTACTAAGTGCCTGCTTATTTGCCAATACAAAGGGGTCAAATTACATTACCTTTACACTTGTATGTAAGAGATCAGGGGATAGCAGTTTTGAATTGAATCAATAAGTAGATTTTTTTTTCTGGTCAAGGGAGGTTGATTTTATTCTGAGCAGCAAATAAACAGTGAAGCCAAATATCCTGATTCTAGGGCTAGGACTGAATCCTTTCTTTCAAATTGCTGTGGTTGGAGTCACAGAGGCTAACTATTAGACAGCCATTCATCTCTCTGGAAGGGCCAGTTTTGGTTTGGAAATAGATGGACCATAGGTCTGATGCTTTCTGACATTTATGCTTGGGAACATTTGTCCTTCATTCACAAAGGTGCTTGGGACAACACCCTTATCACTTCAGTGCCTACACCCTGCATAGAAACATGCACAATTTTAGAACTGCAAAAGACCATCAAAAATATTTAGTTCAACCCTCTCATTTTATAGATAACAAAATTGAGGTTCAAGGAGGTTAATTGACTTGTCCATGGTAATATTGATGGTGTTCATTTGTGCCTGACTCTTCATGGCCCCATTTCTGGTTTTCTTGGCAAAGATATTGGAGTGGTTGCCACTTCCTTCTCCAATCATTTTAACAGATGAAGAAACTGAGGTAAACAGGGTTAAGGGACTTGCCCAGGGTCACACAGCTAGTAAAGGTCTGAAGTCACATTTGAACTCAGGCATATAAGTCTCTCTGACTCCAGACCCAGTACTCCTAGGTGCCACCTAGCTGCGCCTGAAAGAACTTTAGCTCTGGAAAAAAAAAAAAAAAAAAAAAAGTACCTGAATTTGATTCTTATATCAGTTACTTGTGTCACCTTGGCAAATCTCCGAACTCGATAGCTTCTCTGTCGATAAACACAAAGCTGTTGAACTGGTCGTTTCTACCATTATACGATTAATGTAGTTAAATATTTTAGCCCTGTCCCCTAAACAGACTGGGTTAGTTGGATCTTGGACACCGTCATTACCACCTTCCTTCTCCACCCACCCTCAATTAATGGACAAATTTTATCTTTTGGGGTGCGGGGGTGGGGGCGGTGGGTAGGGGAGAGAGGGATCTAAAGTGCCACAAGGGGGCAACAACTCCCATACTGGAGGGTCCTGAGACTGGGAACCAAATCCCCTATATGGGGCTGGGGCAGCTTTCAACTGTCTCAACTCCCACCCAGAGAGAACAATAGGATCAGCTCCGTTATTGCCTTATCCTGCTTCAGTCTGGAATGGCCGATGTGCTCTTTGAGCCTCCTATAACCGATTTGTGGAAGGAGCAACATGCTCCTCTGCTCCTTTCCAAACCGGTACTTCAGGTGCCTGGGAGCTGGGCTCGGCCTCAGCCCCCTCAAGAGTGTGTTTTGTACCTTCAGAAGCACCATCCTGCTTGTTGGGTGTTTTGTTTTGTTTTAATTGCAGGGTACTGTGGGCTCTTGGAAACTGCTTATAGCTCCAGGAGCCAGAAACCTGCATGGCACAGGTGTTTCACAAATCTCAGATGCTTCCCCTAGCCACCTCCAATAGTCTTAGTGGGACCTGAATAAGACTATTGGTCCTAGGATCCCCCTAAGATCATTGGAAGTGGCTAGGAAAGCAGGCTACGGTCCCACAAAGGATGATGACGGTTCTTTTGATTCCCGTCCTAGCTAGAGAAGGAAGGAAAGCGAAGTGCTCCTGCCGAGAAATGGTGGGTTTGGTCGTTTGAGAGCATCAGCGTCAATTCTCCCTTGCCATTATCTGCGAAAGGAAAATGGGAAGGACAGGGGAGAGGGGACATGACCAACGGCAGGTGATCCATATGTGATGTCGTTTTTCTCGGGTTTTCTTGACTTTTTTTTTTAACCATTTGATGCTCGAGAAAACGAAAGCTGCCCCAGCTGAGAATGAGTTGCTTTTGAAACTTGTTCTAGCAGGAAGGAGGAGGAAGGAACTCTGCCTCCCTCCCCTGGAAGACAAGCAGCAAGAGGATCCGCTGTAGGCGTAATAGACTTGGACAGATGACTTGGCGTCTTGTTGCACAATAAAAACTGTCACCGACTAGCTTGTGCTTGCGGGGATTGGACGCTTCCTACAATCTTGGTAGTTGGGAGGGATCCCTACTGAGACTGATAACCAGCTTTGAGGAGACCGGGATTCCTAGAGCACCGAGAATTCTTGCAAGATAACCATGTGCATGCTTAGTCTGCCTAGATTGTTCTGAAGAAACGATTATTTTCCGGCCAGGTAGGCACAACAGTTGATTCAGAATTTAATTATTTGGATTAATTTTTGAAATTCAGGAGTGAAGAGGCACTAGCTTTCAGACAGCAACAAACAAAAACGTTTTGGAAGCCAATAACTGCTGCTTTCATGCTATTATTCAACTTTTTCATTTATGGCACAGAAAACTTAATCTCTTTTACTGGTATGTGCCATCTATGAAATAGGAACCCTTTTGTGTTGAGTTGTGCTCAAGAAAATGCTTTTTTTAAAAAGCTCCCTTCTGGTTTTTCCTTCTAACATCTTCAGAGATTCTCCACTTGATTTAAGATTTCCAAAAAAAAATGAATGCAAAACTTAATTTTTTCTCTGGGGATGAAGAGATTGGTGATGGGGTGGATGGTCAGATGGCAGTTGTTCTGGCTGAATCGAATCACTTAGTGATATTTCCTGGGCAAGGTAGACGAACTTTAATTTGAGAGGTTTGGACAAGACTTGATTGTTTTACTGGTTGAGAAGGAAGATAAGCTTTAGAAGAAATCAAAGTTTATCAGTGGTCCATTTCTACTGGCAAAGTGAAATTGATAGAGTAAGAATGTCATACAGGTGAATAAATATTTTAATTTTTGGAAAATGAAAGTAAGTTTTTCAGTGATCTCTTTTTTTGAGAGGAGGAAATCATAGTTCAGGGTAGACAAATGATGTATTTTTTAAAAAGAAACTTTATTTACCTTGCTACTGAGTAATATAACCACATGGTTTTATGTCTATCTACATCTATCTATTCAGACAGATAGATAGATAGACAGACAGACATAGATAGATAGATAGATAGATAGATAGATAGATAGATAGATAGATAGATAGATAGATAGATAGAT
>NW_027187287.1:82642-207021 GCF_028583685.1 Petaurus breviceps papuanus
GATAGATAGATAGATAGATAGATAGATAGATAGATAGATAGATAGATGGATAGATAGATAGATAGATATGTGCATCTCAGAGTCTTATTTATCAAACTGAAAAGATTTCTTCTGGAGAAATTATTACTCTTGCTAACCATCTTTAAATATCTCTTTTTACTCTGTATGTATGAGATGCAGATAGAAGAAGCAAAGGGAATGCTTGATTTGATCATAAAGGTTAACTGCACATTTATTGAACTCATATTCTTTGACTAGGAATAGTCTTATTTTCTTATCAGCACTTAGCACAGTTAAGCACTTAAAAATATTCTATCTTATGAGTGTATTTTGGTTATAAAGAAACTAATAGCTATGGTCATTATCCTGACTTTTTTTTAAAAAAAACCAAGATTGTGTTGTTTTACAATCTAGTTGCTGGAAAAACGAAAGGGTAAAATTATATATTTAGTGAATCAACAAGTGTTATAAACAGAACAAGCCTTTGGATCAGGTGAGGTTCTCAGGGGTACTTTTAGTTAGAAGAAATGTCTCCCCTTCAGAGCTTTATTTCATTTATCCTGGGCTCATATTTTTCTGCTGCTGCTGTCCATAAGAGAAAAGGCTTGATTTTTGTTGAATATGACATTTTAGGCTTCAATATTATGAATTTTGAGAAAATGTTTAAGAAAATGTTTAAGCCATTAATGTTTCATTAATTAATGTTTAACTTTGGGAAAATGTTTAAGCTATTAATAACATTATACAAAGGCATTGTTAGTTGAAAATTCCTGTTAGGACATTAATTTTTAGTTGTTCATTAAATTAAGTTTCTTTTGTTTAAATCATTAGCTTTCCTGAGTTAAAATATTATGCCTTTTGTTGTTCACTGATTTCCATAATCCCACTACAATCCTGGTATTTTAACCTTGATTTCATACTGTTTGATATAAAGAAGACTGCCTGAAGTTATGTTTAATTGAATGGTAGAGAGAAGACAAGGGCTGGAAAATGACAGCTTTTAATGGAGGAATCCAAGGCTAAAATAAATGATGTGTATGTTTTAAATTGACTTAGGTATAAAGTATATAAATATAATTTTGTTCCTATTGGTCCTGTTTTTTCTTCCTATTTGCCTCATTTTATTCACTGTGTTAATGCTTGGACTTCTGAATGGTACTTTCAGAACCAGAGGCCATTATACAGAACACAGATTTGGGGAATTTTACATACAGTTTAAAACAATGCATTATGTTTTCATTTTGACTGATTCATTGGTTTCTCATAAAAACTTTTGTATTTCATGTACAGTGAATTACAGGAGAAATTTTCATCTAAAATGCCATTGCTGCCATATTTTTCACCACACAAAGGAAATATGAGAATATTCCTATGAGAAGCCTGGGGGAAGCCCAGAGGCTCAGGTGGGTCAGATTGGCCAGGCTCTGACTACGTCAGCCACCAGATAGACTCCAGGGCAAATGGCAGGACCAGAGAAGGAGCAGAACTCCTAATCTTTTTTCCCTTTCCAGGGGCAAGGAAAGTAAGGGTGAAAGGGAGAAGAGAGTTTATAGCAGGAATTCTTAACATTTTTTGTGCCAGCCCCTTTAGTAGGCTGGGGAAGCCTATAGACTCCTTCTCAGGACAATACTTTTAAATGCATAGCAAAACATAGATTTACAAAGGAAAACTACTATATTGAAATACAGTTATTAAAATATTGTTTAAAAGTTCAAATTTAAGAACACTTGATATAGTCTCTCTGCTTCCTGCCCCCAAAAAAAGAAATCGGAGCAGGTAGCCAAACACATACTCAGGAGTTCACTCATATACCTATAACAGATTGCTGAATCTACACACACACACACACACACACAGACACACACACACACACACACACACATGCACGCACACGCACACACACATGCACACACATGTATTCAAGCATCTGGTGACTTCCCAGGAACAAATACAGAGTGTGGGGAGAGAGAAGAAGGGCCTATAGGCCATTCAAATATTTTCAAATACATATTATAATGTGTATGTGTGTATAATGTATGTATGTATGTATGCATACACATACATACACATGTGTGCATTGTGTGTTCTTCATATATGTATATATAATTCAGATTTCTTTTGTGGGATGAAAAATAAGGTGGCATTGATATTTTACATAAATGCTAATCCTTTCATCCCCCCAACTCACTGCACATGAAAGTAACTGAATTTCTCCAACAGCTTTATGAGAATCCAATCGACCAGTCGATGGGCATTACTATCTGGTGTCTTGGCTGTTAGCTGAAGTGCAAGGGTTAATTTTGAAACTGGAGGTGTAATTACACTTGAGGGTGCAGAAGAGAAAAGGTCATATAGAAAGTTTACTTGCATGTTTTCTTACCGTTGTAACTAGATGAAACTATGCTGGTAAACATGGTATTTGGGTTGAGCAGTCAAAGATGGGGTTAGAAGGGAATTTTAGAGTTCTTTTAAGCCATCCAATTAGGCTCTGTGTTTTGCAATAACAAGGAGAGGAGAGGCAGGCTTCAGGAGAGAAGGAACAAGCCTCTTTCGTGCCTGTTGATTCATTTGGATAATTTCTTGAGGAAAGGAATTGAATGAGACATAGACACAGAGGGCAGGGGAGAAGATGCTTGGAGAAAGGACTAGGGAACACTCATTTTCTATTTGTCTGAGGTAGAGAATACATAATTTTAGCTCTGGAAAGGATAAATTATTAGCCCTGGACCTTAAGATCCCCCACATTTTTGCCACCAAGACTACCTCTCCTTACCCACTTGCTGGTAAAAATTTCATACACTTCTCAACAGTATGCATTTCTTAAGCTCCTAGTATATGCCAGGTCTTGTACTAAGTGCTGGGGATGAAAAGAAAGGCCAAAATCATGGTCTCTGCCCTCAAGAAACTCATATTCTAATGGAGGAGAAAACATGCAGATAATTATGCCTGATACAGAGCTAATGAGAAATAATCTGGGAGAGAAGACAACTGTTAAGTTGTCTAGTGTGAAAACTGCTGGTTGAAATTGGAAAGGGGAGCTTGAAGAAACTTCTCAAAACTGCTAGGAAACTTGGACAGCAGTATGGAAGAAATTTGACTTCATGACAATTGGATAAGTGGCCTAAATATAAATGGTCACATCACTAACAAATTAGAGAAAAGTAAAAAATATTATGTATGAGATTTATTGGCAAAAGAAAAATCTGTAACAAAATAAAAGATAGATAAAATGAACAATTTGGGTTGTTTAGTTGTTTGGCTGTGTGACTCTTCATGACTGCATTTGGGTTTTTTTTTATAAAGATACTGGAGTGATTTGCCATTTCCTTCTCCAGTTTATTTTATAGGTGAGGAAACTGAGCAAAGAGGATTAAATGTCTTGCCCAGAGTCACACAGGTAGTTTCTGAGGCCACATTTGAACTTGGCTCTTCCTGACTCCATGTCCAATACTCTATCCACTGAGCCACCTAGCCACCCAAATTGGATTACATAAAATTAAAAAGTTTTTGCACTGGCAAATACAATGAAGCTAAGATTAAGAATGGAACAATTATCTGGGGGGGGGGGGGGCAAATCATTGCAAGTTTCTCTGATAAAGGTCTCATTTCTAAGACATAAGGTACTGATTCAAATTTATAAGAATGAGTCATTTTTCTACTGATAAATGGTCTAAGAACGTGAACAGGCAGTTCTCAAATGAAGAAATCCAGGCTAGTTAGCTATCTGGAAAAAAAAATGCACCATATTATTACTAATTAGAAAAATGAAAATTAAAGCAATTCTGAGATTTGCAATGGCAAAGATCCCAAAAAAGGAAAATGATAAATATCGGAGCGGCTGTGGGAAAAGAGGTACCCTGTATATTGTTGTACTGTTAGTGTACCTATGAATGACTACAACCACTAAAACAATTTATAATTATAAATGAAACTACTAAAAAAAAATGGCATGGTCTTGTCTCAGCTATACAGTTGCTGGTCCTGAACTCAGAAGTGACCAAAGAAATAGGAAAACTTCCACTAGTTATGAAAATATTTGGGGTGATGTTTTTTGGTGGCAAAAATTGGAAACTAAAGGGTTGCTTCTTAATTAAGGAATGGCTGGATAAGTTAGGGCATACAAATGTGATTGAATTCAATTATTGTTCTGTAACAAATGAAGAAGTAGGTGATTTCAAAGAGACATGATACAATCTATGTGCACTGATGCAGAGTGAAGTGAACAGAATCAGAAGAACAATATGTGCTATCACATCTGTATCATGTAAATGAACAATTCTGAGGATTTTTATAAACTGATGAAGGTTGTAATTGTATAGAACCAGGAGAACAATTTACACAATAACAACATTGTAAAGACTAACAACTTTGAAATATCTAAGAACTGTATGACCATCCATGACTGGGCAGTGGTTTACCATTTCCTTCTCTGTCTTATTTTTACAGAAGAGGAAACTGAGGCAAACAGGGTTAAGTGACTTACCCAGGGTCATGCAGCTAGTAAATGTCTAAGGCCAGACTTGAACTCAGGGAGAGAAATCTTCTTGACTCCAAGCAGGGCACTTTATCCACTGTGTAACCTAACTGCTCTATAGTAGCCTTGCACATAGTAGATGCTTAATAAATATTTACTGTATTGTTTTTTTAAATACAAGTATAAAATATCACAACAGCATACTTATTCACTTCAGAACTTTTTTCTGATTGAATAAAGAGCAATAATAAAAGCATTGCAGGTAACACAAATTTAAATATCATATAAGAACTATATGACCATCCATGGTTAAGCAGAGACATTGGAGTGGTTTACCATTTTCTTCTCCATCTTATTTTTTACAGGTGAGGA
The DNA here is from genome assembly GCF_028583685.1 of Petaurus breviceps papuanus. Taxonomy (NCBI): domain Eukaryota; kingdom Metazoa; phylum Chordata; class Mammalia; order Diprotodontia; family Petauridae; genus Petaurus; species Petaurus breviceps. The sequence continues at coordinate 87,489 of NW_027187287.1, forward strand.
AACTGAGGCAAATGGAGTTAAGTGGTCTGCCCAGGGTCACTATATATTTAGCTCTATATGATAGGAACAACAAACAATAAAAATGATATTCACAATAACTCTACATAAGGAAAGCTATTTCTCTTTTTTTCAGATTAAGAAAAATTAAAAAATAATATGCCTTGCTAAAATAAGAGACTCATCACCTTTAATATGTATTTATTTTGTATGCTATCATGCCAGTAATGTGCTTGACATATATCTCTGCTCTACCTAATTGTCTCCCATTATTAGTTTTCCCATAAGATTTGCATGCATCTGATACTACAACTACTTAACTACATACCATACTAATTTCCCTTCATTATCTCTGTCTCTGTCATCTCTCATTTTTAATAAGAAATTGATGCTATATTTTTTTCAAAAAAGACTTTTCTACTGATAAATTATGTTTTCTTTTATTCTTACAGTTACTGTGGTCAATTCTATTTATACTTGCATTCCTGGTATAACATTATTATATTTCTTGATCATTATTTGATTTAAGGTGAAATTTAAGTCTTTTTCCTGAAGAAGGCATGTGGGACCTGGTTGATCTTCCTCAGTTCAGGCAGCTTTCTTTATGTCTGATTATTCAATTGGCAATGGTTCCCAATATGACAACTACTTGGGAGAAAAGAAACTTAGACATAATATTTTGTAGAGTTTGAAGAAAGCTAGAGGTCATTTAGTTCAACTCTACAGATAAGGAAAGTGAGCCTTCAAGATCACACAGGTATTAAGAAAAATAGCTAGAATTTGAACACAGTACTTTTACTTCACATCCTCTTTCAACTCTACTTAATAGGTAACTGTTTTTATGGTTTAAAGACAATGTAAAAGTGTCTGGTAGTTCTACCTCTTTCTCCTTGCCATGCTCTTCTAGTATACGCACAAACCATTTGGATTTGATAGGTGGATAAGAAAAATTTTCTTATAAAATGTGGACAAGTGATTTCATGGATGTGGAATGTGGGTGTCCAGTTGCATATCACCATGAGACACTCGCAAGTGTAGCCTGAACCAGATTGAAATGTAGTTGGGAAATACTTAACACACAAATGAAAATATAATAAAACTTAGATCAATACACGATTTTATAAGTCGATATGTAGCAAGTCGGAATCCTTTAGTGGCCTCTGTTTATTTGAGTTTGACAGCTCTGGGGGCAAGAATTTCCACCACAGAAACATCCTAACCTCCAGTTGAGATTGACAATTTACAGTTTGAGAGAGTTGCTTGGAAACACATATAGTAATGGTAACAACCCCAAATAAAAATATGATGACGTTTTAAAGGGAAAATTGTCTGAGGAAGACAACTATTTATATATAATCTATAATATTGTTGTAATTATTATAATGCATGATTATACATTAGGATATGTAAATATTGGTGAGTATGTAAATACGCATATGGACTTTCTAGATAATGTTTCAAGACGCATGGTATTTTTTTTTTGGAGAGGAAATCGGGATTAAGTGACTTGCCCAAAGTCACACAGCTATTAAGTGTGTCAAGTGTCTGAGGCTAGTTTTAAACTCAGGTCCTCCTGTCTCCAGGGCCAGTGCTCTAACCCCTGTACCACCTAACTGTCCCAAAACATAGTAATTTCAAAATACTAGTTTAGAGTAAAGGAGAAAATTTTAGTTTAAACTAGCTAACTAAATTAAACTATACTAACTAGAAAATTTCCCACAAATCCAAGAATGTTATGACTTTTGTTCCCTAATTCTTTGTGCCTTATCCCAATATTTGTTTAAATACTGCCTTCTGATTTAGAAAACCACTATACTTACCATGGAAGAAAGATTCTGTCTTCTGCATGTTTGGCACAAGTTTGTCAGAGATAAATGTATTAATTACATAATTTTGATTCTAAACATCTTTGCTGAGAGAGAGAGGGAAAAAAAATCCAAAGGGACAAAAATTTATCATACCTTTGAAACTCTCTCTACCCAAGTCTTTTCCAAGTTATCATTTATTGGGACTGAGAACAAAGATATATTCCTTAATTGAGATTAAATAGGACAAAGGTCTAGGCCACACTTTTTATTCTTCTAACAGAACTAAACTTGAACTTAATTTAACTTCTGCATCCTGCAGAATCATTTCTTTAATCCAGTCAAGGCATGGGGAAATGGAGGTGCTGCTGTTCAGTCATAATATTGTCTCTCATTGGCTGTCAAATCAAGAGAAAGTAAGCACAGAAAAATGGCTGAGATTTTGCTAGCTAGCATGTTTTGCAGGTATTCCCCAATTCTGCCCATGAAGCCAATTGAAAAGGCTTCTCTTCTTCACATGGTTAACAACTGAAACAAGTAACATAAGGTCTATACATGCTTTATGCTCAAGTCTTTTCAGGGTACTTCTATGATACATCATCATGACTGTCGCAGATGTAGGTTCCTAAGCCTTTTCCATATGATGAGTAGCTTTAAGATATGCTCTATACCACAAATATTTATAGCATCTCTTTTTTGTGGTGTCAAAGAATTAGACATCAAGGAGATGCCCATCAATTGGGGAATGACTGAGCAAGTTATGGTATATGAATGTAAGGGAGTACTATTTTGCTATAAGAAATGAGGAGCAGACAAGCTTCATAATAACCTGGAGAGACTTATATAAACTGCTGCTGAGAGCAGAACCAGGAGAACATTGTACACAATTTCAAACGCATTGTATCTATGATGACTGACTTTGATAGACTGTGCTCATCTCAGCAATGCAAGGGTACAAGACAACTCCAAAAGACTCATGAGGGAAAAGGCTATCCACATCCAGAGAAAGAATTATGGAGTCTGAATGCAGATTGAAGCAAACTACTTGTTCTCTCTCTTTTACATTTTGTTTTGTTTTGTTTCTTCTTCTTCATTATTCATTCCATTGGTTATAGTTCTACTTTACAATTTGACTAATGTTTAATGTGAAGGTATATGTAGAACATATATTGGATTGCATGCCACCATGGTGGGAAAGGGGGGAGAAGAGGGAGGGGAAGAAAATTTGGAACTCAAGGGACTGTAGAACTGAATGTTGTAAACTTAAAGTAAATAAATTTAAAAAAAAGAAATGCTCTGTACCTCATGAAATGCTAGTCCCTCATGTTAGGTGCAAAACTAAAAGATAATGGCAGATAACCCTCTTTGTGTACAGTGGCAGAAACCTACAAGCTATTATTGGTTTCTCCTTAGTTATTTGAAAGAAAGGGACCTGAAAACCTAGAGACAACAGAATCCAAAAGTTGGAAGACACTTGAGGTCACCCCGTTCAACCCCAAGTTCAGCCCAAACCATGAATCCACAGCATCCTTACCAAATTGAGCTTTTGCTTGAGAATTTCCAATTATAGGAAATTCTCATCATATAAAAGATAAAATTAACAACCTTAACAACATAAAATTGAAAATTTAATGCATACAAAAACAATGTAGTTAGAATTAGGAAAGTTAAACAGAGAAATCTTTTCTAAAAGTATCTCTCTTATCAGGTATATAAGGATACCTAAACATATATAAGAAAACAATAAAATATATATATATATAAGAACAAGAGCCATTCCCCAATGGATGTGATTATTCCTAAAAATAGGCACTTTTCTAAAAGAAAAAATGTAAGCATCATCAACAACAAAATGTCCAAATCACTAACAAATAAATGCAAATCAATACAATCTCATGGTTTTACCTCATACCCATCAGACTGAAAAAAAAAATGATGTGTTCAAAGAGGTATGTTCAAATAGAATACTAATGTACCTTTAGTGGAGCTGTGATTGGGTCCAGCTGTTCTAGAAAACAGTTTGGAGTTATACTAAAAAGTCACTAAACTAAATTTGGCCCAGTAATATCCCTTCTAGATATATACCCTATGAATGTCAAAAATATAGGGAAAGGTCCCACATATACAAAACATATAGCATCATTTTTTGTAGTAGCAAAGAAATGGAAGAAAAAAAGTGGATGCTATCAGTTGGAAGATGGCTAAACAAATTGTGATATATGAATATATTGGAATATTGCACTATAGAAAAGATGAATATGAAGAATTCATAGCAATTTCTTATCCTTCTCTTTAAAACTAGTGGAATAGAACCTCTATTTTAAATTCCCTTTGTGATATTGCTTCTTAACCTGGTGTTTTTAAAATATTTTGATAGAATATTTTGTTTTTAAAAATATTTTGATATTGCATTTCTATGTAACTTGTTTCTTTTGCAAACTTACATATTTTATTTTATGCATTTAAAAACATTGTTCTGAGAAAGGCATCATAGGTTTCCCCAAATTGCCAAAGGGGTCCATGTCACAGAAAATGTAAAGGATTCCTTGTTCTATATTGTTTCAAGAAACTGAAGTTCTGAAGGGACACATTTCTTCCCCTCCCCCCATTAGAATGTTATCATATATCTTCTTCTAACTGCTCAAATAAATTTTCATTTCTCTTGTGCTTTATGTTTCTATTTCAAAGTTCCTACATAGCTATGGTCTTTGCAACAGAAATATTTCAAAGTTTTCTATTCCAGTAAAAACCTATTTTTTTTTCACTTGTAGGATTATACTTGACTTTCATGGCTGTTATTGTTCATTATAAACCTATTATATTTTGCCTTTTGGAATATTGTGTTCCAAGATCTTTTCTTGTTTACAGTAGCAACTTCCAGGTCTTAAGTGATCCTGACTCTGGTTCCTTCTTTCTAGATGTTTGAATATTTTCTCTTTGCTGTGGAGGTCCTGAAGTTTGGACTGTTGGGATACTTTTGGGGGGTGGGAGTATTTTCAAGAAATGATTGAAAATCACTTTTCTATCCACTTTAGTCTCTGGCTCTAATAGATCTAATAGATAAGGTTTTCATTTGTAATTTTTTTTGGATGTTCTGTCTAGACCTTTTTTAAAAAAAATCATGATTTTTGAAGAGTCTAATGATTTTTAAATTATTCTTTTCTTAATTTGTTTTCCAGGTCAATTGCATAAGATATCAGATATTTTACATTTTCTTCTAGTTTTTTTCAATCCTTGTCTTTTGTTTTAACATTTCTTTACATCTCATTGTTGTTATATTTGATCTGTTCTAATTTTCAGTGAGTCCAATATGTGGGTGGAATTTATTGCTTCCTAGTCTAATGTATACATTCTCCTATTTTATTTCTTCTAGAATTTTTACTTCATCTTTTAAATCTTTTCTTTCCTTTCTTCTAGGTATTCCTGCAATCCCTGTAGAAAATCTAATTTCCCTTAAGTTTATGCTTGTAATTATTATGACAATACTCTCTCCTTTTGTGTTAGATTTTGGGGCATCTCTAGATCTATAATAATTATAGTGGTTGATGCTTTCTTTGGTTTACTTATTTTTCCAGCCTTAATGCCTGAATTTGGGCTCTGTACCAAGGTTAGGGTCAGTTACTGTCCCCTGATATACTTTTGGATGAGGATGGTTGTCTCTGTTTGGTCTTGACCTTAGTAACCTGAGTTCCTGTGCTGACCTCAGTCTCCAGGATTTAGGCCCCTCTGAATTGTTTAGATTCTGACTTCAGGGTCTTCAGGGCTCTCTTTGATATATTAGGACAAAAGGTCAGGCAACTCAGAGACTTGGGTTATGCTGGTCCAAGTGCTACTATGCTTATACAGATTGCTGCTACTCCCAGTGCCTTAAACTTACCCCTGCTGGGTTTCCAACCACCTTGGAGATTTCTTGGGCAGGGAGGGGTTGGGGATGGGGGGAAAAGGAGGTGGGACTTTTCTCTGACTGCCTCTAGATCCAGAGCCTCATAGGCTACATATATTTCTGGCCCATCTCAGGACACCATGTGAGACTGCCTTCTTGTTTGTGTGGGTTCTAGCTTTGTGTACAGCTTCTTTTCCTGTCAACTATGAACGTTTTTAATTCTGGGAGGGAAGAAGTAGCTAACTTTAGTTTCTCCATAAGATTTCTTGATGATTATTTGCATTTTTCTATTGCTTTTCTATTCTTTCTTTTATGCTTTTGGCTGGTTATACATGTGTGGGTATTGATCTGGGCAGTTTTACTTTGTATTTTCTCGAAATGTGTTATTGACCTTTCTTTTCCTTAGTCATAGTTTTTAAGACATCCAGTGATTCTTAAATGAACTTTCACTGACCTGTTTTATTCAGATTATTTGTTTTTAATAATTGACACCTTATATTTTCTTCTCTTTTTCCAATCTTTTGACTTTGTCCTAATATTTCTGATTTTCTCCACAAAATTCACATCATTTTTTTTTATCAGCAACCAGTTCCTCCTCGCTGATGAAAATCACATCCAGAGAAGTGGTTCCCCCCTCTTTATGCTTCTCCACCTTTTGAAAGCTGAGATTATCATTGAGGCAAGCCAAGCAATTTATTAGTTGTGATGCTTCTTTTGTATCTATAGAGAGAACTCTAAGGGCGGCTAGGTGGCACAGTGAATAGAGCACTGGCCCTGCAGTCAGTAGGATCTGAGTTCAAATTCGGCCTCAGACACTTAACACAAAAACTAGCCATGTGACCTTGAGCAAGTCACTTAACCCCAACTGCCCTCCAAAAAGAAAAAAAAATTAAAAATAGAGAGAGAACTCCAACACATTATTGGGTCATTGAAATTCCCATTACTACTGTATCAACCCTCCATGGCAGACTTGCAAGTCTGTTTCCCTAACTCATTTATCTTCTTTCTGTCCAATTGCTATATTGTATACTCCAGTGACAAAATTATTTTTCTTTCTGCTAATATTTATCTTTTTACCCATTGCTCTCCACTAAAGACATTCTTCTGTTTCCTAGATCTCCTTACATAACTATATCTCCTTTTCATTCTCTTCTAGGGGAAACATTCACTTTGAGCATATGCAGGATAGTTGGCTTTAACCAAGAAACAACTGTCATGTATTCTATACAGGTCACTGCAAAATTTCTTTAATTCTCTATACTTTCCAGAAGCTAGATCTTTAGTTCTTTGTTATTCTTGCTACTGCTTCTTGTGTTTAGCTCTCCTGGAGAACTGCTATGAAGCTACTGAAGAGTTTTGAGTGAGTATATCCTATCTATGCAATAGAAAGAATTCTCCAGTAGCAATGTGAAAGAATGGAGTGAATAGGGGCGTCCAGGTAGCACAGCGAGTAAGAGCACCAGCCCCAGTGTCGGGATGACCTGGGGATCGAATCTGGGCTCAGACACTTAGCACCACACCCAGAAATAACTGGCCGTGTAACCTTGAGCAAATTACTTAATCCCAATTGCTTTAAAAAAAAAAAAAGAATGGAGTGAATGCAGACACACCATTTAGATTATTATAATAGTTCAATTGAAGAGATAGATTCTAAAAATTTATTTTGCAGGTAGAATCAACTGGACTTGCAAATGATTTCATGTGAATTGAGAAGGATGAGTTGGAGATGACTCTGAGGTTCTTAGCCTGGGTAACCTGGAAGATAGTAGTATTATCACAAGAAATATAGAAGTTAGGGGGCAGCTAGGTAGCACAGCGAATAGAGCACCAGTCCTGGAGTCAGAAGGACCTGAGTGCAAATCTGGCTTCAGACATTTAACACTTACTAGCCATGTGACTTTGGGTAAGTCACAACCCAAATTGCCCTGCCTTCCACCCTCCAAAAAGCTAAAAAGAAAAAGTTAGGAAGATGGTGTAGGGTTTTTATTTTCTTTTGATTTTTATATGAAGTTAAGATATATATACATTTTGAATTCGTGACACTGGCAAAATATTATGATGGAAATGCCTATAAAGTAGTTGAAAATTCAGAATTAGAATTCTGAAGAGATATTGCAGGTAGAGATAAGAGATTTGAGAGTCATCTGCATAAGAAGCAATACTTAAAGTTCTAGTAGTAGAAGAAACAATCAAGGAAGAGAATGACTGGAGAAAATAGGACAGTGCCTTGGAGGACCCCTACACTTTAGGGTGTAGTGAGAGAAGAATTAGGAAAGAGCACTGTCATGAAGTCAGGGTAACAAGGTAGAAGGGGCTATCAATAATGAATGCTCCTGCTCCCTGCAACTGCAGCCAAGCTGTTCTGCCCCTGGAACACAGTCCCCTTTATATTCCTTCATTTTATGTCAAAGGCTGCCATGAGTATTCAACGATGGCCTTCTATAGTCCTAATGTGATGAACTACAGCATTCCTAGCAATGCCAATGACTCAGAAGGTGGAGCCATCAGACTACCAGCCCCAATATATTGTGGCCAACTCCTGGGCACCTCTCACCTTTAACACTGCACTGCCAGTCATCAATCTTATATGCAGAACCCCCAAAAGGCCCCTGGTGTGAAGCTAAAGCAGTGGAACATGTGTTGCCATGAGCAGGTAAGTGAACTCCAGCTTCTGACTTGTAGTCTTTGCTATTGTTTCATATGACTGTGTTTTAGTGAATATAAGGCAGTTTACATATTTTTAAAATTGCAGTAGTATATGGAGTGATCTATCTCTTTTCTGCCTGTATAAATTCTATGCATTCTTCCAGAACTAGCTCTACTTCTGTTGCTTCCATTGGATCTCATTGATTTCCGTTTCCTTTAAACTAATAAATTTTATGCAGTTAGTACTACACTATTTGGCACTCAGTTACGTATTGTTTACTATAAACTGCTGTTTTGTGTATAAGCTTTGTCTTTCCAACTGGACCGTAAGCTTTTTAAGGGCAAGAGCATTGTTTATTCTTCTTATTACATCCCCCCAACAGAGTATTGAGAATATAATAGGTGTTCTAGCTGATCTCAATAGTACATGTTAACTTATTGGAAAGTGAATTGTAACTAAAAATGAACTCTCAGGGGTGGCTAGGTGGTACAGTGAATAGAGCACTGGCCCTGGAGTCCGGAGGACCTGAGTTCAAATCCAGCCTCAGACACTTAACACAAAAATTAGCCTTGTGACCTTGGGCAAGTCACTTAACCCCAAATGCCCTACCTTCCTCCCTCCAAAACAAGCAAAAATTAATTAATTAATTAATTAAATATAAAAATGAACTCTCACTACACACACACACACATGTACATACACATATAAACATACACACATGTATATTCCCAAAAGTCTTACTGCCAAGATTTTTGGGATATCATGTATATATTTTATGTAATATTACATATTATACATGGCTATTATATATTGAATATATTATTTTATATAGCTATCATATGTAATGTACACATATAATATTATATATGAGGTATATATCATTTAATATAGAGGAATGAGCTAGTCTTTTTTACATAATAAAGTATTCTTAACTTTTAAATATTCATTAACTTTTCAGAGCCTTAAGTCTTTTATCTGTAAAGTAAGAGTAATGCCAGTAGTGTATACCATCTTCCAAACAGTACAAGTTTTGAATAGCTTTGGTATTTCTCTCCCTGATTCTCCCTAAGAGTGCTTTTTGCCCCTTTTTTGGCATGATTGTCCTTTGACAATGTTCTCTAAAAGAGATGAACTCTGTAAAATCATGCCAGCCTTCTTTTGATCTGAAATGTTATTAACCATTGGAGTCTGGGGTAAATTGAACAACCTTGTTTCCTTAAGTATTATTATCGAGGCTTTCATATATAATTCAAAGTTTATCAAAGTGTTAAGCTCATCACCATAGGGCTACTGTGGGGCTTACAAAATAACAAAATTAATAAAAATACAATACTACGATAAAATACTCCAAACTGAAGCAATGAGGGTTAAGGGACTAGCCCAGAGTCACACAACTAGTAAATGTCTGATGCCAGATTTGAACTCTGATCATGCTGACCCTAGGCCCAGTACTCTATCCACTGCACCACTGAGTTGCCATAATACCACACACATAATGTTCATTTGTAAATTTCTAAGTCAACATAAAGCCAGAAAGGATATGCTTCTATTTTAGTTTGACAACATTGAATTTTAGACTTCCAGTTGGTTGTCAGACTTTCAGGGCAAATTTATCACATGAGTCCTTCATCTGACTGAATTTGTAATTGCAACGCTGTGGTTGGTCTTATGGATATCACTGCTACCACTTGCAAAGATTTTTTTTTTGGAGATTCATAATTGTCATCTTTTTAACATTGCATTAGAAGGTTTTTTTTTCCCATTGGTTTATGCAACTTCATTGAAGAAAAATAAATCAATTACTAGCAGAGCTATTAGTTGATGACTCATTCATTGACAACTTGCATCATTTATTCAGTGCTATATTAAACAGTGTATTGGAAGACAGATTAACTAATAGCTCCAAGCCTCCTAACAAAATTTAAATGAAAATTACAAAAAGTTCAAGACCCTATTTTGGAATACAAGGGGTGTTTGGTTATAGCTGGTTAAGCTATCTTGAGATAATAATTCATGGTGGAATTCATGTGAAGTGATGCAACCATTCTATAGAGCAATCTGGAATTATTCCCAAAGAGTTTTTAAACCCAGCAATACCACTACTAGGTCTATTTTCAAAGATAATTAGAGATAAAGGAAAAGAACTTATATGTTCCAAAATGTTTATAGCAGCTCTCTTTGTGGTAACAAAGAACTGGAAATTACAGAGATGCCCATCAATTGGGGAATGGCTGAACATGTTGTGGTATGTGATTGTGATTGAATACTACTGTGCTATGAAAAATGAGGAGCTCAATGATTTTAGTAAAATAAATGAAAGATTAAAAAAGAAAAAAAAAAGAAGGTAAAGCCTGGCAAGGACCTAGTGAGAGGAGGAGAATGGTTTATATGGTATGTATGAGTACACAGCTACCATCACCAAAAACATGTTCGAATTCTTGCAATTCTGGTTTCCCAGATCTTGAAAAACCTTGAAAAACCCTGCCCTTCTGCCCTCAGTTTAAGAAACATTTGTTTAGAAGTAGTTATGTCTTTTCTCCACCTCGCCCCACTAAGCATTCACTTCTATTGTAGCTTTGTTAAAAGATACTGCTATTGGGGTGGCTAGGTGGCACAGTGAATAGAGCACCAGCACTGGAGTCAGGAGGACCTGAGTTCAAATCCTGCCTCAGACACTTAACGTACATACTAGTCTTGTGACCTTGGGCAAGTCAATTAACCCCAATTGTCCTCCAAAAAGCAAAAAAAAAAAAAAAAGATACTGCTATGAGTAATGATTTTATTTTGGGAGATTCCTATATTAATTAGTTCAGGCCAATTATCTCTTTAACGTGTCAGTATTTGGGAATTTTATTTTTATTGAAAGTGAAACTGAAATATGAATTCTGTTGTTAATTCTGATGGGAAAGGTGAAAAAATTAGGCTTCATTTACATTTCTAATTTTTTTTAAACAGAGACCTCATGGTAAAGTAGATAGAGTGAATTTGGAATTCAAAGAAGATCTAGGTTCAAGTTCTTTCTTCATACTTAATAGTTGTGTGAAATGGGCAGTTCTCTAAGACTAAAAGTTATGGGAGCTCCCACTAGGAAAAACACTATGTATAGTACAAAGTAAAATGAAAAATAAGTGATTGCCTGGAGGCAGTATAGTATAATGAAAAGAGAGAAATTTTGAGTAAAAGGACCTAAATTCAAATTCCAAGTCTGTTACTTGCTCCATAAGTGACTTTAGACAAGGTATTTATCTGTGAGTCAGTTTCCTTGTCTGTAAAATAAGGGGATTAATATAGAATTTCTGTGAGGTTCCTTTCAGCTATAATTCTGTGAACCTGATCTAAGTCAATATCTAATTCAATTAATTTAGATTCTAGAATGATTTAAGGGTTTGTTTGTTTTTTTTTTTAAGTATTTGGGATTAAGTAACTTGCTCAAGGTTACACGGCCAGTTCTTTTTTGTGTGGGTGTTAAGTATCTGAGGCTGGAACTGATCCCAGGTCCTCCTGACTACAGGGTCAGCACTCTTACTGCACCACCTAGCCACCCAGAAGGGTTTTTTTTTTTAAGCCCAAAAGACCTTATTTGGCTATTCACTTTGGACTGAAGTTCTACTTCATCATAATCATGAAGCACACAGGCAAAGTAAAATGAATGAGGTGTCTGTAAATTTCAGTCAAAACTCCTACTGAGAGATGAGTGATTTGTTTGTATCTCTGATCCAAACAGATAAGTTGTAGGTAGCTAGTTAATTTGAATTCACTTTATCAGCCCATATATGAAAACTTAGAACTGTGTAAACACAACCTAAATGTTGAATTGACTTTCTCACATTTAAACCTTCAGATTTTATTTGTTTTAGAAATCTCCCCAGGGAAAAGCTGTTAAATAAATCAGATTCACAATATTTTAGTCTTAATTTAGATTAGTAATCTAGACCAAAACTAAGGTCTCTATTAAGATTATAGCTTTCAGAGAGCAAGGATTAGATGCAAGTCAATTTTCTTTTGATGGACTTGCAACAGAACTATTTCCCTGTCAGCTGGGGTTCCTTGGCTTCTGCTTGTAAAGAAATTGTAACTTGGTATTTATGGACCTTTATTTCCATGGCAGCAATTATAGTAGAAGTACGACTTAAGTGAAGTATTGAGAAGGAAATGTTTTGACTACCATAAACCCTTAGATTAAAATAATAATGTGGTCTTGTGAAAACAAATGAAGATGTTAGAGTAAAATTTGAAACTTTGCTAAAGTTTTTATAATTCTGTACCATTCAAGCATAGGGGGATTTAATGATTTCTTCTGTCTCTGTCAAATTTTTGTTATTGATTATAGTTATCTACCCATGTAGGTGTAACATTCCTACATATCTGTCTAACCAAGTTCAATATAGTTTGAATTTGTTTTTTAAAATGAAGGCTTCCAGATGACAAAAGGTAAACTAGATAAATGTATTTGTTTTATGAGCATTAATAGCTTGCCTTTCTTCTTTTGAGTAGAGTAGCCAGGTAGAACAGTGGATAGAGTGACCAGCCTGAAGTTCTTCCTGTGTTCAAATCTGGTCTCAGACACTTACTAACTGTGCAATGCTGGGCAAGTCACTTAACCCTGTTGGCCTCAATTTCCTCATCTATAAAATGAGTTGGAGAAGGAAATGGCAAACTACTTCAGTACCTTTGTCAAGAAAACCCCAAATGCGGCGGCCAGGTAGCACAGCAAGTAAGAGCACTAGCTCCAGTGTTGGGATGACCTGGAGATTGAATTCTGGGCTCAGACACTTAGCACCCACCCAGAAACACCTGGCCATGTAACCTTGAGCAAGTTACTTAACCCCAATTGCTTAGGGGCAGCCAGGTGGCTCAGCGAGTAAGAGCACCGGCTCCAGTGTCAGGATGACCTGGGGATCAAATCTGGGCTCAGATACTCAGCACCACACCCAGAAATAACTGGCCATGTAACCTTGAGCAAGCTACTTAACCCCGATTGCTAAAAAAAAAAAAAAAAAAAAAAAAACAAATGGGGTCACAGAGAAGCAGACATGACTGAACAACAATTTTTTTTCAGAAATTCTTGGTTCATATCTTTTGACCACATAACTATTGGGGAATGACTTCTATTCTTATATATTTATGCTAGTTTCCTGTTTAGTTTTTATAGTATCCCTTCTGGGATACTCCTCCAATTTATGTCTGCTACTTTGGGTGCTAGGAGTAATCCTATGGTACTTCTAAACTGATAGCACATAAACCCGCACCAGTATCCTTTTCATTAACAGTTAACCAGTAGGCAAAATTAGCTCATAGCAAAGCTAATTCTTTTGATGGCATGGTAATGATAGTAGCTACAAAATATTCTTCCCATAAACCTGTGACACATTCTTCTATACATACACACAAATAGAAATATCTATGACATGAGATGCAAGGGTTCCATATATCCCTAAAATATTCAAAGCAGCACAGTTTAAAGTGGCAAAAAAAAATTAGGTACCTATTGATTGAGGAATGATTAAACAGATTATGACATATTAATGTGATGTAATTTTGCTGCACCATAAGGAAAGATTAGCATGAATTCAGAGAAGCTTGGGAAGACTTAGATGAACTGGTAGAGAATGAGGTAAGGAGAAGCAGGAAAACATTATGTACCACAATTTTATTCACAATATAAAGATATATTTAAAATAAAATCAAGGAAGAAAAACTGGATAGAAAGAGAGATATCTAATTTGCCTGAGGAGAAAAGGTACAAAAATCATGAAATTACAAGCATTCATGGTCTTGCTTCCCTCCCTTAGGCTCCTATAGATGATTTGTGTGGGCTGGGCCTGTCCCAAAAAGCCAAAGCCGGGATGGAAGTATTCATTTCCTCCTTCCATTCTATTTTGAAGTCAGAATTCCTAGCTTAAGGTAAAAGAACTGGCATTAAAGGACCAGGCTCCTGAGAAAATGAAGGACCTCAAGAATAATTTTAATCAAAGAACGATGATAAAAAGAAATGGAATACTGCTGATGGGGTGCTTGGGATCTATGTTTGTAAACTCAATTTGTAATATCAGTTTGTAACATCAGTTTGTAAAATCAATTTGTAAAACCAGTCTGTAAAATCACATTCTCCCCCTCCCCCGCCCAGCTTCAGAGCATTAACTCTGCCCAGCAACAATTCATGAATTGTTTATCTTAGCTTGGAACAATAACAAGCTATACCTATGAATCCTTCACAAAAGTATATATAAACATTCCAGCTTAGGCAACTATTATCTCCCCCTTGTAGAGTGTCCAGCTGCCCCCATGAATCCTTTGATACCCTATCTCTAGGTTAACTCCTTAGTAATTATCCACATACTGAGTCTCCTTTAGCCTTGGTTCCCAGACATCAATCCTGTCGAGCATGACACTGATGGGTGGCAGACTGGGCACTTCTCTGCCAGCCCTTGACCACTAGCTGACTTAGTGATGTTTCAAGCCTAAAACCACACTTCCAGGAAGCCCCCCCTTGGGCTATTTCCCAGTGAATTATGGGCAATACGCCTGCGCAGTTGACATTAAAAGTTCATGTTCCTTTAAACACTGGCCCCACCTTAACTCCTCCCTAATCCCACCCTCTTCTCACCTGGTCAGCATAATTGACATCCAAGGAATAGCCTTAACTCCTTAAAAGCTATGCCTGTGTCTTTGGGCTTGCAGGTCCCCTAAGGACTCTTGCCCACTGTAAAGTGTATAATAAACTTTTTTTTTTTTAAGCAATCAGGGTTAAGTAACTTGCTCAAGGTTACACGGCCAGTTATTTCTGGGTGTGGTGCTGAGTGTCTGAGCCCGGGATTCGATCTCCAGGTCGTCCCAACACTGGAGCCAGTGCTCTTACTCGCTGTGCTACCTTGCCGCCCCGTATAATAAACTTTTACAACGCTGACTCCAAGTTGGCTTGGGCTGAATTCTTTCCAGACTGAATTGCAGTCTAGCATTCTTTCCATTATGTTATAAAACTTTTTGTCCATGTGCCCCTTTAATGAAGGAACAATTGTGAAGTAAATAGTTTGTTTTCAGTCTCTTCTTATTGCTGGCCCTTTTTGTACTCTATCACCTTATCTAGGATAACTTCTACCTATCATTATCCATTACCCAAAAATTACCTTTCTCATTTTCCCTGAAAATTTTTAATTTTTTAGTGCTTATTTCTTAAGAAGCTGTCAAGAAGCAAATGAATCTGAAACTAATTCTTGCTCTAAGGTATAAATGATTGGTGATATGTTGTCAAATCCACATTTTAAAAAATTATACATTTTGCCCAAAAAAATAAAACCTTAATTGAATGTCAGCAATATAAAGTATTCCTATCTCAGGTTCTTTTTGACATTATCGTAATTTGTAGGTGACCAGATCTAGTCTGCCTATACATTATACTTTTATCTCCGTTTCATTCTCCCACATCTTTGCCTTTAGTACATCTATAGCACCTTTCTGCTTCCTGTCTGCCTTCTGTTTTCTCTTCCCTTTGCTCATTCGGAGTTCTTTGTAAAACCCCACCCCTACTGATGATGAAGGCATGTCTCTTGGTGGAAAGATGGTAGACCAGACCCATCGAACAAAGCATGTGTTTCCAAGTCAGTATTTTATTTTGCTTAACTCCTCTTATTTGTTACAAAAGAGAATTCTCTTGAGTTTGTTTAGGGAATCCTTGGGAATTGTGATTTATGTAATGAAACATCAATAACAAATAAAAATAAAACTCTCTTCTTTTGCTATTACCCCATTACTGTAGTGACCAATACTGATTGAATTGGATCCAAGGGATAGTGTCCAGACAACAGAAGAGGTTACTACTACCAAACTAATATTTTCATTCAAAGATTAGTTAGCATCTAGTTGAGCATGAAGTAGGTATATGGGAAAGACAGAAGAAGAATGAAGAGGGAGGGACACAAAATAAGAAGATATAAGATTCACTCATTCCTTTTATTGTTTCCCTTCTTTCTCTGGCTTCCAGGAAAGTCAGAAAAAGGTGACTCAGAAGACTTATAATCAGAAAATATACATATTATTATAACAAAAACTTGTGGGGGCAGGTAAGTGGAGCAGTGAATAGAGCACCGGCCCTGGGAGTCAGGAGGACCTGAGTTCAAATCCAACTTCAGACACTTTACCCTTACTAGCTATGTGACCTTGGACAAATCACTTAACCTCAATTGCCTTGCCTTCCCCCTTCCAAAAAAAAATTTGACAGAGAAAAGGAGGGAATTGTATTTCTAAGTTAACTAAATCTTCACATTATTTTTTAAAAGAATGCTTTCCCCCAAAAGGTGCATTTCTATTGTAAAAACTTTCCCAAGGTAGTTTTAGTGATCTTTCAGTTACAATAATAAAGACTAATATAACTTCGTCACATGTGCTCTCATGTGACAAAATTTTGATACTGGAGTATTTGGCTTTGTTCCAGAAGTAAAGTCATGATCTTGTTGCGTGAGCTAATTTGTAACTCTATTTCTCTAAACTCTTCATGTTAGTTTGCTTTCTAATCATTTTTTAACATGTTTTTTTTTTGTTAGGGTTATCATTGTAGAATCTTTTTAGTTTTCAGTATTCAAGGAGATATTTAAAAGTCATTACAACTGCTCTAGAGAATACAGTAGAATTATGCTTAAATTCCAAAGGGAAATATCAGACTTTTCGATTATAATTATTTTCAGGAACTAAAATGTATGGTGGTTATCCTTCATTCTCAAATAGAACCCAAATAATATCACCATGTTGGGGTCAAGGTACAGTGTGTCCAACTATGGCTGATCAGACCAATATGAGCTCAGAAGGCTCTACCACAGATGGGGCAAAAATAGTCAATGTGACTACAGTAGAGATGTCTCTAAATTTGCACATCTCCTGTTTCTTTTGAACTACTGCAATTCTGCTTTGCTCATAGAGCACAGGGCCTTCTTTGATGTGGGCACATGATGCTGGGTGGTTCTGTAGTAGGGTTTCTAATATCACAACCGACCCCAAAGTTCGAGACCTTGAGAGTGTCCTCATATTGCTTCTACTGACCTCCATGGCGAGCACTTGCCTTGTGTGAGTTCTCTGTACAATGATCTTTTAGGGGCGGCCAGGTGGCTCAGCCAGTAAGAGCACTGGCTCCAGTGTCAGGATGACCTGGGGATCAAATATGGGCTCAGATATTTAGCACCACACTCAGAAATAGCTGGCCATGTAACCTTGAGCAAGTTACTTAACCCCAATTGCTTAAAAAAAATAAAATAAAATGATCTTTTAGACAAATGTACTTTTGGCATTCAAACAATATGACCAGCCCACAGGAATTGTGCTCTCTGTTGTAGAGTTTGGACGCTAGCTAAAATACTATAAAACAAGACAAAAACTACAGTATGATAAATACCTCCCCTGTTTTCATTTTGTTTTATTTTTTAAGAAGACTCCAAAGCACCAGTTTTTTTTTACTGGGTAGCACCAGGTAAAGACAACAAAGCATCTCTATGATTAAAGTGATTTTTGATTTTTTGTCAAAGGACATTTGAAGAAGGATGTTCATTATTGCCATAATTCAATTTAATCACTTAATTAGTGCCTGCTTTGTGCAAAGTCTCTTGCTAGGGCCTATCCCTACCCTTGCTGAATTTACATTTTATTATTTAGACAACTAGATAAGCAAAAAAAAAAAAAAAGTAGAGCATTTAGAGGGCAAGGAAAAGTCTTAAGAAGTGTTCTGGATATATTTGTTAGGGGTTTGACTCACTCATGCATGAAAAGAACTTGTGGGTAATAGCCCTAGTAAAATTTCTTTATTTTAGAAAAGTGATTTTTTTCCTATTTTCTCTCTTTTTGTGTGCTCTTTGGAGGGCAATTAGGGTTAAGTGACTTGCCCAAGGTCACATGACTAGTTTTTTTGTGTTAAGTGTCTGAGACTGGATTTGAACTCAGGTCGTCCTGACTCCAGGGCCAGTGCTCTACTCACTCCTATTTTTTTTTTAAAAACAAAACTATGCTGAAGTGTATTTTCTTTTTCTCTTTGGAAGAATGTTTATTCCAATATCACAAATTCACATTATTTTTTTAAAAATCATTCAATGATAACATAGTTCTATAGGATGTACTACCTAAGTTTTACATGTTTTTTTTGCTTGTGATGAAAATCAGCCACAAATCACTTTCATGAATCAGTGGTTACTAGGGGAGGGTAAAGTTAAATTAATTTAATTTAATTGTTAACTAAATCATCTTTTTTCCTAGAAGTGGTGTGGTCATGACTATTTGTCCTTGAAAATCTTTTGAGTATCTTTCCTCTGCCTTCAGAAATTGCTGTTGTCTATCAAAATGAAGCAGCAGTTTTGTTTTCAGGCATTATTTAGAAACATCCATTCATGACACTTGGCCCACCCATCCAAAAATCTAACTGTAAAAAGTCTAGTCCAGCAGCCTGCTTTGAACTTCATTGGGTGCCCTTTGTTCCAAAATGGAATTCCTGAGGTATTTCTCAAACTAATTTCCCAAACTACTAAATCCACAGGGTGCTTTGAGGCCTAATTAAATCATACTAATAGCCAAGATTTACAAAGTACTTTAAAATAGTATCTCATTTTATCCTCACAATAACCCTGGGGAGTAGATGCTAATTTTAAAAATGAGGAACCTGAAACAGACAGAGACTAAGTGACTTGTCTAGGGTCACATAGCCAGCAAATGGCTGAGGCCACATTTAAATTCAGGTCTTTACAGGTCCAGTGCCATATCCATTCTCCCATCTAGATGCCTCTAAATAGATCTCTAGAATCCTTAATGCTTTTCTGGAGTAGATCAAGACATGAAAAATCCTTTAATAAAATGAGACAAACACTGGAGCAAAATACAGGGTGTCCCAAAAGTCTTAGTGGAGTTTTGAGCTTTTACAGCCTCAAAAGCTTTAATAGTATCTAAGAGACTTTTGGGTCACTTATATAAGAAAGCAGTGTATCTTAGTAGAAAGGACACTGACTTTGGAGTGAGACAGTGTAAATTTGTATCCTGTCTCTCCCTTACACTGACTGTACAATTTGGGGCAAGTAATTTTGCCCTTGTGTACCTCAGTTTCTTCATCTATAAAATGAGGGTGTTGGACTACATGGTCTGCAGTGTCTCTTCCAGCTCTAACATTCTATGTTTGGAGTATTATAAGGTAAAACCTGACATATGAAATGCTTTATGGGGAAAATATTTACTATTTTAAAGGAAAAATAAATTGATACAACAAAAATTTTTCCCATAGAACCTCTTGTTATAAGGTTGGGAACATAACTAGGGAGATGGTGACCAAGGGAATGACTGACCTAGATAGCTGCCTTCCTTTATTCTGAGAAATCAAGGCAACAAGTATTTATTAAGTGCCTACTATGTGCCCATCACTGAGTTAAGCACTGGGGATACAAAAAAAGGTTAAAAACAACCCCAGTTTTCAAGAGGCCCATCATCTAATGGGGAAGAGGAAACCTACTTATCTGTCGCTGGCAGAACTGCATTTGGACATCTCAAATTGAATTAAGTTATCATGTCCTGAACTGAACTCATTATTTTTCCCCAAAACTCTCCCATCTTCTCAGGTTTTCTGTATTGAAGGTATCAACATGTCCACAGTCACTCAGGGTTACAACCTGGGTATCATTCACAATGCTGAACTCTCTCTCCTCCCTCATCTCTCACATATGGCTGCTTCTCTCCACTGACACTGCCACCATCTTGGTACAGGTTCTCATCACCTCATGCCTGGACTACTGTAAAAACCCACTGGTTCGTTCGTTCCCTGCCACAGGTCTCTCCCCATTTCAGGGCATCCTCCACCCAGCTGTCAAAGTGATTTTCCCAAAGTACAGGTCTAACCATGTCACCTTTCTGCTCAGTGAACTTCGGTGGCTCCCTATCGTCTCCAGGATCAAATATAAAATCCTACATTTGGGATTCAAAGGTCTTCATGGCCTGGCCTCTTCCTATATCTCCAGTCTTCTTAAGAACCTCATTCACTCACTTCTAACCCCTCAAATACTCTGTGAGTCACTGACACTGTTCTCTTTTTTGTTTCTCTCACAAAACACTCTGGGCGTTTTTAATAACTAAATCCCATTCCTGGAATGGTCTCCCTCCTTGTCTTCTCCTCCTTGCTTCTTTCGAGTCCCAGATAAAATCCTACTTTCTACAGGAAGTCTTTCCCCATCTGCATAAATTCTAGCGCCTTCCTTGTTGATCATTTCTCATTCATCGTGTAGACGACTTCTTGTACATAGGTTTCTGCATTTTGTCTCCCCCCTTTAGAGCTCTTCGAGACTAGCGAAAACTTTCTTTTGCCTTTCTTTGTATCCCCAACTCTTAGGACAGTGCCTGGCATATTGTAGGTACTGAATAAATGCTTGTTGACTCACTGACTCATACCGTGTTTCCCCGAAAATAAGCCCTCCCCTTACTGTGTAAGATTCCTCTAAAATAAGCCCTCCCCCGAAAATAGGCCCTATTGAGATTGCTACTGTAGTGAAGGCGATCCCCTGCGCTACACGCTACATTACGGTACCCTCTGTATGCACCGTCCCCTCCCCCCCATGAAACGCACGCCGCGCTCCGAGCTGCATCCAATCAGAGCTGCAGCAGTGAGCGCGTCATCCTGTTCTTCCCCAGTGATTTGCTTATTGAATAAAGATACATTTTTTTGTTCACATTTACCTGTTTATTAAAATTGCTGTCAATGTTCATTAAAATAAGCCCTCCCCTGAAAATAAGCCCTCTGGTGTTTTTCTGTCCAAAAAAATTAATAAGACAGTGTCTTATTATCGGGGAAACACGGTAGAAACAATGTTATAAAAAGTAGTTAGGTGTAGTTAAAATAGTCCCATTAATATTCTGCTTAATGGACATGTTAGGTTTCTGTGGGCTGGGCTTGAAACCTTATTACCATTTATGATATTGTTGCCATGGGAAAACAGATTCAGAATTTAAAACAAGGATCATGAAAAAGTTGGGAACTCTTCCAGCATGAGCAGTTTATTGACAAAACATGTCCAATTTTCCATTTTGAAGCATCCAATTTCTTGTCTTAATTTTCATTAAGATTGGCCTTTTTGGTTTACCCCTTATCTTAATGCTGTGGGCTTTCATACACACACACACTTAATTGTATATTGAGAATGTAGGGAAGAAAGCATGGAAAGATAGACAAGCACATAAGTATATAACCTGTTTGCATGGCTATTTCAGTTTAGTTCCATGTATGAATTGGTTCTAGAGATTTTTAATTCTACACATTTTTTCAGAGTAAAGTAAGAATAAAGAGGCAGGGAATGGGGTAATCTGATAGAGCCACGAGTGTGAGAGACACTGCGGCAGTCACAAGATGTCAGAGGGGGTGCACGTGACCTCTGAGGGGCAGGAGCTTGGAGATGTGGAGGCCAACTCTGCCGGGCCAAAAGGGCTGACATGGCATTGAGCGCAGGGCCATGGGAGCCGACTTTGCCAGGTTGGGAAACGCCAACGTGGCATTGAACGTGCCTTATCAACACGGACTCCTCTTAACACATACTCCTTTGCCCTGCACTCGGGAGAGTGCACGATTGGCTCCCACATGGCATGTGACAGTAAGAAGAATGATAAGGATATTAGGGAAAAAGCAAGGGGAGGCTCCCTCTCTCTCTCTCTCCTCCTCTCTCTCCCTCTCTCTCTCTCTCTCTGTCCCGCTCTCTCTGTCCCACGGTTCCATTCTACTTTGTTCTGATGGCCACACTGTTAAGATGTAACTGAATAAAGAGCAGCCTCACTTGGCAACCTCCGTGTCCTTGGGTGTTCTGTGGGGGTAAATTCTTCTTGGAGACAAGAAGCCGGAGACGTCTGAAGACCAGGAATAAGGTGAGACAAGGCCGGAGCTGGGAAGGAGAGCCCAGCAGCTGGTGCCCGACAAGGGACCTATATAAGGACCTATATAAGGACCAACATAAGGACCTATATAGGGACTGATATAAGGGCCTTGTTTGGAAGACCCCCACAGGCTTACTTAAGCTTAGAAGCCTTAAGTAGGAAGCGGGAGGGAATAAAGACAACATGGGTCAGGCTTTGCACCTCCCAGTTGTTAAACCCACTGACACAGAAGTTTATGTGAGGCAGATTTATAACCTAGTAAAGAACAAGGGGATAAAAGTGAAACAAAAGGATTGCCAAAGATTTGTAGAAATTATCTGGAGAACATCCCCTTGGGTGGAACATACTGGCCTAGATATACAGAGATGGGTTGTAATTGGGAACCAGCTAGCATCCTATGATAAAGACAATCCAGGGCAGATTAGGGACTTAGATTTCATGATTTACAGTCTGGTAAAAAGCATCCGTTTACGGACCCATCCCCCCGATCAACGTACCCCAAGCGTCTCAGACAGGGGAGTCTCTCTTAGGAGAAAGTGGTAGTTCTAGTGAAGAGGAGGCAGAAGATTTGGTACGTGATAGTACCACTGAGAAGAGGGCTAAAAAAGCTAAAAAAAAGAGGGGCCGAAGGGAGTGCCAGAAATTTATCCACCACTAGATACTTTCTCACAGTACAAAATGGAAGAAGAGACAAAACAGGTCGATCAGACAAAACAGGAGGAGAAAGCACAGCCCCCTGATAAAGAAGAGAAAGTACAGCCCCCCGATAAAGAAGAGAACAAACTTCATAAACAAGTGGAGGCGCTCACAACAGCCTTAGAGAACTTACAATGTGAGCTTCTTCCTCCCCCGGTGCCCAGTCCTCCGCCTCCGCCTCTGCCTCCTCCTCAGTTCCCATCCTTTCTTGGGGGGACAGCGCAATACTGACACCTAGCGGGCGTACTAGGCCTAACCTAGTGCCTGCTTCTTTGCAAGAGGCTGTTTTAGCTGGGGAGGACTTGACTGAATGGGACCCGGTCCTAATGCCTGTTAATTTGAATGATCCTGGTCGGAAGTACACTCCCGTACCTTTCAAGTTGTTAAAAGACCTAAAGCAGGCATGTACTGATTACGGACCAAATTCACCCTTTGTGATTCAGACTTTGACTAATTGGGTCGCTCGCATCGCATGTACCCTTGGAGATTGGGAGGCTTTAGCTACTGCATGCCTTACCCCCGCCAGGCTTTGATATGGAAAGCCGAGTGGCACAAGGAATGTAAGTCCTTTATTCGGTGCCATGCTGTACCCAATCCAGAGGAAGCATTTGAGGCATTTACCGGGACAGGTAGACACTCCACCCCAGTAGCTCGGTGTCAACACAACCCTGCGACTTACATCGCCCTAAGCACTTGTGCCCTTAAGGCATGGGAAAAGGTGGAACAAACCAGGGTAGCTAAGGCCTCTGACTTCTATTAAACAAGGTGCTCGGGAATCCATCTTCGATTATGCTTCCCGTCTACAGCAGGTGGTGGATAGGATCATAGGGAGAGGAGAACCTGGCACGATAATATTCCAATAGTTATTGAGAGAAGGGTTGAATAAAAGCTGCAAAAGGATTGTAGAATCTCTGCCCAAAGACGCTCCGCTGAATGAAATCACAGAGAGATGCAATGATGTGGATTATGAAACCATGTCCGTTGAGGCCGTGGCAGCAGCGGTTGCCTCTGGAATTGCAAATTCACAGACAAAGAACCTCTACTCAAAGGTGTTTTAGATGTGGGAAGTTAGGACATATTCAAAGCATGTGTAGGAAGGCACCTCCAGGAGGTGGGAGATCAGGTTTCTCTTTATGCTATGCTTGTGGAAAGCCAGGACATGTTGCAAAATTCTGCAGATCCACCAAGCCTTGGTCAGGAAATGGGTGGAGGGGCCCCAAGCGGGCCCCAAACGCATACCCAGTGCTGACCCCCGACCCTTATGCCAATGGTTTGTAGATCAGATTCTGCAACCTATAAGGTTGGGACATCAGAAGTTGTCATTATACATTACATGGATGATATATTATTGGCTACAGAAAAACAGGAAAAGCTACAAACAGTTTTAAAGGAAGTATTACAAGCCTTGTCTGAACAAGGGCTAATAGTAGCCCCAGAAAAAAATACAGTCAGAGCCTCTTTTTAAATATTTGGGATATGTTTTAACTGATGTTGTGGTGAGGAAAGAGGCCCCAGAGATACAGCCCCAAAAATATAAGACCCTCAATGATTTCCAACGCTTAGTGGGGAGCATACAGTGGGTCAGGACCACTGTGCCAATTCCTCCATCCATGATGGCACCTTCGACCTGAGGTCCCCTAGGAATTGGACTCCTGAGGCTTTAACAACTTTGTCTCAGATCCAGAAAGCTTTTGGGGCTTCCACAGTTAGATTGAGGGCAGGGGAAGAAGTGTATGTTACTTGCCTACAAGATGAGCCTCTGTTTGGAGCAATCTTGCAGAGTCATGGAATTATTGAATGGATATATCCTAAACATAGTGGAAAAACTTTGGTTCCTAAATTAGAACTTATAAAGGAATTTGTCACGGGGGCGATACAAAGAGTTATCATGGTCATGGACGCCCACCAAAAATATGGATCAAAGGCTTAGTAGAGTCTATCCAGGCAGGAAAAGCTGATGAGGTTTTGGATTTATTGCCATACTGTCTTGAAAGTTCTCCAAAGTTACCTATTTTAGCCCGTGTTTCAGCAGTTTGAAGTAACAATGCCACATTGTATTATTAGCAAGGTTCCAGTGGATGGCCCTAATGTCTTTACAGATGCCACTAAGCAAGGGAAGGCCAGCATTTATTGCCCACAATTGAGAACACAGTTAGTGTTGGATACACCTTTTAATTCCATTCAAAAAAATGAACTATGGGCTATCATAAAAGTTCTAGAGAAATTTCATCCTCCTTTTAATGTAGTAACAGATAGTCTGTATGCCTATAATGCCATCAAAATGCTACCTGATACTTTTATTAATCAGACAGCATCTAAGATCGGGAAACTGCTCCTGTTGGCACAAGAACACCTATTTCAGCTGAAGGCACCTATATACATCATGCACATCCATTCACATATGGCTGGAGAAGGACCAATATTTGAAGGGAACAAGGTGGCAGATGCTTTAGTAGGATCAATATGGGTAGGGACTCTTTCTCTCGAGGAAAGAGCTATAGCAGCACATAATAGATTCCACCTGTCTGCACGGTCATTAAGACACCTTTATGGTATATCCCGCCACCAAGCTGCTGATATTGTGAAACGCTGTTTAGCTTGCATACCATTTAGACCACCTCCCTCTCACTCCTCTTTTAATCCTAAAGGAGAAAGACCTAATGAAATCTGGCAAATGGATATTGCTCATTGAAAGCAGCAATTAATACATGTAACTGTTGATACACATTCTGGATTCCTTATGGCTTCCATACAGCCCAGAGAAGCAGTTGGGCATGTAATTGCACATGTGTTTTATTGCTTTAGTGTGGCTGGAGTCCCACATACTTTGAAAACAGACAATGGTCCCTCCTATACAGCCAAAAGTTTTGCAAAATTTTGTGATGAATTTCAAATTTGCCACATTTGTGGTATTCCATATAATCCAACAGGGCAGGCTATAGTTGAGAGGGCAAATAGAACGCTGAAGACAATCCTTCTTAAACAAGAAAAGGGAGAGAAGGATGATGTTGGGGTGAAACCCCGGAGAAAAGTGACACAAACAGCATTACATATGGCAGTGTATACCTATGATTATTTAAAATTGGGGAATGATGACCTAACTCCTGCCTTAAAATTTTGGCATCTTATGCCCAAACGAGGTACACTGAGAACAGGGATGCACATAAAAGAAGACAAAGAAAAGGGGAACTGAGTGGTGTGGAAAGATATGAAAGGCCAATGGCATGGCCCGGGGAGGGTTTTAACGTGGGGACCAGGATATGCTTATGTCATTCCAGATGGAGAACCTGAGACAGGAGGATCTTGGGTGCCAGCAAGAACAATCCACAGGTATCACTCCCCAGGACAAGGTGTGCCTGAAAGAGAAACACAAGAAACGCCAGAGAAGGAAGAGAGGACCAAGAGCCAGAAAGCTGAGATGGTGGAAGTGGAGAAATCCACAAGGTAATTGTGGAGTCAGCTTGACAGCCATGCAGGCAATGGTCCTCTGTGCGGTATTGCATGTGACAACAGTGAATGCAGAAAGAAACTGGACGCAGTTAACACCCCTAGAGGACCAGGCCGCTGACATGCAGGGACAATGGACCTGGGCTCTCATAAAACACCCACCTACAGTACACCTTGTGGGGTGGGGAGAGCCGACTCCCACATTTGAACTGAGGGGAAACATATCTCGCCTAGTAGGGTCGATGGTCCCTGAAACAAAACGAAACACCATAACGATTTCCAACCTCAACTTCACATTTTTAACACCTTCTTACCCCATTTGTTTTGCGGAAACAAGTGTTCCAGGTTGTATTGAACTCAAACCACATAACGTGTCCACGGGATGATGACGGGCTCGAGACTCTACTCACCCGTCCAGCCTGAACATTACTATGTTGGCAATTCCACATGAACAGCAAGAGTCTCCTACTGGTAACCTAAATACCGAACTCTCTGGTTGCAAAGCTGGAGAAATGGACACTTGGTCACACATAGTGGCCTGTAGTTCAGGACATACGATTCAGGGGCAGGTGGGAAACATTGCAGACATAGAGTTAATCTTTTGGGACAGTCCAGGAAACAAGGCATGGCAGCAATTGGCAGCACCTGTCCCTTGCACTAAAGCAGGGAGATGTCATCACGACCTCTGGAAAGTCTGGGCCACCATGAACAAAATTCAGGCATGGGTGACGGTCTGCCAATGCGCCACCCCAGACACAAATTGTACTGACAATACATATGAAGTGTGGTATCGCATCTTTGCAGATGGGATGAACTATACTCATTCTCACAATGCGACTTGTGACATGTTTTTATATAACTTCTTGGGGGAGGTTCGGGCCTCGCAAGGTTATGCCTTTTTAGATTGTTCCAGCATCAAGACTACTAAACTTCACAGCATTCCACCTCAGTATAAGGTGGAAGCACGTGAGTGTGACTTGAAACAATTGATAAATCAGTACAGCCCAAAGAGAGGTGCACTAATGTTAGTTAAGCAACCCAGGTATGTCATTATACCAGCAAAGGCCATGATGCCCTGGGCAGCATCCCCAGGAGAAGCGGCCTGGAAGACTTTGACAGATATGATAAGGAGGGAAAAGCAAGAGGCATTGGACCTTGTGTTTGATGTTGTAAATTTAGCTATTTCCACCTTTCAAGAATTTCAAATACAGCAGCTATATGACCAAGTGGGATATATAGCTTCACAATTGAAAACCTTTATGGACAAAGAAACAAAAGCATGGGATTTGCAAGCTAGAATAGATAAGGGTATTCAAAGGGAAATATCACCCTTGAAGGAAGCTATTCTTGCAGTGGGTAATGAAATGTCTCTAGAGGAGGTTTTGCAAGCAATACCCTGCCATTGGAAATATAAACCCACAATATGTGTTACTCCTCTACCTTTAAACCTTACTGGGTCTAAATTTCCTGCATTATGAGAAAACATAGAGAAACATTTACAGGTCGCCTTTCTGGCAGCCAATGTGTCTGAAGAAATAGAACAATTGGCATTCTTAGCCAGAGAAATTCAACAAGTGGCTAACAATTTTACCATACCATCAGGTGGGCCTCAAGATTTAGTAGATTGGATACATGGTCATTTCATTACTTCATGGCTTACGGGGCTGGGAGCCTCCTTGTTGCAAACGCTACTTATAGTTATCTTTGGTTGTATTGCACTTCGCTGTGCTTTTTCTATTTTATATGCAAGCTTGCGACATGCTGTCACTATGGCTATTCCCCTTGGCGGTCACCCGCAAAACAAGAAAAGGGAGATGATAGAGCCACGAGTGTGAGAGACACTGCG
This sequence comes from Petaurus breviceps papuanus, assembly GCF_028583685.1. NCBI lineage: Eukaryota > Metazoa > Chordata > Mammalia > Diprotodontia > Petauridae > Petaurus > Petaurus breviceps. Next base: position 115,679 of record NW_027187287.1, read on the forward strand.
GCAGTCACAAGATGTCAGAGGGGGTGCACGTGAGCTCTGAGGGGCAGGAGCTTGGAGATGTGGAAGCCGACTCTGCTGGGCCAAAAGGGCTGACATGGCATTGAGCGCAGGGCCATGGGAGCTGACTTTGCCAGATTGGGAAAGGCCAACGTGGCATTGAACGTGCCTTATCAACACGGACTCCTCTTAACACATACTCCTTTGCCCTGCACTCGGAAGAGTGCACGATTGGCTCCCACATGGCATGTGACAGTAAGAAGAATGATAAGGATATTAGGGAAAAAGCAAGGGGAGGCTCCCTCCCCCCTCTGTCTCTCTCTCTGTCTGTCTCTCTGTCTCTCTGTCTCTCTGTCTCTCTCTCTGTCTCTGTCTCTGTCTCTCTTTCTCTCTCTCTCTCTCTCTCTCTCTCTCTCTCTCTCTCTCTCTCTCTCTCTCTCTCTCTGTGTCCCGCTCTCTCTGTCCCACGATTCCGTTCTGCTTTGTTCTGATGGCCACACTGTTAAGATGTAACTGAATAAAGAGCAGCCTCGCTTGGCAACCTCCGTGTCCTTGGGTGTTCTGTGGGGGTAAGTTCTTCTTGGAGACAAGAAGCCGGAGACGTCCGAAGACCAGGAATAAGGTAAGACAAGGCCGGAGCTGGGAAGGAGAGCCCAGCAGTAATCTAAGTCAGTTTACTTGCAGTCAAGAACACTGGGATATTCTAAATGTCATTGATCTTTGAACCTACATGTTTTTCTTTGATTTCAATGATACCTCATGGTTTTCCTTCATACCAGAAGCTTTAGCTCTTTTACCTTGTAGGAAGAGAGAGCAAAGCATTTCAGCTATGCTGTGTTACTAGTGCTATTCTCCAGAAGATGCATAAACAAAATATAACCATAAACTTTTTTTTCTGGCTTTTTAAAAATAGGACATAAGGATTATATTTGTCCAGCTACAAATCAGTGCACAATCGATGAGAATTGACGCAAAAGTTGCCAGGCTTGTAGACTTCGGAAATGTTGTGAAATTGGAATGATGAAATGTGGTGAGCTTACTTCCATGTTTATTGTATCCTAATCACCCAAAGTCTTTTTTATTAACTATATTATTTTATACTATATTATATATAATATACATATAATAATATAAATGAATATATAACTATATTGGCTGACATGATTGCATGTTATATGAATATATAATTGTATTATCTAACAGTTTATATTATATTAATATTTAAATTTATTAATTATATATTCATGTTTGAACATCAATTGCCTAATATAATATACATCATATACAAATTTATAATTATATTGCCTAATATAATTATATATTATGTACAGACATATAATTATATAACCAAATCATTAACTCTATTATTTTTTTTATACTATAAGTAACTGAATTTAGGGGCAGCTAGGTGGCGCAGTGAGTAAAAGCGCCAGCCCCAGAGTCAGGAGGACCTGAGTTCGATTCCAGCCTCAGACACTTAACACCCACACAAAAAAACTAGCCGTGTAACCTTGGTCAAGTTACTTAACCCCAATTGCCCTCCAAAAGGCAAAAAAAAAAAAAAGTAACTTAATTCAACTTTAATGAAACCAAAAGTTTATTAAATAGTGATTTCAATGAAAATAGACAAGTTTATTCTATTCTTTTCACTCATAGTCTTGTGATATTATCTATAGATAACTGAATTCAACTTATAGTGAAACCAAAAGTTTATCAAATAGCAAATGTAGTGCAAATGGGCCAGTGGTGATGGAGAGAGGAGAAAAAGAAGCTAGGCGACATTGGTTGTCATGAATCTAGAAGGGTTTTGATTAGCCATTCCATGATTTGACAGGATTTTAGCCAAGACTAAGATGACAGAGACAAAGAAGACTGTGGATGATTTCTGTGATGCTTTAAAATGCAACTCTGTCATGAAAGGATGCCTTGACTATTAATTAACGACTTGGAGTTTCTTCTTGAGAATGAATTTCCTTTCTTTTGCTTCTTACTCCCTACCTTTACCTCCACCCCATATCCTTCCTGCATGTTGTTATTGTTGCTATTGTTGTTCAGTCATATCCAACTCTTCATGACCTCGTGTACCACACTGATCATGGAGTTTTCTTGGCAAAGTAATTAGAGTGGTTTGCCATTTCTCTCTTTAGTGGATTAAGGGAAGCAGAGGTAAAGCAACCTCACCATGGTCACATAGCTAGTAAGTATCTGAAGCTAGGTTAGGGAATATATATATATATACATATACATATACATATATATGTATGAATGCATGTATGTATGTATTTTAAGGAAGAAAACCTCAGTAAAGTCATAGCTTTAGGGAATTTCACAGAACAGGTGGTAGAAATGAGGTGAATGCATATTGCAGGTATAAGGAATAATTTGTGCAAATGTTTGAGGCAGGATATGAGATATTTATTTCTAGTTATTGGTCCTTTTTGGCTGGAGAAGAGTTCGTGTATCATCATTATAATGGACATTTATATAGGACTTTAAAGTTTCAAAGCACTTCATGTTCATTCTCAAAAACCCTCTGTAAAGCCAAGCACCAACAGCTTTCCAGAGGACTGCTGCTGTGAACAGCTTCAAGGTTCTGATTAAATAGTATAGTGAACTCTCTACTTATTCAGTAATAAACTATGACAAAACATTGACAGAAACCAAAGTACAGAATTCACAATGTTATGACATAACAAGTTATAACTAAAGTGGCCACATAGTTTTAAACAAAGTACAAGCATTCAGTAAATCCTTAACTCAATCATCCTTAAGGAGGATTTGTGTCCTCCTTAATGTACACAAAGAATAAAAGTCAGAGCTCTCCACCCCCAGGTCACATTATCTTAATCTCTCAGTCAAAAAGTCTTCTTTCTTAATTTGAGATTAGTTTCCAATCATCCTTAATTCAATCATCCAGAAGAGTACATGATAGGGGCAGCTAGGTGGCACCTAGAGCACTGACACTGAAATCAGGAGGACCTGAGTTCAAATCCAGCCTTAGACACTTACCACTTACTAGCCATGTGATTTTGGACAAGTCACTTAACCCCAATTGTCCTGCCCTGCCTCCTCCAAAAAGAAAAAAAAGAGAGTACAGGATAGAGTACAAAGTCCTCCTACCCCTTGGCCACAGTAAATCACGATCTTCTCAATTTGCATTAAATACTCAAGGAGAGATCTTTTCATCTTGACTTGAGACTGGCTCCAGATTCCATGCTTCCTCTTCCATGGTTCTAGCTCCTATCTGAATCTACCCAACTGTCACCTATGTTTAAAGACAGGCAGCTCCCAATTCCTCATCCAGCTCCTTGCCCAGTTCATGTTCCATTTTGAAGCTCACAGTGTCCAGTCCACCTCAAGTCCTTCACAGTTTCTGTTCCTGGGAAGACAAAGCTTAGCAAAGCCACAATAACATTCATTCACATATCCAGCATCATCAATTTGCTATCTGCCTGTGAAATCAACATAGACCCAACGACAAGGTCTGAGAAATCAACACAAATCATCAGTATAGTCCCAGAATCTCTGAAAACATCAGCAAGACCATCCTCCAGGACTTCTGTAAACATACAACAAGAAAGTCCTCTTTCAAGGCTTCTGAAGCAGCAGTAAGGTCCCAGGGCTTCTGTAACAACAGCAACATCCTCTATCAGCAGACAAATCTGACAAAGTGACAGAAAAACAGACAGACAAAGTACTGGCACCACAGCCATGCTTCCTCCCTGTTCTCCTTTCTTCTCATTTCTCAATTCTTCTCAATTCTCTTCTCAGTTCTTCTCACTTCTCAGTTCAGTTCTCAGTTTTCTTCTCAGTTCTTCTCAGCTCTCAGTTCTCATTTCTGCCACCATACGTTCTGTTCTCAATTCTGTTCTTTCCAGACTGGGCCTCTCCTTATATATGATCGTTAGCTCCTCTCTGCCCTACCCCTTCCTGTTGCATCAGCAAGTTCATCCCACTGTGGGATTCACAAGTTCTGTTCTTTAACAAAGGCTTGATATAATTAGGGCAAGGCTCAACTTGAAACAAGGCTCTAAGTACTTGTTTACTTGCCATTACAAGGGGCAAGGAAGATTATCAAATCCTCATTATCATTACACTCTCTGGGGTTATTATTATTCCAGTTTTACAAATGGGGAAACTGAGACTCAGCCAGTCATCTGGCATTTATTAAGCACCTACTATGTGCCAGGGACTGTCCTTAGCACTGAGAATACAAAGAAAGCAAAAGACAGCCCCTGCTTTCAAGGAGCTCACAGTCTGCTGGGGAGAACACGTAAATAAGTATATACATACAAAATATTTTTGTTCAGTCATTTTTATTCATGTCTGAACTCTTTGTGACCCCATTTGGGTCTTCCTAATTCCAGGTCTAGCACTCTATCCACTGCACCACCTAGATGCTCAAACAGGATAGAGATGGGATAAGTTGGAGATAATCACAGAGGGAAGGTCCCAGGATTAAGTAGGATTGGGAAAGGCTTCTTGAAGAAGGTGAGATGTGAGTTGGGAATTAAAGGAAACCAGGGAATCTGGGATGTAAAGATGAGGAGGGGGAGAATTCCAGGCATTGAAAATACTTGGAGTCTGGAGATGGAACATTGAGAGGACGTGGGGATATGTTAAGTTTAAGAAAATGGAAAGGTGCCAAGTTCTAAAGGATTTTCTAAATCAGTTAATGTATATATTTGATCTTGGAGGTAATAGGGAGCCACTGGGCTTGATTAACTAGAGGATGACATGGTCAGATTTGCACTTTAGGAAGATTAATTTGAAAGCTGAGTAGAGAATGGACTGAAATGGGGAAAGATTTGAGACAGGGAGGATTAGCCAGAAGGCTACTTCACCAACATGGACTAATAGCCCAGGCAGGAGGTGATAATAAATGTTAAGTGATTTGCCTTATGGTCCCATAGTATAAATTGGAGGGAGAAATTGCACCTAACTTTTTCTGACTCTAAATCCATTCTGGAAAGGTAAGTCAGAGTAAGGTAGTGAAAGCCTTTAAATGCAAACTAAAGAGTTTGTTATCTCATCCTTGCATCAGTGGGATGTTTTCAAGAGGGAGAATGACATTGTCCAATCTCTGATGTGATAAGGTTATTTTGGCTGAGGTATGGAAGATGAGGGAAGCAGGGAGATCAATGGGGAAACTTATAGAGTTGTCTGGTATCAGTAGGCATTTATTAAGTGCCTACTATATGCCAGGAACTATGCTAAGTGCTGGAGATACAAAAAGAAGCAAATAACAGTCCCTGTCCTCAAGGAGTTCACGATTAAGTGATGGTGAAGGCCTGATCTAGGATGACAGCTATGTGAGGGAAGAGAAGAAGAATGTGAACAACATTGTGGAGATAGAATAGATAAGACCTGGAGACTGCCCAGCTATGGCCAGTGAGTTAGAGGCAACAATCATAGATCTTTCCAAGACATCACCAGTATCGTTGAAAATATAAAATGAAACTGTTAACGAAAAACAAAACCTGAGCCAGGAATCATTGTTCACACAAGTTGTCATTGCTGCTGTGGAAACTAGAACTAACTTAAATGCCCAACAAAAGGGGATAGGTAACTGCACTGCAGTGCTTAAATAAAATGGAATACTATGATATAAGACAGACAAGTGCAAATAATACATAAAAAGTAATTATCTCATGTGGTTCCCCAGCCATTCTTGAAGGTAGGCTCCCATAACTATATTCTTTCCTTATTTTGATGCACTTCTTTTTTTGGTATAAGTGAGTATCTTATAGAAGAAAATCTTTTGTTTTCTAGCATAATAGAAAAATATTACATATGTATTTTGTTCACAGAATTGGAACTCTAAAATGAGGCAGCTGGACAATGATATCTCATACCTGTCGTAGCTCTAATCATCAATAATCATAGTAACACACCAATATATTACATTTTCATTGTTTGCAAAGTCCTTTATATAAATTATCTCATTTTGTTCTTATAACAACCCCCTGAAATAGGTACCATAAGTATTATCTTCTCTTTTACAGATTAGGAAACTGAGATTTAGGGAGATTAAGTGATTGACCTATGGTTATATAGCTAATAAGCTTGAGAGCTGGGGTTTAAACCCAAGTCTTCTTGACTCCAAGACCACAGATCATCCAGTAAGAACTCCCTTAGTTTCCTTTCTTTCAACTTTGGAATCTCTTGTTATCCTCTTGCCCTCATCACTGAATAAGGATCCCTCCTCCCTGCCAAGGCTAACCCTTGCATGTATGCCTTTGATCATGTATTTTCCAGTCTACTGCATGGCCTTGTTAACAGTAATCATGCATCTTTAATTTTTTTGGTTTTCCACTGATTCCTTTCTCTGTCTATAAACATTCTCAGGTCTCCCTTATCATTAATGAAAAAAAAAGCAAACACAGAAAAAACTTCTCTAGGGTCTGCTATCCCCTCAAGATAGTAGGCTATTTCTCTTTTCTTTCAAAGCTAACTAGCCCACTAATGGCTTTCTAGCTTCTAGGCTCCCCCTCACCCCACTCCAATACATTCTCCACACAGCTGCCAAAATAAGATTGCCTGAGGTATTGCAATCTTGAAGCATCAGTCTGACTGTATTTCTTTCTTCTCTTCCTCACCCTCCTCACATCTTTTCTAATCTATAGGACAAAATACAAACAGTTCAGTCTGGCACTTAGTTCTTTGAAATCTGACTCCAGACTATTTTTTCTGTCTTATTTGATATTTCTCTCTTCTACACACTCTACTTTTCAGTCAGATTGACCCACTAGGGACCTGGAGTCTGGAAGCTCTAAACTCTAATCCAGCCTCAAACACTTACTAGCAGTGGGACCCTCTGCAAGGCACTTAATCTCTGTCTGCCTCAGTTTTCTTCATCAATAAAATAGTGATAATAACATCTAATTCCCAGGGTTGTTTTGAAGATATTGGTAAAGCTCTTTAAAAACCTTAAAATGTTATATAAATGCTAGATATCATTTTTTTTATTATCTTCCCTCTCTGAATATAAGCATAGACTTATACACCCAGAATTCACTGCCTCTTCAACCCTTCTTCTTGGAATTCCTAGTTGCTTTCAAGAATACTGTCAGGTTGCCACCTTCTGCTTCGGCCTTCCCCACTCTTCTAGCTCAGTTGTGAATGCTTTCTCCCTCCTAAAATTACCTTTTGTTTACTTAATAATTATTATCATTTCTATAGAAAGTACTTATAGAATGCCTTAAAGTTTGCAAATCAATAATAATAATAACAATCATCATCATAGTTAGCATTTATATAGCATTTACTATGTGCCAAGCACTGTGCTAAGCCTTTACAATTATTTCATTTTATCCTCACAACTCTGAGAGGTAGGTGCTATTATGACACCTATTTTACAAATGAGGAAACTGTGACAGACCAACATTAAGTGACTTGCCTAGGGTCACGCAGTGAGTGTTGGAGGCCATTTCTGTGTTTATGTTATATGTTATCCCTTTAACTCCCTGGAATATAAACTCCTTGAAGGTCTTGGATCTCTGTTTCTCCTCTCTCCGGTGCCTTATACATAGTAGACATTTAATAAATGTTTGAATTGAAAGGGGATTTGAAAATCAATACCTTCAATTTCTGTCACTGCGGTATTTTGAAGAAGTAATAGAGGTCATTATTGTAGGAAATAGACTAAACAAAAGCCTTGGATCATTATATTGTTAAGAATAGCTGTCATTCATAGCTGATCATCATTCAATATTGTACACTGCTTTCCTGGTTCTGCTAGCTTCGCTTTATATCAGTTCACATAAGCTTTCCAGGTTTTTCTGAAAGTATCTTGCTCATCATTTCTCACAGCACATTAGCATTCCATCACAATCATATAACACAGTTTGTTCAGCTACTCCCCAATTGGTGGGCATCCCTTCAATTTCCAATTCTTTGCTACCACAAAAAGAACCAGCATATCATTTTTTATGGTTATACATTTCTTTGATATTTTTTACCTTGCTTCTTTTATGTAATTCCTTGTTTGGTATGTATTGCAGCCTTTTTTGGCCACCATTTACCTCTCTTGTTAACCTCTGGCTGGTCTTGATTTTAGTTCCTCAAAGACTAATATATTGTACAACTTGTAGCTATATACTTTTCACCTTCTTCAATGCTATCAAAATTATAATGCTATCATTATAGATCTTTGAATATTTTTGCAACTGCTTTTCTCACATTTTTTTTCTTGGTGCCATTTCTATTTCCTCAAGATGTATGTCAAGGACTGTGATGTTAGCATCTAAAATTGTGACTCTACTATGCTTGATAGTGAAAATAGTTTGGAATAAAAATCTTAACAGAACAATTCTATTTTTCAAAGCCTTGGTAGTTCTGCTTAACTCATTCTCTTGTTAAGCTTGTTAATTAATTAAAAAAAATTAATTTTTTTAATTAAAAAAATTATTGTGAAGTTAATACATGCCAACAAATATAAATATTTTCTTATACTAGAAACTTTAAAAAAAAGAGGCTTGTATAGGACACCATAAATTTATTACATACAACTCACCAAGCTTTCTTTAAGCTTGATTTTCCTTCATTTCCTATCGAAAGTGATAGTACTTATAGTATCACCTTCCATAATCCTTTTCTGTTAGATTTTGCAAAGGAATTTTCATTTTAAATTGGTGTTTCCCTTGGCTGCCGTATCTTTCCACTCTGAAAGGAAATCAAAATAAGACAATTTTATTCATTATAATAAGTGATTTGTATTAGTTAAACTTCTGTATAAAATTGTTCAGTTGATATTGATGTACATTTCTCTATTTCGCATTCTTTAATAACTTGCTTATAAGGTCAGATTGGAGTTTTAACTAGATACCACCTCTTTTTTTCTCATTTCTTCATTCTTCTAGTTTTGTAAGAATGTTGATCTTTGCTGTAATAAGTCAATGGTTTCCTGGTACAAGAATGACTTCCATCTCAGTAAAAAAAAAATTTTCCTGTCTATTAAGAAGGTTGGGCATTCTTTCCTCTTCTCTCAGGACTTTCAGTTCTCTTATACATCATTTCTGTTATGGACTTTGTTGATTCCCTTAATGCTCATGCCTTTCTCTATTTGTACATAGTTATTGGTTTTCTCTCCCTTTAGACTGAGCTCCTTGAGATCAGAGATTTTTTTTTCTTTCCTTATATTCCCAGCACTTAGCACACTTATTAAATATTATAATAAATCATATATTATACTAAATATATATTTACAAATAGATAAATTATATTAAATTAGATGTTATATTAAATAAGCTGTAGCACCAGTGCAATATTTATAGCGCCCACGAGATAAAGACTATAACTATAAATATCGCATGATGTTCAATCACAAAATAAACCAGATTCTCCAGGTAGATGACAGAACTGAGACATTTATTTAGATACCAGAAAACCAAATCCCAAAACCAGTAATCCAATTCCATCATAGTACTAAAGATATTAAAAAGCCATAATAACACTGAGAACCACACCATTCTTTAGCCTTCCCACAAACCAATACAAGATCAATATTTACTCACAAACCTCTCTCTCTCTCCTTGCCTGAGCATCTCTCTCTCTCCCACCATCTGGCTAGCTCTGGCTACCAACTTCCTGTGGGTTCTGCTTCCTTTCATCAAACTTTTCCCACCAATGGGAATACATTCAGCCTATTAGGGGACAGAGTTTACTTGCAAAGCAGGGGAGGTCTTCAAACTCCCCTAGGTCTATTAAGAGGCAGGGAAGATCTTCAAATTCCCAACCCCATTACATAAGCACATGCTGATTAAATGCTTGTTGACTGATTGTGGAAATGTACATTATTTCTCCCCAACCTTTTCAGTCACACTAGATTTTAAAACTTTTAAAAACAGGTCATGCATATTATTCATTTGTTTCTCTTGCTGTGTTTAGCACAGTATCAGTATCATATTAGATGTTCTATAAACATTTGTTGAATTAAATCACATTTACCTCTAGTAGTAAGTCCATTTCTACTCTATATACATTCTACAAAGGAGAATTGAATGGTCAGAAATTTGCTATTCTTTCTTTAGCTATACATTTATCAGTATATTTTGCAATGAAAATATTACTGGTCAACTGCTTACACCACTCCATTAGGTCACTACCAGAAAGATTTGCATTTTAGACTTTAAATCTTGCCAATAAGTGATCTAAATTTGCTTTAAAGTGCACCTGAAAGGAAGGCAAGTCTCTTATCTTCTGAAGATATTTATTTTGTAGCTACTGGAAGGTAAGAGACACTTTCTGATTTCTTCATTCATTCATTTGCTCATTTATTTGTTTTTTATTTATTTACTTAATTATTTATGCTTGGAAGATAAGGCTCCAACCTTGGGTCAGTATTTTAAGTTAACATTTCTTTTTAAAATATGCAATGGCAAAACTGAATGTAGACAACAGACAAGTGATGCTAAGGTAGAGAAATGAGGTCTCTTCTAGATTCTAACCTCATTTAAGTCAAGAGACTACTTTAAGGGAAAAAATTCTTGATGAAATATGGCCTATGTCTAGTCTTATTCTATCCCAGCAACTTACACCAGAGCTACAACCAATGCCAATTACTTTACCATCAGGGATTTTTTTAATGCCAATTGAGAAAATACATCAATATTAGTAACTGAAAAAAAAATGTTGAAAAAAGTATCTCTGATACAGACCTCATTGCTCAAACATATAGAGCTGTGTCAAATTTATAAAAATAAGAGCCATTCCCCAACTGATAAGTGGTCAAAAGATATGATTGGTTTTCAGGTGATATATCTATAGACATAAAAATACTCTAACTCATTATTGATTGGAGAAATGCAAATTAAAACAATTCTGTGGTACTATTTCTTACCTATTAGATTGGCTAATAGGACAGAAAAGGTATGTGACAAATGTTGGAGGGGATGTGAAAAAAATGAGACATTAATGCACTTTTAGTAGAGTTGCAAACTGATTCAACCATTCTGTAGAGCAACTTGGAACTATGAGCAAAGGGCTATAGAACCACATATTTTTTTAAATCTGCATACCAAACAAGATTTTAAAAAAGGAAAAGGACCTATATGTATAAAAAAATTTATAGCAGTTCATTTTGGGGGTAAAGAATTAGAAATTGGGGGGTGGAGTCAAGATGGCAGAGTAGAAGCAGGACTTCCCTGCAGCTCTAGCTTCCACCTTCCCCAATCCATGTATAAAGGGGACTCTAAACAAACTTTGGAGCTGCAGAACCCACAAAACGACACAGAGAAGCTAACGTCCCACTGAGGACAGCCTGGCAGGCCGGCAGGAATCGGCCAGAGCAAATCAGCCAGCACAGCCCTCTGGGAGCCCAGCCCAGCCCCATGCCAACGGTTAGCCCCAGGCGGGCCTGAACAGCCACTGGCTGGAGGGAGTCCAGATCAGCAGCAACTGTGGCTGTTTCCAGATTTATCAATACATAGATGTGAAGGACAAAGTGAGAGGTCAGTGCAGTCTGGACTTTGGGACCCAGTAAGTGGGAGTGTGTGGCTTTTGCCCCCAGTGCAAGAAGCCTCTGAGATGCCAGCCAACGCCACATGGAAGCTTCAGCTCCTAGCCTGGAGAGTGTAGGGGGACCAAGCACCAGTCTGAGGGGTAATCACTCTTGCTTTAACCTGCTTGGATCTGAATTGCAGTCTAGGGTGGAGGTCCTGGGGTGTATGTCCAGCTTGCCAGAGCATGTGGAGACCTCAGAGAGGGCACCCATCTAATACCTCTGGCAACTGAGAAAACCCCAGCATTTGGGACGAAAGTTCCCCTGTCTGGTGGCAGAGTCCTACTGTGGCAAAAAGCCCAGGGGTCAAGTGACTGAGGGGTGACATGACCAGGCAAAGGAAACAAAGAAGACAGAAAATTCCAACATTACACTGCTATTTTGGGGACAAAAAGGAGCAAAGCAGGGAACAGGAGGAAGACAGTGAAGTCAGAACTCCTGCACCAAAAGCTTCAAAGGAAAATACGAACTGGTTACAGGTCATAGAGGACCTTAAGACACCGATAAGAGAAGTGGAGGAAAAATTGGGAAGAGAAATGAGAACAATGCAAGAAAATTATGAAATAAGAGTCAACAGCCTGACTGAGGAAAATAACACCTTAAAAAATAGACTGACTCAAATGGCAAAAGAGGCTCAAAAAGGCAATGAGGAGAAGAATGCCTTAAAAAGCCGAATTTGCCAGATGGAAAAAGAATCTCAAAAGCTCACTGAGGAGAATCATTGCTTCAGAATTAGACTGCAGCAAATGGAAGCTAATAACTTTATGAGAAATCAAGATGCTGTTAAACAGATCCAAACAAATGAAAGAATAGAAGGCAATGTGAAATATCTCATGGGAAAAACCACTGACCTGGAAAATAGATCAAGGAGAGATAATTTAAAAGTTATTGGACTACCTGAAAGCCATGATCAAAGTAAGAACCTAGAAATCATCCTCCAGGAAGTTCTCAAAGAAAGCTGCCCTGATGTTTTAGAGCCAGAGGGCAAAATAGAGGTTGAAAGAATCCACGGATCACCTCCTGAAAAAAGATCCCAAAAAGAAAACTCCTAGGAATATTATAGCCAGGTTCTGGAATTCCCAGATTAAGGAGAGAATATTATAAGCAGCCAGGAAGAAACAATTTGAATATTGTGGAGACACAATCAGGATAACCCAGGATCTGGCAGCTTCTACACTGAGGGATCAAAAAGCTTGGAATATGATATTCCAGAGGTCAAAGGAGCTGGGATTAAAACCAAGAGTCACCTACCCAGCAAAACTGAGTATCATGTTTCAGGGGAAAATATGGTCATTCAGTGGAATAGAGGACTTTCAAGCATTCTTGATGAAAAAAATCAGAGTTGAATAGAAAATTTGACATTCAGATACAAGAAGCAAGAGAAACACGAGAAGGTAAACAGGGAAAAGAAATCATAAGAAACTTATCAAAGTTGAACTATTAACATTCCTACATGGAAAAACAATAATTGTAACTTATGAGACCTTTCTCAGTAGTTGAAGGGAATAGAAATATATATACATATATACATATATATATAAGAGTATATGGGCATATGAATACAAAAAAGAAAAAGAAATATTATTTATCAAAGTTACAAAGTAATAATTTGTACTTTGTGGATGATCAATAAACAGTGAATTAATGAATTTTTAGGGATAAAAAAATTCCACTAAAAAAAAAAGGCCCAAAAAGCCAATGAGGAGAAGAATGACTTAAAAAAGTAGAAATTGCCAGATAGAAAAGGAATTTCAAAAACTCACTGAAGAAAATAATTCCTTCAAAATTAGATTGTAGCAAATGGAAGCTAATGACTTTATGAGAAATAAAGATACTATAAAACAGATCCAAACAAATGAAAAAATAGAAGGCAATGTGAAATATCTCATTGGAAAAACCACTGACCTGGAAAATAGATCCAGGAGAGATAATTTTAAAATTATTGGACTACCTGAAAGCCATAATCAAAAAAAGAGACTAGAAATCTCCTTCAGGAAATTATCAAGCAAAATTGTCCTGATATTCTAGAACCAGAAGGCAAAACAGAAATTGAAAGAATTCACCAATCGCCTCTTGAGAAAGATCCCAAAAAGAAAACTCCTAGGAATATTATAGCTAAATTCCAGAGTTCCAAGGTCAAGGAGAAAATACTGCAAGCAGTCAAGAAAAAACAATTTGAGTATTGTGGAAACACAATCAGGATAACACAAGACCTAGTTCTATATAAAGGGATCACAGGGTTTGGAATAGGGTATTCTGGAGGTCAAAGGAGCTAGGATTAAAACCAAGAATCATCTACCCAGAAAAACTGATTACGATTCTTCAGGGAAAAATATGGTCCTTCAATTAAATAGAGGATTTAAAATCTTTCTTGATGAAAAAACCAGAGCTGAACAGAAAATTTGACTTCCTGATACATTAATATTAGGCATCAAATGATATTAATATATTGTTTCCCAGGTGTTTCCTTGTTCTCTTTTATACAAATAGCACAGATGTAGTCTAGAGATGATCACATTTAACAATACAAAAATATCACTCAATCCACAAATTTTTATGGATCCACTTATTATGTGGCATAATAGAGGACTAGACTTGGAATAACTCAGATTTGGGTTTGAATCTCACCTCTGACAATTACTGGCTATGTGACCATGATTAAATCATATAAGCTTTCCAACCCTCAAAATCATTGTCTATAAAATGATTCTTATAATACATGTAGCTATAGTACACACCTCAGAGGCTGAATATAGTAGTGAAGTCTTGGAAGTCATCTATTTTAGGGAGGAGGAATTTCCCACTTAAATATGACAAATATTTCAGGTTATGTACTGAAATAACCACAGCATGCATGAAATTTTAAGGGTCCTGACCAGATAACACCTGAACAGAGATGTCAAGTGGGTAGCAAAGCTCCCAACTGTAGCCTGAACCAGATTAAAATATAATTGGGAAATGTTTAAAAAAATTATATAAAATAGTTCATTCAAGTCTATAGTTTTCTAAGCTAATATTTGACCCCTAGGAATACATTTCTATTTGGGTTCAACACTTAGTTTTGAGGGCCTTTTGTTATGAAAGACATTGACAAACTATAGCACCACCAGGATGATGAAAGGCCTTGAGGGCATGTCATGTGATGATTGCTTGAAGAAATTTGGGATATTTATCCTAGAAATAAAGACTTAGGGACAGAGAATCTTAACTTATTTTTCTTGGACCTAGAAGGCTGAACTAAGGGCTGAATACATAGGCATGGTAAATATCTATATCACTATGACAGTTGACACAATGCAATTGCTAAGTTTATGAAGAGAGTTTTGAGGAGAGAAAAGTGAATGGGGCACAAGTAGAGTCTTGCTGGACACCCAGAATAGGAAATCAGAAATATATGGTAAAAAGAAAAACATTGAGAAGGGACAGGTAAAAAAAAATAGGAAATCGACAGTAGACTATAGAGAGATCTAAGATTATGAGGACTGAGGAAAAAAATAGTTAAGAAAATAAAACTATTTATTAAGTGCCTGCTAGGTACCAGATGTTCTGTAATATCCAAGAGGTACAAAGCCAAAATAAAAAAATTAAAAACAACAAGAACAAATAAAAGAGGACTGCCATAAGGCAATTACATTTTCCCTGGGGGTGGGAATGTGATTTTGTAGCCCTGGAGAAAGTTTCTTGAATGCTGAGACTGAAAGCAATATTGTAAATGTTAAGTAGCAGAGAGAAAAAAAGAGGCAGTGAATGCAAATTCATTTCCTTTGTCCTCATTTCTTCATCTTTATTTTTCTTCCTTTCATTTAATCTCTACTAGTTTCCTTTTTTTTCTCCTTCAACCACATCACATTTTCCCCTTTATGCCTTTACCCTAGCTATTTCTGTCCTCTCTCTCTCACTCTCATCTGATTATAGATTGCAAATTGATGATAGTCAAAGATCTGATTTGTCCCACAGTCACACAATCAGCAACACTCAAGAATTCAGATGAGAAAAAACAAATACCAAGACAATTTAATACCTATAGCAGGCTGATAAAGAGCCATATCAATTGTGATGTGTCTCCATTCTGGGGCTATGTGCCTGCTGCTTCCTAGCTGGAGAGAATAAGTCACTCACAAATCTCTGTGCCTGTGTAAAGAAAGGGATGGAGAAATTAATAGCATGTGGTCTAACCATCTATCTTCCTTCTTCACCATCTTTGCTCTTGCCTTCCTTGCCTTCTGGAATAGGATCTGGATCCTCCAACTTGAATTAAACCCATTAAAGTCTGTGTGTGTGTGTGTGTGTGTGTGTGTGTGTGTGTGTGTATCTCACCTATACTAGGACTGCAATACATGTTGAAATGGGGTACCTGTGGCCTCTGTTGCTTAACCCTTCTTTGAATAGATAAGGACATTAGCCTAATGTTTTGATTTGGTGCTTCATGACCTCCATACCTTTAGCTTTTCAGATCTGTTGTATTTTTATCCTTAGCCATCTAGTGAATAGCTCAGAGCATACCAAGGTTAACAGGTTGAGGAAAAAGAATGACTTTAAAATTTATTCATTGGAATTATTTTTATATTCATTAATTGTAATCAGTTGCTTGTAATTTAATTTATCTCAGTGCCTGAAATTCACAAATGTTCCTGACTTCAAACATGCAATTTTCTTGAAAGAGCCCCATGAACATTTTATATTTTCACATAATGACTTCCACAATAAAAACACAGAATCTTACTAAAATAAAGGATTGTTCTTCGCAGAAAAATCACACATATCCTAATTAATGAGTCTTCTGATTATACTTTTGTGTTTGATATCATTTATATCTATTCTGTAGAAATTGATGATTGAGCTCAGTACTGAAGGAAACAAGGGATGCCAACTGGTGGAGGTCAGAAAGGAGTGTGTCCATTTCATACATGAGGGACAGCCAGTGCAAATACTATAAACATTTAGTACAGTGGTGTGTTATCTTCAACTTTTCATTTCCCTACAGAGTTTGGACAAAAGGCTGGCCAACAGTGACCTTCTTAAGATGTTAGATGCACTTTTGCCAAGCACCATCAGGCTCACACATAAAAACTGAAGAATATTACTTGTATCCAGAGTTTTTTGTTACATCCCATTGAATTAAAATAGAAGACCTAAATTGACTATATCATGTTGGAGGTTGGCATGTTCCTTTTTTTAAAGGTCAGTTTTACAAAGTTTGACATTAATCATCTCCTAAGCACACCCTTCTTCTGACCTTCCCTATTAACTGATGAAAGTACTGTTAAAGTCAAACTAAAGTAAACTGAGGCACACAGTCCTGAGCATGATCAATTTATTAGTGAAGCACAAATTTACCAATGCTTCCTCAGCAAAGCTAAGATCCTAAATGAGGGGTATGACTCCTCAACAGTTTTAGGGAGAATAGAACAAAGACTAGCACATCAAAGACAGGGAACAGTATATGATTGGTTGCAAGAGCTCAATGTCATAAACAGCAAATTCAATATGATTTGTTATAGTGCTGAGGCATGGAGTATAATATGATTGGATGGAGATTGGTAAATAGGGGCTAGCAACAAACCCTTCCTTTTATCCTGTGACTAAGAAATGTTCATTGAGTCCATCTTCAATGTTTGAGATTGTGGATAAGACTTCTTTAAAGGATAACAAACCAGACATACTTGAAGGATGGTTTGGTAGTGTAAAGATACTAGACCAGATTCTCTGGTGTCTACCTATATCCCTCAAGGATAACAGATTTTTTGAAGCAAGAATAGAACAGTAATTAGCAGAAGAACTGCATTTCTAAATTTAATTCCTTAAAGACCAGCTGAATTCTAAACTAAGTTTAGAGACAAAGAACTATCACATAAGCAGTTACAGGACAAAGTCAACTGATTATAAATAAGATCAATAAAAAAAGAAAGATAAAGGATCAATCTGATTATTTCAGTACCACCAATCTTCCACTTAGTAAGGTTCAAAACTTGGATGTTATCTTCAATACCTTTATTTGAACTTACCCTATAGGTCCAAGTAGTTGCCAAATTCCTGTCTATTCTAAATCCCTTAATTCTCCACTCATGTAGTTAACACTCTAGTTCAGGTCCTTTTCACCTCTCATCTTGCACTACTTCAATATTTTCTATTTTGTCCTCCCATGTCAATCCATCCTTTACAAAGTTGCCAAAATAATTTTGCTAATGCACAAGTCTGATCACATTACATCCTACCTTTGACAGTCTGCTCAAAAAACTTCAGTGGCTCCCTTTTGCCTCTAGGATTAAATATAACCTCCTCAGTTTGGCACTTACATTTCTTCTCAAAATGGTGCCTTTCTATCCTTCCAATCTTCTTACATTTTTCTTTCTGACCTTCTGTGACCCACGTATACCATCTTACTGTCTTTTCCACAGGTATCACTGATATGTCTATCATTTTCCCAATGACTAAGATGTCAAAAATCCAGCTAGTATTTCAAATCAATAAAATTAAAGCTTTACTCGTGTGCTGAATTAATATCTGTATTAAAAGGATGGTTAATAATAGATGAAATACATATCTAAGTTAGATAGAATGCTGCTCTCCTTGAGATTTCATGAACAAAACACTCCCCCTCTCAATTCCAGGAATTTTTTTTCTGTCTCTCCCCTAAGCCTAGAACACTCTCCTTTGATCTCTCTGGCTTCCTTTAAATCTCAACTAAAATCCATCCTTTTACAGAAAACTTTTTGCAAACCCTCATTTTGAATATCTCCTCTGTGTTTACAATTTCTTATTTTTCCTGTTTATTTTTCCTGTTTGTTGTCTCCTCCACTGGCTTGTGAGCTCCCGTGAACAGGGACTTCCTTTTGCCTCTTTTTGTATCCCCAGTGTTTAGCACAATGCCTGGCACATAATTTTAGGGCAGCTAGGTGGCACAGTGGATAGAGCACAGGGTTTAGAATCAGGAAGACTCATCTTCATGAGTTTAAATCCAGCCTCAGACACTAGCTGTGTTACCCTGACAAGTTGCTTACCCTGTTTGCCTCAGTTTCCTCATATATAAAATGAGCTGGAGAAGGCAGTGGCAAACCATTCTAGTATGTTTGCCAAGAAAACCCCAAATGGGTTCAGAAGAGTCAAACATGAGTGAAACAGGACTAAACAACAAAAACAACTAGCACATAATAGGCACTTGAATGTTGATCTATTTATTATACTTGGAGACCTGGGTTCAATTCCTGCCTCAACCACATACTACTTGTGTGACCTGGGAAGTCATTTGACCCCTCTCAGCCTTGTTATTCCTTTTAAATAAAGGGATTTTCCCTTTCACCTCCAAATCTATGAAACTATGAGTGTCATATGCTATGAGATAATATTTCTATCTAATGATTAGTAATGAGAGACAATGAAATTCTAAATTCCTAGAAATCTAAGGAATAGCTTTGTAAATAAGATAGTTCCATATGTTTTCAGTTTTTATGATAATTTTGTTGAGAAATTAAAATAACTGAAATTAAAATTTAATTATTGTGCTTTAATTAATTCAAGAGAGATGACAGGTCCTAGTGATTTAGAGTCCTCACAGTTCACATCCTGGTTTTGAATAAAAATGACTTTTTTGGAGTAGTTAAAAACAAATTATATAAAAGAGACCATTTTATTTTTATTTGTAGCAGAAAATTGCATGTGGATCACACAGTATTATGATAATTTTTTACTGCCAGTCTGAAATCCATACTATGCAAAAAAAAAAATATTGCATCTATGAAATTAATTGCTGCAGGTAAATAAGCCTCAATTTGTTTTCCCCAAATTTCACTCACAACTAGGAATTTTCCTATGTTCTTAGACAATCTTGGTAGACTCCACAAAAAGCAAGATTTAGAATTTAAAAAAAAATTTTCTATCTATGTATTTTATTCACCCGCTCCCCCTGCCTCTTTTTTTTGTTTGTTTGTTTGTTTACATGACTTCTTGTTTGTGAGAGAATTCTAAGCTTGGATCTCATTATGTTAACTATATCAATGTTTGGAAATACCTGCAGAAAAGTATTAGTATATTTATAGATCTTATATCAAGAATATTGTATATGCATAGCATACTATGTAAATATTACTATATTTGCTTGCCAGATGTTACACAACAGGGAGGATTTTATTGACTAATTCATTGATTAGAGTCTTGTTTAGCATTAGGCTATTTTAAAGATTAATCTAATTTTTAAAAAAAGCAAAATTCTTTGCCTTTATTCATTACATTAGTGTCACAAATGAATAAGTGAAAAATCATTTAAATTCTTACTATGTATCAAGTACTTTATTAAGTTCTAGGGATATAAACAGAAAAATCTAGATAGTCCTTGCTTTTAGGAACTCCCTGCAATTCTGGGTGACAATAGATTAAAGAAAGTTAAGCTGCAGGGCAAATGGAGAAGCCTGAAATTCCTAAAAGTGAAGTTTGGGGTGGATAGTAAAAATCCAGAGGTTCTTGGCTTTCTTAAATACTTAAAATGATAATGCCAAGGAAATTCAGGACAAAGAGATAGGACTGATGATAAGATCTGGAAGAGTTTAAGGAATAAAGGATAATATGCAAAATTATATACACTAATAAAATTCATTTTAAATGCTTTTTCAACTCCCACAACCCTAATCTCACCTCTCTATTTTACATAAAAGAAACAAATGCTCACATACATAATTTAAGTGACTTGCCAAATGTCACAGTCAGTAAATGATAGAGATCAGAATAGAAACTAGGTCCATCATACAATGATACCTCTTTTATACAGGATCAGACACATTGATCTGTCTACAAATTAGTTCACCTACATAAGTATAAAAGTAGTAAACAGAATATAGGAGTGGTAGTCAGGACAGCTGGGTTCTACTTCAGAGACCCATTAGTTTATATGAAAGGGATCCAAGCATTCTAGGTTATTTGAATCTTCAAATACTTATATAGAACAAGCAGTGAACTTTAGAGGTTATTGTTTATTCAGTTCAGTTGTGTCCACCTTTAAATGACTCTACTTAGGGCTTTCTTGAAAGAGTTATATAAGAGTGGGTTGTCCATTCCTTCTCCAGTCTTTTTACAGATAAGGAAAATCAGTCAGAGTGAAATGACTTCCCTAGGGTCCCATGGCTATCAAGTGTCCCAGGGTGGATTTGAATTCAGGAAGATGTCTTCCTCACTCTAAGCCCAGTATTCTATGGATTACACCACCGAGCTTGGTGAATCTGAGGGAACACATTCTCCATATGACTCAGCAGTGTGACATGGAAATCCAAAAAGATAATGAGGTATTAGATCAATTAATAGAAGTATGTTAACCAAAGCAAAGGAAATCCTACTGTACTTTGCTCAAATAGGACCAAATTCTGTATGTGTACTGCATGTAACTTTAGGCACCACATTTTGGAAAAGTTATTGATTGACAAGGTGGAATAGAAGGATAAACACAATGGTGAAAAAACTTGAAATCACGCTATTCAAGGATAAATATAAAAGTCATTGAGATGTGCCTCAGGAACATAATGAAGAACAGGATGGCTGGTTTCAAATATTTTAAGGATCCTCAGGAAGAAGATGAAAAAGATCCATTGCTTTTAGAAGACAAGAATATGACAAATATCACAAGAACAATTGTAAAACAAATAAAATGGACATTACATCTCACTGTCCCCTTGCCCATCTTTTATGTCTTTATATATTAGCTTGATCAAATCAAACTATACCCCAGTCCTATCAGGCAACAGTTTTCTCAAAGAGACTTGGCGTGAGTAAAGCACCAGCCCTGGAGTCAGAAGGACACGAGTTCAGTTCTGGTCCCAAACACTTAACACCCACACAAAAAAAACTAGCCGTGTAACCTTGGGCAAGTTACTTAACCCCAATTGCCCTCCAAAAGGCAAAAAAAAGAGAGAGAGAGACTTAACACCTTAAGGAATATCAATGAAGGGGAATACATTCCTACTGCACACAGGAGCTCAGATTCATAAGCTTTCCAAATAATAAATTAGTCATATGACCTGAATTAACTCCTGAAGAAAAATACTCACTAAACATAAAAAAAATGAGTAATAATGACCTGGTAATCCATTTCAAAAATGTGGACATACTCTGATGCTGATGCCCATAGTGGTGTATTTTAATGACAAGTGGGGACTTCAAAAGCAGCATTAATGTTAGGGTAGGTACTCCAACAAAAGATCCCTGAGATTTCTGCCTATTCTTACAGTCCTATAATTCTGAGTCATTTAATTGCTCCAGAACTACAGTTCCACAGAAGATGAGGGAATTGGATGGGGTTACCTATTGTTTTCCCTGGTTAAAATGTCACAATGCTAACGATAGAATTCAATACTTTCAAAAGGCCCTGAAAAACTTATGTAGTTAATAGAATTAGTTATAGAATATTAATTAAATAGAAAGAATGAAAATTAATATAATTTCAAAACGACTAAATATCACTTGAACTTAACAGTCTACTTCATGTCCACAATATAAGTAATACAAAATGTGGATATTCTAATTTATACTTTTACCAATTGACTGTAGTTTCAATTCCTTCTTCCATTATGCCCTCTAGTGGAAACAGTTCAAATTGCAAAACCAAACCCATAATTGAAATACAGGAAGAACAAAGTCAGGTATAATAAAGAAAATGGGTCATCCATATATAAATAACCGACAAGATTGCACTCTTCACTGGGTCATTCTATAGAAACCAAACATTTGACAGTTGGGTTGGTAAAGATCTTGACAGTGAGTGAAAGATACCCTTTGTAAATTAATATACAAATTCAACATTATGTGAACATAACTAAAAAGCAAAAAACAAGACGTATTTCTGAGCAAAACAACTTTGTACATTTTTTCTCTCACTATAATGGAGTGTTTCTCAAAATGAACTATGAATAGACAACTTAAAAAGTAGCTGATTCACTGTCAATCTTTCCTATAAATGAAATTCAGGTAATTGAATTAGAAGTTCAAAAAGGTTTTTCAGCATAGATATTCTCCAATTCTATGGAATTTTTTATATTCACATATGCTGTATATTTAAAGAGCTTGGTTTCCCTAAATGTTCTCCTTCTAAGTCACAAATTGTGTTTTTAAACTTCAACATTGTTGGTAAATAGTAACATAATTTAATAACTTATACCAGGGTCAGTCTATGTTCATCTTCAAATGCTCATATTTTAGGGTAGTTTATGACAAAAACCATCTGGAAATGGAGCTTTTCCAAACATACCTACTAAAACTTAAAACAACTAAGCATTACAGACCTGTACAAAAAGCATTACAAAAAGGCTTGCAAAATGCTTTTAGCTTGGGTCTTAAACCTCTGAATGTCACAGAAGAAAAACTAAGTGTTCATTCTGCTTGAAAGGTTTTTTTTTAACAATAAGTTTCACTATTCCTCATAAAACAGGAAGGTTTATGCAGATTTTGTGGAATCCCAATGTCATTACAAGGTATTGTTGCATTATTACTGTAGATAGCCTACTCTCCCCAGGCCACCCAGAGAAATATTTCCTCAGCATATTGCAAAACAAGAAAAGAAAAAAATATCCCAAGTTCTACCAAAAAAAGTATAACAGGTGAGCATGTTAGATTTTCATGCAGAGTCAGGTAAGATAAGCTTGGCTGTTTTGGGGAGGTATAGAAAAACATCAAAAGAGAAAGCAATTTAAGCAAATATAAGCTGTCCTGAATTTTGTTTTAAAAGATGCAAGAAAATTTGGCATAATAAAGAGAATGCAGAATTTTAAGTAGGAATGTGGATCCTATTACCAGCTCTGACACTGTCTACTTCTGTTACCTGAAGAAAATCATTGGACCTCTCTGAGCTTCATTTAACTTTTATGTAAAATGGGACTGATAAGATGTGTACTAATCTCCACACAAAGTTTCTATGAGGATCAACTGAGTAAGCACATAGATACCTTTATAAACTTTAATTGGTGCAATAAAGTTAGCGATGATTACAAGGATTTCAATGATATCAAGCCTTTTTTTTCTATTCAGATATAACTTCATAGAGGGAACGTCCACCCTCACTGCTTTTTCAATTAGGCATGTACACCAAACATCTGAATCAGTAGTTTCTTTCACAATGAGGATTGAATACTAGTTTGCAATAAAATAGGAATGAGATGGCTTTTGCACAAATTATTGAACTTTGATGAATGAAAAGATCTGCTTGACAGACAGGCAATGAGTTAAGTCCAAGACATACAAATGATGGCAAAAAATAGCTCTTACTTTCAAGGAGTTCACAGTACAATGTGGGAGAAATTGAAGCAGCTATATACAATCAAGCTATATAGAGGATAAACTAGAGGGAAGCCACTAGAATTGAGAGATTGGGGGGGGAGCAGTGGGGTGAAGATGTTGGAGTAGAAACAGGACTTCTGTTTCTACTTTCTGGGGCTCCAGCTTCTACCTCCTCCAATTCATGTAAAAAATTACTCTAGACAAAATTTGGAGCCACAGAACCCACAAAATGACAGAGAGAAACTAACCTCCTGCTGAAGAAAGCCCAGCAGGCCAGCAGGAAGGAGCCAGCTCAATGATCTAGGAGCTGAGCCCAGCCCTGATTGAGCCTTAGTTTTAGCCTCAGGGTGGCCTGACCAGCCACTGGCTGGAGGGACTTCAGATCACCAGCAGCTGTGGCGGTTTCCAGAATTATCAACTCATAGATGCCAAAGACAAAGTGAGAGTTCAGTGTAGACTTTGCAGGAACAGGAAATTTGGGAGTGCGGTTTGGCCGTTGCCACCCAAGGGCGAGAAGCAGTTGAGGCTCCACTGGCATGCAGTGCAGGCCATGTGGCTGCTTAAGAGCTCCAGGCCTGCAGATTGTAGGGGGACCAATCGACCAGTATGAGGAGTAATCACTCTTGCTTTAACCTGCTTGGATCTGGATCACTGTCTAGGGTGGAGGTCTGGGTTGTGTGAGCAGTTTGCCAGAGAGCATGTGGAGGCTTCAGAGATGGCACCCAACTAACAGCTCCAGCAGCTGTGAAAATCCCAGCAATTTAGGACAAAGCTCCCCTATCTGGTACCAGAAATCTCCTGTGGCAAAAAGCTCAAAAGTCAAGTAATTGAGTGGCAACATGAGCAAGCAAAGGAAACAAAGCAAACAGAGGAATCTGACATTAGACTCCTATTTTGGGGACAAAAAGGATCAAAGCACAGAACAGAAGGAAGACAGCAAAGTCAGAACTCCTACACCAAAAGCTTCCAAGAAAAATATGAGCTGCCTACAGGCAATAGAGGAGCTTAAAAAAGATTTTGAAAATGAAATAAGAGAAGTGGAGAAAAAACTGGGAAGAGAACTGAAAACGATGCAAGAAAATTATGAAATGAGAGTCAACAACCTGACAGAGGAAAATAACACCTTAAAAAAATAGAATAAACCAGATGGCAAAAGAGTCTCAAAAAGGCCATGAGGAGAATAATGCCTTCAAAAGCCGAATTTGCCAGATGGACAAAGAATCTCAAAAGCTCACTGAAGAGAATCATTCCTTCAGAATTAGATTGGAGCAAATGGAAGGTAGTGAGAAATTTTTTTCACAATGATAAATTTTTATTTTTCAAACTTTAAAAGTTCTTATTTTAGACAGATTCTTAGATCTAAACAGATTCAAACAAATGAACAAATAGAAGGAAATGTGAAATATCTCACTGGAAAAACCACTGACCTGGAAAATAGATCCAGGAGAGAGAATTTACACTTTTCTTGGGACTATTTCTATCAGACCTTCACTGGAACAAATAAGAATAAAAATTATAGTAAAATAATTATTATTAAAAAAAAATAATAAACATTGCTTAATAAATAGACCTGAGTTTCCAAGTTGTGCATGGGTTAGAAAATACAGATATAAGTAATCAAGATTGAATTTCATGTGCATTCCTCTCACCATTCCTCGTTGTAATAAATGTTTGTTATGTTTATGATTGAAAAGGCATTTTTTTAAAGTAGAAGGATTATTTTAGAATAGAAATCTGAATAAAAGTGAAAGTAGAAGAGAAAGATGTCTCTCAAAGGACATTTAGTTTAATCCTCTAATGTAATAAAGAGACGAATTAAATATCAGAGAGGTTAAGTGACTTGACCAAAGGTCATACTTCTAGTATGAGTCAGAGTGGGATTTGAATCTAAGGCCTCTGACTCCAGAACCCAGTCTGTTTTCACAGTACCAAATTCGTGAACCTGAAAATATAAAATAAAAAAGGAAGAATAATTAAGTAAAACAAGGGCTTAGAAGAAGAGAAGTAGTGAGATTAATAATAATGAAAATTATAACAGTTATTTTAATGCAAAACATTTATATGTGCTTGATAATATACCAGGAACAATAGTAAGTGCTTTAAAATTATTATGTCATTTGATTCTCACAAAAACTCTGAAAGGAAGGTGCTATTATACTCCTCATTTTAAAGATAAGGAAACAAATGTTGACTGAATTGCCCAGGGTCACAAAGTTAATAAGTGTCAGAGAAAAGATTTTATTTCATATGTTCCTTTTTCCTAATTATAGCTATTATTATAGGCATAAGAATGTGATTTAAGTCTTCAAAAATATATAATTCTTCTCACAACTGAGAAGGAAATTACAGCATAAAAATTATCCAGGTGACAGTTTGTTAAATTCAGGAAAAAGCTGGGACCAAGGAAGAGGAACCATGGAATGTGGGAGCCAAGCTAGAGCCAAGATGAAAAGACCTTTCCTTGAGTAGTTACTGCTGATTGAAGAGATCATGATTTACTGTGATCTAGGGGTGGAGCACTTCGTGCTTTGTACCTTGTAGCCCATAAAGAAGATTCAGTTAAGGATTATTGGAAATTTGTCTCCAATCAAGAAAGAAGACTTTTTAAATGAAGAGATTAAGACAATGTGACCTACTCAGTGGGAGACCTTTGTACTTAATATCCCTTAAGGACTACAACTCCTTAAATATGATTGAAATAAGGCCTTACTGAATAAAATCTTTAATGTAAAACTAAGTGGCCACTTTTGTGGTAAGTTGCTATGTTCTATTGTTGTGAATGCTGTGCTTTGGTTTCTGTGAATGTTTTGACTTTGTTGTTAAATAAATAGAGAGTTCACAAAACTATGTGATCAGAACCTTAAAGCTATTCACAGCAGGAGTCCTCTGGAGAGCTGCTCCTGCTTGGCTTTACAAAGAACTACCACCAAGGAGCCCACTGCCAACACTTGTTCCACACTCTGTCATTAGCAGACCTTGTCCTCAGTAAAGCAGAAAATAGGAGAAGGAATTTGGTTCTTAAAAAACATTTTTCCATTTTAAACATTTTGAGATAAGTGCATGTTGTTAATAAAAATAATAAAATACATCCAGATGAAGATATCAGGTTCTTAATTATCAAGTGCTTACTGAAGATCTTTACCTTTTGAGGTTTATTTCACAAGTCTCTTATGACACACTTTATCACTGAAAGTGATTTGTTAGTTATTCCTTGAATTCAATATTCAAACACTCATTCATGTAGAATATCCCCTATACGACCCTAACATTTCTATCACAGAATTCCTACTTTCCTTCAAAGGTCAGATTATGTGCTCTACTCTAGAAAAAAGATTCTCATCCTGATCAGTATTATCTCTGTCCTCAAAATATAAAAAATTTACTTATATATGGGTATATGTGTGTATTTCTATATATGTGTGTAAAGCCAACACAATATTCTTAGTACCTGTAGCAACTGTAAATGTGCCAGCATCCTTCTCAATCACAAAATGTAACAACTGTCCATGAATAAGTCAGAAGTAAAACATTTACTCTGAAATGAGAAAATTACAATCATAGCAATAGAAAGTCAAATTTGTCATATTAGGAAAGAAGTCAATATACCATAACACAATAGAGAGGCAAAGCATCCTTTACCCTTCCCACAAACCAACACTCAGAAACCTAGCTGTCACATTGGGTGAGACCTCTCCTCCCTTGAGCTCTAACTGCTCTGACTCCCAGCTTCCTGCGGGATCAGGTCCACCCTTCAGCAAACTCCTACTACCACAGGTTCCAGGTGATTCTATTTGACCTATTAGGGGACAGGGAAGATTTTGGAAGCAGGGAAGGTCTTCAAATTCCTATTACCATTACAATGAATGTATATAGAACACATACATATGTGGAATGAGCCCTCTAGAAAATATAATCTCCAAGTAGGGAATGTTTCTTTTCTGCATTTAAATCTCCAATCATCCTAAGTGTAGAATGACAGACCTCATTAATTTTAAAAATTAATATTATTCTGTCATATTAATTGGTTTTATAACAAATGTGGTTGCAACTTCTGATTGTGATCTTTGCCACTTCATTAATTTCTAGCTTTGATTCTTTTGATATAATTTGCTATATATGTACCCTTTCATCCATGATAATTTACATACAGGAGGTAGAAGGTGCAACATAAGCAAAGAATGATGAGTTAAGACTAAATAGAAAGTTGTTCTGAACAAGATCAATGTATGAAAGGGAGGTAAGTCAACCAACTCCAATATCCCTTCTCATATACAGCCATCAAGTTTGCCACAGACCAAGTAATGACAATGAAATCTGATTTTTAAAACTATATTTAAGTGCCTTCTTATATAATAGAATTTCGTGAGAGGTTAACAAAAATGCCCTGAGCAGCAAAAATGGGGATCACCAGCAAAGGTAACACTCAGCAGCACAGGGCAGCTTCTCAGAAAAAAAAAAAAAACAACCATACATGATTAGAGACTCACTAGCTCTGAATCTGGAAGGAACTAGAGCAGAGGACATTTTGACGGTGGTCAGAAATCCCAGGATGAGGTCCTCAGAAGCAAGGAGCAAGAAGCACCAGGGCAATGTGATACCAAGGATCCTAAGGTAACTCACTATAGAAATGGTCTTGGATATCCAGTAGTCTGAACCTCCAGGAAAACTAACCTCAGGAGGGAAAGTTCAAAGGAAAAATTTAGAAGACCAAGGGTAAGACTAAGTTCAGAAGTTGTTCCTGAAACCTATTCGAAGAGGTGAGCAAATCAAAAAGATTGTAACCTGTATAAACAGTTATCATCCATCTATAGATGCCTCCAAACAATGGTGTAATAACTACTGGCATTTTAAGCAGAAAAAAAAAGGGGGGAGAAGGGTTAGGGGTTTTCACAAGGAATGTATGCATAACTGGAGGAAAGAAAGGATGAGATAAAACATGAAGTAAAAGATCTGAAGGGAAAGAAAGGAGAATAAATGGCCTAGAATAAAAAGTAATGCAGTTAATGTACAAATTGTATTTCT
Source organism: Petaurus breviceps papuanus (assembly GCF_028583685.1). Lineage (NCBI taxonomy): Eukaryota > Metazoa > Chordata > Mammalia > Diprotodontia > Petauridae > Petaurus > Petaurus breviceps. Next base: position 144,450 of record NW_027187287.1, read on the forward strand.
CTAAACTAGAGTAAAACAAAAAGAAATCAATGAATGTGTAAGAAATTGAGAAATATAATAGCAAAATCAAAAGACTTGAACAGAAAAAAAAAAGGAAGCAAAACAATATCAGAAACAACTTACTTGGGAAAATGGTCAACTGAAAACAATCATTTTTTTTTAAAAGGCCAGACCATTACATACAAATAATTCGAAGATAATTCATAAGTAAAACTTGCTCCAAGATGTCATATATCATGGCCTAAAAGAAGCCCAAAAAGAAAAGTATGAGGAATGTCAAAGCCAAAAAAATTCCTGTAAGTTTACAGAAAAAAAAAGTATAAACACAGGCACCAAGGGACCACACTGAACATCATGCAAGATCTAACAGTTTTCACCATACATAAGAAAATCTTGGAATACAGTATTCTAAACATCAAAAGCATGTGTTTGCAATCAAAAATAACTTACCAATAAAAACTGAGTATAACTAGTGTCAAAGAGGGGAATAGAATAGGGAACATTGAAGTATTCTTTATTTCTAAATAACATTGCTGAATAGGGACTTTCAAATAAAAATGCAGAGAACCCTAAAAAAGATCAGTTTATAAAATGAAAGTAATCAAAGGTCACGAAGTGCTAATATTCTAACAAAGGGAGGAAAATGAAATGTCCCTTCAAACTTTAGTATATTAAAAAGTTATGAAGGTGAGAAATAAGACAAACTAGAGTATTCAGAAGAAATCAGATTTTTAGGATTTGAAAGGGAAAATGGGGAAGGGAGGATAAGAAACACAGTAGTTCAAAAAAAGAAAAAGTTAATTCTCATAAAGAGGCAAGCATTCAATACACACTCATACAGAAAGAGTTTGATATAAAAAATATTTTGAACTAAGTGGTGGAAGATGAACTGTGGGAGAGCAGGTAAGAGAGGATAGAGTAGATAGCTGTAAGCAAAATAAAATTCTTGAAGCTGAAGGGAAAGGGGAGTATTGTGGGGGAGAGAAAATAAAGAAAACAACTGGAATACAATGGAGTATCTTGGGTTAAATCTTACACAATGGGGAATCAAAAAATTGTGCTAAATGAATGTAATGAAATGTTCTGCTGTAGGAAACAAGAGATGTTTTCAGATAATCTGAGAAAATACGATCAGAAATAGAAAAAAGTGGAAATAACGAGGAAAGATTTATGGAAGATGGCGGAGTAGAAGCAGGACCTCCCCACTGCTCTGGCTTCCACCTTCCCCAATCCACGTAAAAAGGGGACTCTGAAAAAACTTTGGAGCTGCAGAACCCACAAAATGACACAGAGAAGCTAACCTCCCACTGAGGACAGCCCAGCAGGCCGGCAGGAATCGGCCAGCACAGCCCTCTGGAGCCCAGCCCAGCCCCATGCTGAGGCTTTAGCCCCAGGACGGGCCTGACCAGCCACCAGAGGGACCCCAGATCAGCAGTAGCTGTGGCTGTTTCCAGAATTATAAATACATAGATGTGAAGGACAAAGTGAGAGGTCAGTGCAGTCTGGACTTTGGGACCAGTAAGTGGGAGGGCGTGGCTTTTGCCCCCAGGGCTAGAAGTTGCTGAGATGCCAACACAGCCAGACAGCACCACGTGGCAGCTTCAGCTCCTGGCCTGCAGAGTGTAGGGGGACCAAGCACCAGTCTGAGGGGTAATCGCTCTTGCTTTAACCTGCTTGGATCTGAATTGCAGTCTAGGGTGGAGGTCCTGGAGTGTATGTCCAGCTTGCCAGAGAATGTGGAGGCTACATCTAATACCTCCAGCAACTGAGAAAACCCCAGTGTTTGGGATGAAAGCTCCCCTATCTGGTGACATGTAATGTAATGCCAAAAGAAGGCAACTTCCCAGGTTCAAAATACCAGCATAGGTGCTCTCTATTTTATTCAGTGACAAACCAAGAACAGAGAAGATCAAAACATGACATCATTCAAAATACAGTATTTACTAAGTATGATTAAATAATCTCCAAGTACTACCCCACCCCAGGACCTTCCAATCATTCAATCAATTACAAAGTCTCTGTTCTAAATACTTCTCCACCCCTAGGCTATACCTTAATTAAGTCCACCACAAAGCCCCTCTTCTCAAATGGAGATTAGTTTCCAAACATAAGGTCAAAAGTTCCCCACCCCTGGATCACAATTGAATCTACCCCAGAGTTACATCAAGTTTAAACACAGCACTTAATACCCAAATGGAGGTCTTTTCCTCATCTTGACACGAGGCAAGTTCTCAGCAATCTTAGTTCCTGGGGAGACAAGGCTTAGCAAGGCCATAAGATACATTGCCAGTCCCTTCATGAATTTATCCTCTGCCTGTAGAACAGTCCTAGAACCCCTGAACACATTAGCAAAGCCCTCTCCCAGGATTTCTGTAAACATACAACAAGAAAATCCTTCTTCAGGGCTTCTGAACCAACAGAAAGGCTCCCAGACCCCTGCAACAACAGCACTGTCCCTCACCAGTGGACAGTATTCACTCTGTCTGCCGGACAGTCTCCAGACCCCTGCAACAACAGTACTGTCCCTCACCAGTGGACAGTATTCACTCTCTGTCTGCAGGACAGTCTCAGGCCTTCTTAGCGAACAGCCAGGTTCCAGGACTTCTTCAACAAAAGGACAGTCTTTCACCAGTGGACAAATCTGGCAAAATAACATCAAAACAGACAGACAAAGTACCAGCAAAACAGCCATGTCTCCTCAGTCCTTGGCAGCTCAGGGGGCAGGTCTCAAAAGTCCAGGGCAATTCAAAGCGGCCACCAGCAATTCTCTTAGTCTCTCTCTCTCCACGAGGTGCTGCTACCAAAAAAAGATCTTCCGCCTCTCTCTTGTGTCTCCAAATCTAAGTCACCAGCTCCTCCCAATTCAGGACTTTCTTTTCACATCAACAAGCCCATCCCACAGGTGGGATTAACAAACTCTGGGTTTTAACACAATCAATTTGAAAACCAAGCCAATACAGGGGAATCTTTAATTGCCATTACTATCACATGACAGAGTCCTACTGTGGCAAAAAGCCCAGGGGTCAAGTGACTGAGGGGTGACATGACCAGGCAAAGCAGACAGAAGATCCCAACATTACACTCCTATTTTGGGGACAAAACAGGAGGAAGACAATGAAGTCAGAATTCCTGCACCAAAAGCTTCAAAGGAAAATATGAACTGGTTACAGGCCATAGAGGACCTTAAGAAGCAGACAAGAGAAGTGGAGGAAAAATTGGGAAGAGAAATGAGAACAATGCAAGAAAATTATGAAATGAGAGTCAACAGCCTGACTGAGGAAAATAACACTTTAAAAAACAGACTGACTCAAAAGGCAAAAGAGGCTCAAAAAGGCAATGAGGAGAAGAATGCCTTAAAAAGCCAAATTTGTCTGATGGAAAAAGAATCTCAAAAGCTCACTGAGGAGAATCATTGCTTCAGAATTAGACTGGAGCAAATGGAAACTAATGACTTTATGAGAAATCAAGATGCTGATAAACAGATCCAAACAAATGAAAGAATAGAAGGCAATGTGAAATATCTCATGGGAAAAACCACTGACCTGGAAAATAGATCCAGGAGAGATCATTTAAAAATTATTGGACTACCTGAAAGCCATGATCAAAGTAAGAACCTAGAAATCATCCTCCAGGAAGTTCTCAAAGAAAACTGCCCTGATGTTTTAGAACTGGAGGGCAAAATAGAGGTTGAAAGAATCCACTGATCACCTCCTGAAAAAGATACCAAAAAGAAAACTCCTAGGAATATTATAGCCAGGTTCCAGAATTCCCAGATCAAGGAGAAAATACTATAAGCCGCCAGGAAGAAACAATTTGAATATTGTGGAAACATGATCAGGATAACCCAGGATTTGGCAGCTTCTACACTGAGGGATTGAAGGGCTTGAAATATGATATTCCAGAGGTCAAAGGAGCTGGGATTAAAACCAAGAGTCACCTACCCAGCAAAACTGAGTATCATGTTTCAGGGGAAAATATGGTCATTTAGTGGAATAGAGGACTTTCAAGCATTCTTTTTTTTGCCTTTTGGAGGGCAGTTGGGGTTAAGTAACTTGCCCAAGGTTACACAGCTAGTTTTTTTGTGTGGGTGTTAAGTGTCTGAGGCCGGAACTGAACTTGGGTTCTCCTGACTCTGGGGCCGGCACTTTACCCACCTAGCCACCCCTGACTTTCAAGCATTCTTGATGAAAAAACCAGAGTTGAATAGAAAATTTGACATTCAGATACAGAAAGCAAGAGAATCATGAGAAGATAAACAGGGAAAAGAAATCATAAGGAACTTATCAAAGCTTAACTATTTACATTCCTACATGGAAAAATGATAATTTAACTTATGAAATTTTTCTCAGTGTGAGAATAGTTGAAGGGAATAGAAATGTGTAGATAGAGATAGATAGATAGATAGATAGATAGATAGATAGATAGATAGATAGATGGATGGATGGATGGATGGATGGATGGATGGATGGATGGATGGATGGATGGATGGATGGATGGATGGATGGATGGATGGATGGATATATACATATATGTCCATATAGGAGGGTATATGGGCATATGAATACATATGTGAGTGTGTGTATATATATGTACAAGTATACATAGACAGAGGGCACAGGACCAATTTGATAGAAAGGCATGATACTTAAAAGGTGAAATTAAGAGGTGAGAGAGGAATATAATGACAGGAGATGGGGAGAGATAGAATGGGGTAAACTATCTCATAGAAGAGGCAAGGGAAAACTGTTACAATGGAGGGGAAGAACAGGAAGCCAAAAGGGAATGTGTCAACCTTATTCTCATTGAATTTGGCTTAGGGAGGGAATGACATACACACTAAATAGGGTATCTCACCCTACAGGAGAGTAGGGGAGAAGGGGATGAGAGGGGGGATAATGAAAGGGAGGGCAGGCTTGTGGGGGAAGGAAGTTGGGAGCACCCACTTTTGAAAAGCGGCAGGATCAAAATAGAGAATAGAACAAGTGAGGGGTGGGATAAGATGGAGGGAAATACAGTCAGTCTTTCAAAATATATCCACTATGGAAATGTTTTGCATAGCTACACATGTACAACATATATTGAACTGCTTATCTTCCCAGTGAGGGAGGGTGATGAGGGAGGAAGGGAAAGAATCTGGAATTAAAAGTTTTAAAACCAATGTTCAAAAAAAAATACATTATTATTGTTGTTGTTCTTGTTGTTATTATTATTATTATACAGGTAACTGGGAAATGAGATATACAGGGACTGGGGCATAGAGATCCACCATGCTCTACTGGAAAGTCGGAGAGGGCATGGGGGAACATAAGGGAGAGAGCAGATTCAGGAAGGGAATATTCAATGGTATTGCTGTTTTGGGGTTGTGGGTAGGGAAAAATGGGGAGAAAATTTGTAACTCAAAATCTTGTGGAAATGAATGATGTAAACTAAAAAAATTAAAAAGAAAGAAAAAAAGAAATTTAAAAAAGTGAGACTAGGAAAAGTTTACAGTATGAGATGGAATTTTAGCTGGAACTTGAAAAAAGACAGGGAAATCAGTAGGCAGAAATGGAATGGGAATACATTCCAGGTATGGGGGACAGCTAGAAAAAGTGCTGGGCCTGAAGGCAGGAAAAACTAAGTTGTAGTATAGCCTTGGACACTTTCTGGTTTTGTGACCATGTGTAAGTCACTTGTGTAGTTCTGTTTCCTCATCTATAAAGTGGAAATAATAATAGGAAACACCTCCCAAAATTGCTGTGAGGCTCAAGTCAGATAGTAATTGCAAAGTGTTTACTATGATACTACCTAGCAGATCATTATTATCAATATTACTACTAGCAAAACAAATGATCTATCATGCTATGGCAATGGTTTCAGAATTAATATTTCTGTGTCCCTGACAAGAAATGAAGAAAAGCGAAACACTTTTATAAGGCCACATTATGAACAAATAAAAGTCAAAAAAAAAAACTACTTTGAAAATAAGCAGACATCAATTCACTAAGCAATAGTAAAGGCTGGTAACAGGTAACTAACACTGAAGTTTTTTAAATTAAGTAGAAGTTGGTTATCTCCAAATTAGGAATAACAAATTACATAAGAACAATAATAGAATCAAAAGTCTTTCCATATGCAAGATGGCCGTGAACTTAAACAAAAATTTATTGAAACAGTTATTCAAAGAAACAGTAGAGTCAAGCAGATGTGTTTGTGAAAACAATGGAATTTATAGGTACAATTCAATAGCAGGGAAATATCACCAAAAATTATAGGAAGGTTGTTAAAAAACAAGCCCAGGTTTAATATAGATGACACAATTAATCAGAAAATATTGCATCAAAGTTTAGCACCTACCTATTATGTACTAAGACATGTTAAGAATAGATATGATAATACCAAATACTCATCAATCTACTTGTCACTATGTAATAGTAATGGGAATTTGAAGATCTTCCTGTATTGGCAAACTAACAAGTACTTAGCACTTAGTTTCAAGTTCACAATTATGTCAAGTTTTAAGACGCAGAACTTGTGAATTCCACAGTGGGAGGGACTTGTTGCTGGAACAGGAGGGGGCAGAATAGGGAGGAGCTGATACCGAATATAAGGAAAAGCCCAAGCCAGGACAAGGTAGAACTTCTGGGAGCAAGCATCTGGAGGCTGGGCTGCTACTGCTAGAGAGAGAGAAGAGAACTGAGAAGAACTGAGAAGGGAAATGAGAACAGAGGACTAAACAGAGAATTGAAGAGAAATGAGAAGAGAGAAGTGGGAGGAGGTATGGGTGTGGTGTAGGTATTTTGTCTGTTTTCATATTACTGTGTCAGATTTGTCTGCTGACAGAAGACAGTTCTATTGTTACAGAAGCCCCAGGACCATGCTGCTGGTTCAAAAGTCCTGTAAGAGGATTTTCTTTTTTTATGCTTACAGAAATCCTGGAGGAGGGTCTTGTGGATGATTTCAGAGGTTCTGAGGCTATAATGATGATTTGTGTTGATTACATAGATCTTGTTGTTGGGTCTATGTTGATTTCACAAGAAGAAAGTGAATTGATGAGAATGCTGGCACTATTATTGTGGTTTTGTTAAGGTTTGTCTTCCCGGGAACAGAATCTATAAAGTGTCAGGCAGAGCCAAAATGGTGGAGAAAAAGCAGGAAATTCCCTGTTCTCTCCCCACAACTACCTCAAATTCCTATAAAATATGACTCTGAACAAATTTTAGACCTACAGAACCTACAAAATAACAGAGAAACAAATCTCCCACTGAAGGCAGCCTGGCAGGCCAATAGGAAGGGTTCATTGCAGCAGGCTGAGTGCAGTCTGGCCTGAGCCACCTAGTTTTGGCCCCAGGGTAGCCCAAACTAGCAGAGGCTGGAGTAGACTTCAGGAGGGTTAAACACCAGCAGCTGTGGTGGTTTCCAGACTTTTCAACCCATAAACACCAAAAAGAAATTAAAAGGTCAGTCAGAAGTCTGTTGGAAAGGGAGGGAATGGTCAGGCCCCCAGGGCAAGACATGGCAGAGGCACTTTGGCTACCCAGTGGCTGCCTCAGGTGTTCCTGGCCTACAGATTGTAGGGGGACAAAACGACCATTCAGAGAGTAATTCCTCTTGCTTTGACCTGCTTGGGTCTGGGTTGCTTTTTTGGGGGTGGTCCTGGGGTGTGAAAAGCCAGTTTGCCAGTCTGTAGAGAGGGTACCCTCCTCAGACCTCTGACAACATCTGTGAAAACCCCAGAAATGTGGGGAAAAGCTCCCTCTCTGAAAGCAGAGTAATACTGTGGCAAAGAGCTCAAATGTCAAGTGATTGACTAGCAATATCAATGAACAGAGGAAACACAAACAGACCATTGAATCCTTTTTTCAGGATAAAAAGGATCAAAGCATGGAGTAGGAGGAAGACAACAAAGTCCAACTCCTGCATCAAAAGCTACCAAGAAAAATATAAACTAGTTCCAGGCCATGGAGGAGCTCAAAAAGGTTTCTGAAAATCAAGTAAGATAAGTGAAGGAAAAACTGGTAAGAGAAATGAGAATGATGCAAGAAAATCATGAAAAGAGAGTCAACAGGGGCGGCTAGGTAGCACAGTGAGAAAGAGCGCTGGCCCTGGAGTTGGAGGACCTGGGATTGGTTCAGGCCTCAGATACTTAACACCCACACAAAAAAAACTGGCCATGTAACCTTGAACAAGTTACTTAATCCCAATTGCTTTAAAAAAAAAAAAAGAGAGAGTCAACAACATGACTGAAGAAAATAACACCTTAAAAAATAGACTAACTCAAATGGCAAAAGAGGCCCAAAAAGCCAATCAGGAGAAGAATGCCTTAAAAAAACAAATTGGCCAGATGGAAAAAGAATTTCAAAAGCTCACTGAAGAGAATAATTCATTCCAAATTAGATTGGAGCAAATGGAAGCTAATGACTTAATGAGAAATCAAGATACTACAAAACAGATCTAAACAAACCAAAAAATAGAAGGCAATACCTAGAAAATAGATGCAAGACAAATAATTCAAAAATTATTGGGGGCAGCTAGGTGGCACAGTGAACAGAGCACTGGCCATGAAGTCAGGAGGACCTAAGCTCAAATCTGACCTCAGACACTTAGCATTTACTAGCTGTGTGACATTGGGCAAGTCATTTAAACCCAATTGCTATGCCTTCCCCCCTCCAAAAACAAAAAAAAATTATTGGGCTACCTCAAAGCCACAATCAACAAAAGAACCTAGAAATCATACTTCAAGAAATTCTCAAGGAAAATTGCCCTGATATTTTAGAAAGAGAGGGCAAAATAGAAAATGAAAGAATTCACCTAACACTTATTTCAAAAGATCCTAAAAAGAAAACTCCTAGAAACATTTTACTCAAATTCTAGAGTTCCCATGTCAAGGAGAAAATATTCCAAGTAACCAGGGAGAAAGAATTTGAGGATTATGGAAACACAATCAGGATAACACAATATCTACCACCTTCTACACTAAGGGATTAAAGTGCTTGGAATATGATATTGCTGAAAAAACCAGAGTTGAACAGAAAATTTGACATTCAGATACAAGAAGCAAGAGAAGTATGAGAAGGTAAACAGGGAAAAGAAATCATAAGGAACTTTTCAAAGTTGAACTATTAACATTCCTACATGGAAAAACAATAATTGTAACTTATAAAACTTTTCTCAGTAGTTGAAGGGAATAGAAATATATATATGTCTATATATGAGGGTATATGGGCATATGAATACATATGTGAATGTTTGTATATATACTTACAGGTATACATAGATAGAGGGCACAGGACAAATTTAACAGGAAGGGATGATATTTAAAAGGTGAAATTAACAGGTGAGAGGAATATAATGAGAGGAGATGGGGAGAGACAGATTGGGGTAAACTATCTCATACAGAAGAGGCAAGGAAAAATGGTTACAATGGAGGGGAAGAATAGGAAGGCAAAAGGGAATGGGTCAACCTTATTCCCATTGAATTTGGCTTGGGGAGGGAATGAAATACACACTAAATAGGGTATCTCACCCTCCAGGAGAGTAGGGGGGAAGGGGATGAGAGGGGGGATGATGGAAGGGAGGGCAGGCTGGAGGTGGGGGAAGTTGGAAGCACCCACTTTTGAAAAGGGATGGGATCGGCTTAGCTTAGGGGCGGAGCCAAGATGGCGAAGTAGAAGCATGACCCTCCCTCGGCTCCAGCTTCCACCCTCCCCAATCCATGTAAAAAGGGGACTCTAAACAAACTTTGGAGCAGCAGAACCCACAAAATGACACAGAGAAGCTAACCTCCCGCTGAGAACAGCCCGGCAGGCTGGCAGGAATCGGCCAGCACAACACTCTGGGAGCCAAGCCCAGCCCCACGCTGAGGCTTTAGCCCCAGGGCAGGCCTGACCAGCCGCCAGCCAGAGGGACTCCAGATCAGCAGCAGCTGTGGCCATTTCCAGATTTATCAATACATAGATGCGAAGGACAAGTTCTAATAAGGAATAATAGCGGGCGAGGGCGCAGTGGCCTGCGCGGAAAGGTGCGGCGGCGGCAGCGCGGCAGGCGCAGGCCGGGAAGGCACAGCGGCCTGTGCGGGACGGCGTGGTGGACGCAGGCCTGGAAGGGGCCTGATCAACTTGGAGGGCAAGTCTTCCCACCAACCACAAGGTCCACTACCAGGCCTATCACCAAAGGGCTGGGACTGGAAAGAGCAAGGTAAGAAGCAAATACAGGGGCCCCTATACTGGACAGCAAACACTCCTGGGGCTACCACTTCATAGCCCAGAAATCTTTAAAAAAAAAAAAAAAGCCCCTTTCAGGACCTCCAAAGACAAGGATGGCAGAGTGAACCCCACTTGCTCCAAACCCCCCCTCTGACCCTGAAAATATAGTAACTTTTGCCCCAGGGCAAAACCCTCTACAGTAAAGGCTTGGGATCCTAGAGGAAGGGCGTGGCTAGGACACTGCTTCAAAATGGGTAGAAAGCAGACTACAAAGACAGACTCTAGAGTCCTACTATCCTCAGAGGGAGGAACCAACCTCAGAGGGAGACACTGTGGACTCCACACCCACAGCTGAGACTTCAACAGGGAATGGATCCCAAGCACAGAAGTCTCTCCTAGATGAGATCAAAAGGAACTTTGAAAGCAAAATGAGAAAGATAGAAGACAAAATGAATAATTCTCTCAAAACGAAAATAGCAGAATTCGAAAAACATTATAATGAGGAAAACATCTCTCTAAAAAGAAAAGTGTATGATATGGAAAAGGAGCTTCAAAAATTAACCAAGGAAAATGATTTGCTAAAAACCAGAATTAAACAAATGGTAACAAATAACTCTATGAGGAACCAAGAATTAGCCAAGCAAAACAACAAAAATGAAAAATTAGAAAAAGAGGTAAAATACCTCAAAGAAAAAAATAACTGACCTGGAAAACAGATCCAGGAGAGATAATCTGAGAATCATAGGCCTACCAGAAAATTATGATGAAAAAATAAGCCTGGACAACATTCTCCAAGAGCTCGTTAAGGAAAACTGCCCTGAGATACTAGAACCTGAGGGGAAAATAGAAATCGACAGAATCCACCGGACACCTGCTGTAAGAGGTCAATCTGAATCAATCAGATCCCAAACTGAAAAATCCTCGAACTGTTGTGGCCAAACTCCAGAACTACCAGATAAAAGAGAAAATACTTCAAGCAGCCAGAAAGAAACAATTCAAATATCGAGGGTCCACAGTGAGGATTGCACAGGATTTGTCAGCCTCCACACTGAAAGATCGGAGGCAGTGGAATACAATTTTCAGGAAGGCAAAACAGCTTGGATTACAATCAAGGATCACATACCCAGCGAGACTGAGCATATTCTTCCAGGCAAAGAGATGGTCATTCAATGATATAACAGAGTTCCAGACCTTCTTGATAAAAAAGCCAGAACTCAATGGAAAATTCAACCTCCAATTACAAGAAGCAACAGTGACTTAGAAAGGTAAACAAGGAGAACACACATCATTTTAGAGGGAAAGAGGGGAGGGAGAGGAGCTTCGCATGAGATCTGTTCCTGTCATTCTTGATGCGAAGAAAAAAGAGCATACCTCATTAAGTATAACAATATCCTACAGGCAGTAGGAGGGGGAAAGGGTTACAAAAGGGGGGTGGGAGTGATTTGTAGGGAGGGAAGTAGTAAGGGGAAAAGGGGAGGAAAAGGGAGGGGGGCCAAAAAGGGAACACTGAGGGAGGCGGTGGTCAAAAGGAAAACTATTAAGGGGGAGAAGGGAGAAGGGAGGGAAAATACGAACATTAACAGGGGCAGGAATAGGATGAGGGGAAAGAAACAGATAACAATCATAACTGTAAATGTGAATAGAATGAACTATCCTATAAAACGGAGACGGATAGCAGAATGGATTAGAAATCATAATCCTACAATATGCTGTTTACAAGAAACACATTTGAAACAGAGGGATATACACAATGTAAAGGTAAAAGGTTGGAGTAAAATATATCATGCCTCAGCTAAAGTAAAAAAAGCAGGGGTAGCAATCCTTATCTCAGATAAAGCAAATGCAAAAATTGACCTAATTAAAAGAGATAAGGAAGGAAACTATCCTGTTAAAAGGCACCATCGAGAATGAAGCAATATCACTACTTAACATATATGCACCAAGTGGTGTAGCATCCAAATTCCTAGAGGTGAAGGTAAAGGAATTAGAGGAAGAAATAGATAGCAAAACTATCCTAGTGGGAGACCTTAATCTCCCCCTATCTGAACTTGATAAATCCAACCTCAAAATAAACAAGACAGAAGTTAAGGAGGTGAACAGGATTTTAGAGAAGATAGGTATGATAGATCTCTGGAGAAAACTGAATGGGGATAAAAAGGAATATACTTTCTTCTCAGCAGTTCATGGCACATATTCAAAAATTGACCATGTTCTAGGGCATAAAAACCTCACAATTCTATGCAGTAAGGCAGAAATATTAAACACGTCATTCTCAGATCATGATTCAATAAAAATTATATGCAATAAAGGGCCAGGGAAAGACAGACTAAAAACTAACTGGAAATTAAACAATTTGATCCTAAAGAATAAATGGGTCAAACAAGAAATTATAGAAACAATCAGTAATTTCATTCAAGAGAATGATAATAATGAGACAACATACCAAAATCTGTGGGATGCATTAAAGGCAGTTCTTAGGGGAAGTTTTATATCCCTGAGTGCATACGTGATTAAATTAGAGAAAAGGGAGCTCAACGAATTGGGCATGCAATTAAAAAACCTAGAAAAAGAACAAATTCAAAATCCCCAATTAAATACTAAACTAGAAATATTGAAGACTAAAGGAGAGATTAATAAAATCGAAATTAAGAAAACTATTGAACTAATAAATAAAACCAAGAGCTGGTTTTATGAAAAAACCAACAAAATTGATAGACCCTTAGTCAATATGATAAAAAAAAAAAGAAAGAAGAAAACCAAATTATGAGTATCAAAAATGAAAAGGGTGAATCTACCTCCAATGAAGAGGAAATCAAAACAATAATTAGGAATTATTTTTCCCAATTGTATGCACATAAATTTGACAATCTTAGGGAAATGGATGAATATTTACAAACATACAAGTTGCCCAGATTAACTGAAGAGGAAGTAAATTACTTAAATAATCCCATCTCAGAAAAAGAAATTGAACAAGCCATCAGTCACCTCCCTAGGAAAAAATCTCCAGGGCCAGATGGATTCACTAGTGAATTCTATCAAACATTTAAAGAACAATTGATTCCAATACTCTACAAATTATTTGGGAAAATTAGTGAAGAAGGAGTCCTATCAAATTCTTTTTATGACACAAATATGGTACTGATACCTACATCAGGAAGAGATAAAACAGAGAAATAAAATTATAGACCAATCTCCCTCATGAATATAGATGCAAAAATTCTAAATAAAATACTAGCCAAAAGACTACAGCAACTTATCTAAAGAATAATACACTTTGATCAGGTAGGATTTATTCCAGGAATGCAAGGATGGTTTAATATTAGGAAAACCATCAGTATAATTGAGCATATCAACAATAAAACTAGCAGAAACCACATGATCATCTCAATAGATGCAGAAAAGGCTTTTGACAAAATACAACATCCATTCCTATTAAAAAACATTAGAAAGTATAGGAATAAATGGAGCCTTCCTTAAAATAATAGGTAGCATCTATTTTAAGCCATCAGCAAGTATTATATGCAATGGGGAGAAGCTGGAAGCATTTCCCATAAGATCAGGGGTGAAACAAGGGTGTCCACTATCACCCCTCTTATTCAATCTGGTACTAGAAATGTTAGCAGTAGCAATTAGAGAAGAAAAAGAAATCAAAGGAATCAAGTTAGGCAAAGAAGAGACCAAGCTATCACTCTTCGCAGATGATATGATGATATACTTAGAGAATCCTAGAGAATCAAGTAAAAAACTGCTTGAGACAATAAATAAATTTGGCAAAGTTGCAGGATAGAAAATAAACCCACATAAATCCTCGGCATTCCTATATATTTCCAATGAAACTCAACAGCAAGAAGTAGAAAGAGAAATCCCATTTGAAGTTACTGTAGACATAATAAAATATTTGGGAATCTACCTGCCAAAACAAACCCAGGACCTGTATGATCATAACTACAAAACACTTTTCACACAAATAAAGTCAGATCTAACTAATTGGAAAAAAATCAATTGCTCATGGCTGGGTCGAGCTAATATAATAAAAATGACAATTTTACCTAAATTAAATTATATATTTAGTGCCATACCAATTAATTTACCAAAAAACTACTTTATAGAGTTAGAAAAAATAGTAACAAAATTCATCTGGAAGAATAAACGATCCAGAATATCAAGGGAATTAATGAAAAAAAATGCTAGGGAAGGTGGACTAGCTTTACCAGATTTCAATCTGTACTAAAAAGCAGCAGTCATCAAAACTACTTGGTACTGGCTTAGGAATAGAGGAGTGGATCAATGGAATAGATTAGGCACACAAGATTCAGAAGTCAACAACTACAGTAATGTATTGTTTGATAAACCCCCAGACCCTGGTTTTTGGGATAAGAACTCACTATTTGACAAAAACTGCTGGGAAAACTGGAATATAGTATGGCAGAAACTGGACATAGACCATTATCTAACACCATATACCAAAATCAAGTCTAAATGGGTTCATGATCTAGGTATAAAGGTTGATACTGTAAGCAGTCTGCTAAAACAAGGAATAGTTTACCTATCAGACTTGTGGAGAGGGAATGACTTTATGATGAAACAGGAATTAGAGAACATTATAAAATGTAAAATGGATAATTTTGACTACATGAAATTGAAAAGTTTCTGTACAAATAAAGCCAATGTAACCAAGATTAGGAGGGAGGTGGGAAATTGGGAAAGAATCTTTACAACCTATGTCTCTGACAAAGGACTCATCTCTAAAATATACAGAGAACTGAGTCAAATTTATAAGAATACAAGTCATTCCCCAATTGATAAATGGTCAAAGGATATGAACAGGCAGTTTTCAGAGAAAGAAATTAAAGCTATCTATAAGCACATGAAGAAATGCTCTAATTCACTATTGATTAGAGAAATGCAAATCAAAACAACTCTGAGGTACCACATCTCACCAGTTAGATTGGCTAAGATGACAAAACAGGAAAATGACAAATGCTGGAGAGGATGTGGGCAAACGGGAACACTAATGCATTGTTAGTGGAGTTGTGAACTGATCCAGCCTTTCTGGAAAGCAATATGGAACTATGCCCAAAGGGCTATAAATACTTTCATACCCTTTGATCCAGCAATACCACTCCTAGGGTTATATCCCAAAGAGATCATAGAAATGGGAGAAAGACCTATATGTACAAAAATGTTTATAGCAGCTCTTTTTGTTGTGGCAAAGAATTGGAAATTAAGGGGGTGTCCATCAATTGGGGAATGGCTGAACAAGTTGTGGTACATGCATGTTATGGAATATTATTGCGTTATAAGAAACGGGGAGCAGGCGGTCTTCATATTTACCTGGAGAGGCTTAAAAGAACTGATGCTGAGTGAGAAGAGTAGAACTAGGAGGAATTTGTACACAATTACAGACACAACATATGTGTGATGATCAACTTTGATAGACTGGACTCTTCTCAACAATGCAGGGATATAAGTCAATCCCAAAAGACGCATGATGGAGAGAAAAATGTGCATCCAGAGAAAGAACTAGAAAGAACTAAATTTATATCCAGGTGGAAGCAAAATACCTGATCTTTTTCGTTCTCTTATTTGATTTTATGTCCTCTTTACCATTTTTCATTCCAGCTGGTACAATCCATCCTTATAACCTGACCATTGTATAATGTGAAAGTATTTACAGATCCTATACTTGATTATAAGATGCCATGGGGGGGGAGGGGAAGGAGGGGGACAAAATGTGAAATTCAAGGAATTGTGGAATTGAATCCTGTAAACTAAAAGGAAACAAACAAATTAATAAATTAAAAATTGAATTAAAAAAAAAAAGAAAAGGGATGGGATCAAAGTAGAGAATAGCACAAGTGGGAGGTGGGATAGGAGGGAGGGAAATATAGTCAGTCTTTTACAATATATCTACTATGTTATTGTTTTGCATTAGCCACACATGTACATCCTATACTGAACTGCTTAGCTTCCCAGTAAGGGTGGGTGACAAGGGAGGAAGGAATGAATCTGGAATTCAAAGTTTTAAAATCAAATATTCAAATATATATACTATTAATAATACTATTTTACATGTAATTTGGAGATAAGATATACAGGCACTGGGGCATAGAGATCCACTGGAAAAGTCGAAAGGAGTATGGGAGAAAATATGGGAGAGAGCAGATTGGAGGAGGGGATATCCTGTGGGACTGCTATTTTGGGGTGGTGGGTAGGGGAAAAACGGGGAGAAAATTTGTAACTCAAAATCTGATGGAAATGAATGATGTAAATCAGAAGTTAATAAAACATTTGAAAAAAAAGATTTATGAAATCTGATCAATGCCATCTTTCCAGGGGACATATGATGAAGCACATTTTCAATCTCTTGACAAAGAGGTAATGGAAATAAAGTGCAGAAATAGAGAGAGAGAGAGAGAGAGAGATTCACATAGATATAGGGTTTTTTTTTTACTTTTTGGAGGGCAATTGGGGTTAAGTGACTTGCCCAAGGTCACACGGCTAGTAAGTGTTAAATGTCTGACTTTGGATTTGAATTCAGGTCCTCCCGACTCCAGGGCCAGTACTCCATTCAGTGGCCAACTAGCCGACCCAGTATTTATATACATATAAATATAAATAACTACATAGATATAGAAAGACATGAAGGTTTACATATATAGAATAAGAGAGAGAGAGAGAGATTTTTTTTAATATGATGATTTTGTGGGTTGTGTCTGGCTGCCCTTATTTGTGGCCTGGGTTATTTTTTTCTCTCTCCTTCATTTAATTAATTGGGTTCATAGGCTGGGAGAATTAGCAATTATTGTGTTTTTTAAGTTACTGAAAAATTTCCTTAAAATGCACAGAAGATAGTTAAGTTAGAGTGAAGCACAAATAAATAGGGCGGTTTTGAATCTAACCAGTGGAACTATATCCATTTTTTTAAAAACATATACCTTTTTTAAGCCAAGGGTATACTTTGGAAGTTCATTCTTTCACAGCAAGTCTTCTTTGATGCTCTAATATATAGAAGGATGGATGGATGGATGTGTGTGTTGTAAAGTGAGAAATGCAATAATTTTAAAATAGACTATGTGACTAGAAAGGGCAGCTACATAATACATGAATAAAGTACCGGTTTTGGAGATAAGAAGAGTCATCTTGGGGTGGCTAGGTGGCGCAGTGAATAGAGCACCCACCCTGGAGTTAGGAGGACCTGAGTTCAAATTTGACCTCAGACACGTAACACAAAAACTAGACAGGTGATCTTGGGCAAGTCGCTTAACCCCAACTGCCCTCCAAAAAGGAAGAAAGAAGAAAAAAAAGGAGGAGTCATCTTCCTGACTTCAAACCTGGCCTTAGACACTTATTAGCTGTGTTACCCCCAGCAAGTCACTCAACTCTGTTTCCCTCAGTTCCTCAGTTGAAAAATGAGCTGAAGTTGGAAATGGCAAAGCACTCCAGTATCTTTGTCATGAAACCACACACACACACAAAAGGTCAGCAAAGAGTTGAACATAACTAAAAGGAGAAGGAATGGTATCCTAGGTAACAACATGAGTATAAAAGTGATAAGAGTAATCATCATGTGACTCTGTTTCTCTATAGCTAGTAGTAGGAAATATCCTTAACTAAGGAAAGTAGGATCATTTTCTGTAGGTCCTTGCAAGCCATGCAGAATTTAGAGGATATGTTATAGTAAGGAACTCATGGGAGGGGCCATGTAGTAGTTGAAGGAGATTCGTGGGCACAGAGGTGATATCATATGCTTTCAAGAGCTTGAAGTTATATTGAGGCCTGAGTAGAGTGAAAGGAGACTACAGGTTGAAAGCACAGCTGTTGTATATTAAAACTAGGCATCATAAGTCAATGAGATCCTGAAATGAACTGGTAGCAGCTGGAACACAAGATAATGAAGAAAACCAATAAACATTTTAAAGAACTGTTTTCACGTTCTTTGTGAGATAACTGGAATTACAGTACAAATTCTTGAAATTGATTGGAGGGTGGAAGGAGGAATGAGTCAGAAAAGAAAGGGAACAAAAAAACCCAGTCCAACTGTACCTAAAATAACTGTGGATTTCAGTCAATTATTGCTATGTATGTTGATTAAATTTTGAGAAGACAAAAAAAGTATGGAGAAGTCTTCTTAGAAGGACTGAGCCTGAACTATTAGGAAAGTAATGAAGTTGGAGCACCCATGTATTCAAAGGAGAGCAGTGATGTGGAGAAGCTGGAACTATAAAATCTTAAGAGATCAGAAAGCCATTTTGTAACTGCTGATACTACCCAAATTACTGGCAAGATGGTAAAGTATGCCATAGTGGCTGAAATTTACCTCTAATCGATAACAAAAGAAAGGTTTGATTACTCAAGGTATAGCTAGCTATCTAAACATTGTAAATTTTACTTATACATGTGTACATTGTAATTTTTGGAATTGCAAAACACCCATCAAATATGGTGATAGGCTCTTAAAAGCTTTCTTGATTCTGATAAGAATTATTCACAAGTTGGAATTTGTTGACATGCTTTAGCATGTTGATAAGAACTCAGTTAAATCATATCACCACTCAAGACAAACTGCTTACCTATGAAATGAAACACCCACAAAAAATGCACATATGAAAACAAACATCTAGTAATATATCTTGTGATCTACATAACTTTCATACAACAGTGCCTACTTAAAGGAACAACCTTGTTCTAAGTATAAGACAGTAACAAGTCCAAAGTTTCCCAGAAATAAAAGAAACCTTTCAAAATCAAAATCTAAGGAGATGGACCACAAAACGCTCAGATATAGATACTAGATAAACATTCACTCAACAATAATAATGGATTTGCATTTAGAAAAGATTTCCCCAAAGCAGAAAAAAATTGGCCCAAATAGAAATTTCAGGGATGTCATTCTTATGGAAATAAACTGGCAAAAAATAACCTTCTGGAATACAAAAGGTCTTGATTAGTGCAAGCAAAGAAGGGAAGATAGGGGCAAAATTCTTATTCCCTTTGGACATTAGTAGCTACTAGAATTCAGCAATGCCATCTACTTTACACCCATTTCAAATTCCCTCTCTAGCCTGTCCTTACCTACTGTTCTATCTCTTCCTTTTTCTACATTTTCTCCATTCTCTCCTTCCCCTTATTATAATTATTCCATTTCCCCACTCCATACTAAGAAAATAAAATCTTTCAAAAGTGGTAATTAAGGAGGTCTTACCTTTTAAATGAATAGTTTTCTTTGTCTACGTTATGCCAACCCCCTTCCTCCATTAATAACTCAAGAATCTTTCTTAATTACAAACTACAAATAATCAATGAATCCTCATTCATTTCTCATTCCATGATACTGTCCCCAGATTTTCAATGGCTTTAGCATCTTTTTCATGTTCACTCTAGCCTATCCCTACCACTATCTTTGGTAAATTAAAACTCATGTTGATAACCCACATAAAAACTTGTTCATATCATTCAACTTTTTTTTTATATATTCACACTTTAGATCAATGTTTATTGAACTTTTTGGTCTCTGGATCCCATCACAATCTTAAAATCATCAAGGACCACAAAGAGCTTTTCTTTATTTGAGTTTTATTTGACGATATTTGAGATCAGCCAAATGACATCGAACATAGAATGCCCGGTCTAGAATCAGGAAAATTCATCTTCCCACAGTCAAATATGTCCTCAAACACTTACTAACTATGTAGTCTTGAGCAAGTCACAAAAAAACATTCTTCCTCAAACCCTCATTATGAAAATGAGGTGAAGGAGTAAAAGGCAAACCACTCCAATAAAACCCCAAATGAAGTGACAAGAAACAGACATAACTGAATAAACTGAACAACATCTGGATATTTAACGTATAGGATAATGAAGTATCTTAATTCTGTTGTGAAAATAATTTTGAACTCACTACCTGAAAGGTTCCTGAGGAGTCCAAAGACCACTAAGTGCCAAAGACCACTTAGCTTGCTAAAAGCCCGCTTGAATCATGTCAGGAGAGCTGACTATTGAATTTTCAAAGGGAACATTTATACCTACAAAATCAATGAACCCTAAAAATTAGGACTTGTTTTTCTGTTGATTATTTAGACTTCATACAGTGTTAATAATATGGATTAAACGTAAAGGTCTATGCACACATTTCTTTTTCTGGAACGGCCAGTTATTAAACATTTGGTGCACAGTCCACTACTGCTCTAAAATTTTCCTTGGGATCAGAAGTAGAGGAGAAGTCTCAGAGAGCAAGGTCATTGCAAAATTGGAGCCTGACAACACCAACAATAACTTTTACTTATATGACATATAGAAAGTTTGCAAATTGCTTTGTTTCCATCATGTAATTTGAGCCTCACAATACTCTTATCTTTTGAGTTTGTGAAATTGGACTGTTTACAAGTACTTGACATTAAAAACTGGCAGACCAAATAGCAACTTAATATATAATTTTCTAGTCTCTCACTCTTAACTAAAGCTGTTCTTTGCACACTTCTTGACCCTGTAAATTTGTACCTTTACTGACCTTCTTGACCCATTCTTATTTCCTCATTCTTGCTTTCCTTGGTTATATAATCTTGGATCTGCCACATGAATTTTACCTTAGATCAGTACCTCAAGAAAGACTTGGTTCTGGATAAATGTTGGAAACAATGACTCTTTCACAAGCTAAAAAGGAACAACTAATCTAACCCTCCGATCAATGCCTCACCATTCTCCAATCAATAACTGAAAATCTTGGGTAACTTCTTACATGTGTAATAGCTCTATTACTCTCAGGTTGCTCAATATCCCTTATGAAAAATCACAAAAATTTAGAAGATTAGTTTTGCTTCGTAAAGTAAAATGGTATTATGGGGCAAATACTATGAACAGAATTAAGGGAGCCAAGTACAATTCTTCACCATTTTCTTCCATATGTCCTTTAAGTAATGTAGGAGTTACTAAATAAAGCAATTCTTAGTTAATAACCAAAAAGTATGTCTAAACCTTGGCACTAGAACAAATCGATCAACCTGTTCACCAATACTTAACTACCATTTTTATTTTAAAAAATACTCTAATTACAAAACATTACAGTCAGTCATTCAGTCAAAAAGCAGTTGTTGAGTGCCTACTATGTTCTAGATTATATTCTCAATAAGCTCACCAATTAATGAGTAGGGTAGAAAGAATAATAACAGGCAAATGTAAAAAAAAACAAGATAGAGACAGCATAAATAGGAAATAATCACAAGACAGATAACACTGTTTAAGGAGGATCAACAAAGGTTTGATGGGACTTTTAATTCTGATTTGAAGGAAAATAGGGAAGCTAGGAAACAGAGATGAGTAGAAAGAGGACTCCCAAGGAGGGACAGCCAGTGAAAATACTAAGACTCAGGAAATAATATAAACTATATAAAAAAGAGGTCAGTGTCACTAGATCATAGGGGATGTGGGACTAAGAAATATGTGAGAATTCCATAAAGGTAGAAGGATTATGAATGTCAAACATACAATCCACTTGGTAACCCTGGAGATAATAAGGAGTGATTGAAGTTCATTGAGAGGACATGAAAGAAGATGGGTAATAGTCAGATCTCTCCATTAAGGGGATCAGTTTGACAGCTGATTGGAATAACGACTAGAGTTTGGAATGACTTGAGGCCTGTAGATCAATAAGAAGCCCACTGAAAAGAGTACACTTCTAAATGATAAGGGCATGCATCAGTATGGTGGCAATATAAGTGGAGAAAAATGGGGCCTATGTGAGAAATTTTATGAAAGGTAATATAAAGTAAACCTGGGAAGCAAATAGGGATCTGTCTGTCAGTTTGATATTTTCAACAACGTAATACCAATAATACAAGTTGTGCCTGAAGCTGCAAAAAATATATACAACTATAAAAGTTTTTAGTGTCAAAATGACAAAATATTAGACTGTCCAATGCTAGAATGGTTGTGGAAAGAAGGTCACACTAATGGAACTGCAAATTAGTATCATCCTTTTTGAAAACAATTTGGAATGAGGCAAATAATGTCACTAAAACTTCCATATTCTTTATCCCAGAGATTCCTCTGCTAAACTGAAAGGAGACCACTGACATTAAAAAGGCTGCATTTAAGTACAACAGGGGCAGCCAGGTAGCACAACGAGTAAGAGCACCGGCTCCAGGGTCAGGATGACCTGGGGATCAAATCTGGACTCAAACACTCAGTACCACACCCAGAAATAACTGGCCGTGTAACCTTGAGCAAGTTACTTAATCCTGATTGCTTTAAAAAAAAAAAAAGTACAACAGAGAATTTTGAGCAGTATTTTTATGTGGTATCAAAGAACTAGAAAAGGGGGCCGCTAGGTGGCACAGTGCACAGAGCACAGGACATGGATTCAGGAGGACCTGAGTTCAAATCCAGCCTCAGACACTTAATCTTACTACCCGTGTGACCTTGGACAAGTCACTTAACCCCAACTGCTCTGCCAGAGACCCTCCAAAAAGAAAGAAAGAAAAAAAAAAGAACTAGAAAAGACATAGATTTCCACAACTTGGAAAATGCTTAAGCAAAGTGTGGTAGAGAAATGGTGGAGTAATACCAGGCTGCAAAAACTGTCAAACTTGATGAATATATAGTAAGGCTTCCTGGAACACATACAAAGAAAAGTAAGGAGAATGAGGAAAAGAATATAGATAATGGCAACAAAAATGTAAATAGAAATAACAAGACAAGAAAAATCAAAATGAAAAAGAGTTTAATGTAAAAACTAAATTAAATGAAAAACAAAGGACAAGCATTACCCAAAGAAGAAGTAAAAGAGGATACTTTTCGATAATATTATGTAAGGATAGGAAGAGCACAAAAAAAGAAACTCTGCATGAAATGTCATATTTATTTGATGTGTTTATCAATTTCATTATTTTTTTTCTTTTTGAAAACATTTCTTTTTCTATAAGCAATGTCTCTCTAGAAAGGGGAGACGAGGAATACAAGCAGAAATCTCAGCAATATAATAACAAAATATATCAACAAAAATCTGTTTAGAAAAGCTTTTAGCAACAATGCGCCTAAGAGCTGAAAGGTATAAAGTTATTTTGTGGAAATAGCATATTTCCTTTGTAGAATAAGATGTAAAACTCTAATTTTGAGAAAAAGTAGTAAGAATTTTCTATTAAAAATTTTAAAAATAAGAGAAATTTGTAGTCTGGAACACAAGGAAGTAAACCTAAAATTTAAAAAGAACAGGTAACAAAAAATCTGTGCAGCAAATTTCTGATTAAAAGTAATTCAAAGATATATCACATACATATAACACATATCACATATCACAAAAACTAAGAATAAGAACAACTGCCTATTTCATAAATTCTCAATATGAGCAAGCAGTTTTCAAAGAAATTGAAGATCATTAACATTGATATATGTTTCAAATCGCTACTAACTTAAAAAATTAGAATTATAACAACTTTGAGGTTTCTCCTCACACCCATCATTTTATTAATGATGACCGAAAAAAGGAAAAGGAAAACATTGGAGAAACTGCAGAAAAAATACTTATCACTAATAAGTCTGTATGTCAAACAGAATTTTTTTAAAAAGCAAAAAGAATACCATATGTTCAAAAAATATTTGTAACAATGGTAAAGAGGTAGAAATTAAAGGGAAAATCATTTAAAGAATGGCTGGATAAATTAAATGACAAAAAAGAAAAGAATTTGAATTACTGTTGTGCAATTAGAGATTATGAAGAGGATAGTTTCAAAGAAACCTAAGAACATTTGTACAGTGATGCATAATAAAGTGAATTGAAATAGGAGAATTCATGAAATAATGTCATAAAGGCAAGTAACATTAAAAGCCTTAAGAAGTCTGATTAATGCAATCACCAATCATAATTCCAAAGGAGAACTGATGAGGTATGCAGCCTACCTCAAGACAGGTGATGGATTCAGGGTGCAAAATATGACATTTATTTTGGGGTTTGGCAAAAACAGTAGTTTATATTGTTTTACTAGGCATTATCAGTGGCATAGGGTTTCTCTCCTCTCCACCACCACCAACCCCATAATACTGTGTGTGTGTGTGTGTGTTTCCATGTTAGCTTCCCCATTAGATTGGAAACTACTTGAGAGAAGGGCTTATCTTTTTTTCTCTATATATTCCCAGAGCTTAGCATATTATCAAATTGGTATAGGATAATTATTTTCTCAACTGCATAGAGAATAACTTAAGAGTTTATATGGACCATGTTAGATAAGATAGACAACTTGGGTAAGTGTTAAAAGGAAGGCAAGAGATGTCTTGGAAAAAGAAAATACAGCTTTGGCAACTGAATGGATATGTCAGGTGAGGGAGAATGAGGAGTCAAAAACGACACCATGTTTGTGAACCTAGAAGATCATGGTACAAAAAATAGGATAGTTTTAAAATAATAGGTGTTTGGAAGGGAAAATAACATAACAACATCTGATGCATATAGATAATATACTTTGTCCTATGGCACTCACAATGCAACCCCCCCCCCAAAAAAAAAGGATGGTATTGACCAGTTACTTCACCAGAAATGAGAGAAAACTGGAGTACAATTGCTTTGCTGGTGTAATTGTGAATGAATCCAGTCATTATGAGAGTAATTTGGAACTATGCCAAAGGGGCTATAAAAACCTATATGTGCAAAGGGTGATCTTGAAATACAAAAGGCAAAAATTATTTGACAGGTACCTGGAAAAAGACATAAATTTACAAAAATTTTTCAGGCTTTATATGATCAACATACATAGCCAGCTGTATTAAAGGAGAATTAGTACAGCACAAATATCTAAATTATTTTTAAATTTGTTTATTTTTATTTTTCAACATTCATTTCCACAAGATTTGGAGTTACAAATTTGTCCCCGTCTTTCTCCTAGCACTCCCAAAATAGATGCTACTTAGTACATCCTCCACCATTCACCCTCTGACTTTGTAGCAGGGCAAAGTGTATTTCTATGCCCAGTGCCTGTGTCTTACCTCCCAGTGCATGTAAAAAAAAAATTTAACATTTGTTTTAAAAACTTAGATTTCCAGATTCCTTCCCTTCTTCCCTCATCACCTACACCTACTGGTAGGATAAGTGATTCAATAGAGGTTTTACATGTGTAGTTACCCAAAACACTTCTAAAGTAGATATATTGTGAGAGATTAACTATATTTCCCTCCATCCTATCCAACCCACACACATTCTATTTTCTACTTTAACTCTGTCCCTTTTTCAAAAGTGTGTGCTTCTAACTACCCTCTCCCCCGTTCTGCCCTCCCTTTTGTCATCCTTACACTTATCCCCTTCACATGTACTTTCCTGTAGGGTAAGACACCTAATTGATTGTGTATGTTATTTCCTCCTTGAGTCAAATTCAATGAGAGTGAGGTTGATCCATTCCTTTTTGCCTTCCTTTTCCTCCCCTCCATTATAAGTTTTCTCTTGCCTCTTTTAGATGAGATAATTATCTTATTCTATCTCTCCCTTTCTCCTCTCATTATATTCCTCTCTCACCTCTTAATTTAATTTTTGGATATTATTCCTTCCTATTCAACTAATCCTGTGCCATCTATGTGTACATATACACATATATACACAAACACATATGTATTTGTACACACACACACTCTCCTAAACATATAAATGTATACAAATATATGTATACATACACACACATATTCCCTTCAACTATAATCATACTGAGAAAAGACTCATAAGTTGCAATTGTCATTTTTCCATGTAGAAATGTAAATAGTTCAACTTTAATAAGTTCCTTATTGTTTCTTTTTCCTGTTTATATTCTCATGCTTCTTTCACTTCTCATATTTGAAAATTCAACTTTCCTTTCAGCTCTAGTATTTTCACCAAGAATGCTTGAAAGTTCTCTATTTAATTGAATGACCATATTTTCCCTCATAACATTATACTCAGTTTTGCTGGGTAGGTGATTCTTTTTAATTAATTAATTAATTAAAATTAGTTTTAATCCCAGCTCCTTTGACCTCTGGAATATCATATTCCAAGCCCTTTGATCCCTTAATGTAGAAAATGCTAGGTCTTGTGTTACCCTGATTATGTTTCTTCCTGACTGCTTGCCATATTTTCTCCTTGACCTGGGATGGTTGGAACTTGGCTATAATATTCCTACGAGTTTTCTTTTTAAGATCTTTTTCAAGAGGTAATCGGTGATGGGGTGGCTAGGTGGTATAGTGAATAGAGCACCAGTCCTGGAGTCAGGAGGACCTGGGTTCAGATCCAGCCTCAGACACTTAACACACACACACACACACCTAGCTGTGTAACCTTGGGCAAATCACTTAACCCCAATTGCCCTTCAAAAAGCAAAAGAAAAGAAAATAGACAATCGGTAAATTCTTTCAATTTCTATTTTTCCCTCTGGTTCTAGAATATTGGGGCAATTTTGTGAGATAATTTCTTGAAAGATGTTGTCTGGGCTCTTTTTTTTTTTTGATCATGACTTTCAGATAGTCCAATAATTTTAAAATTACCTCTCCTGGATCTATTTTACAGGTCAGTGGTTTTTCCAGTGAGATATTTCACATTGCCTTCTATTTTTTCATTTGTTTGGATCTGTTTAATAGTATATTGATTTCTCATAAAGTCACTGGCTTCCATTTGCTCCAATCTAATTCTGAAGGAATGATTCTCTTCAGTGAGCTTTTGAGATTCTTTTTCCATCTGGCAAATTCGGCTTTTTAAGGTATTCTTCTCCTCATTGCCTTTTTGAGCCTCTTTTGCCATCTGAGTTAGTCTATTTTTTAAGGTGTTATTTTCTTCAGTCAGGTTGTTGACTCTCATTTCATAATTTTCTTGTATCACCCTCATTTCTCTTCCCAATTTTTCCTCCACTTCTCTTATTTGGTTTTCAAAATCCTTCTTAACATCCTCTATGGCCTGTAACCAGCTCATATTTTTCTTGGAAGCTTTTGGTACAGGAGTTCTGACTCCCATTAATAACTATTAATTGTTAATTTTCTTAATTTAATTAATTAATTAATTATTAATTTTCATTTCAAGATGTATTTCACTCTGTCCTTTTGTGAGTTCTTTATCTCTAAAATTTGTGTAAAGTCATTTTAAGTTTGGCCGAGCTGAAGGAAGTTCCTGCTTTTACTCCTCCATCTTGGCTCAACCCTTCTAAAAGAAACATTTTAAAATACTCCTTCTGCATTTCTGTTCTAGGTAAACTGTCCTTTTTCCTCTTGTTCGTGACATAGGTCATTTAATATTCCATCTCCATGCTCAATGTTTAGAATTCACTCCCTCCTAACACTTATCTTATAGAGTTTCTCTCTTAATTTAAGGAATAACTCAAGTACCATTTTCTTTCCATTCCCATTGCAATTTGCACTTCTGTTTCATTTTGGATGAATCTCTTCTTTTTTTTTCTTTTTTTTTTTTTTTTTTTGCTTTTTTGGAGAGGGGAAGGTAGGCCAATTGGGGTTAAGTGACTTGCCCAAAGTCTAATGGCTAGTTTTTGTGTTAAGTGTCTGAGGTCGGATTTGAACACAGGTCGTCCTGACTCCAGGTCTGGTGCTTTATTCACTGTGCCACCTAGCTGCTCCTGCATGAGTCTTTTCTTCTTTACCACAATTAATAGTGAATTTATTCCCAAATTATATTGCAGGATGAAAGAAAAAAATGTTGAAATTAACTATTTGCTTTTGTTTATGCATGTTTATTAAATTTATATTTAAGCTATGTACATATTTATCTGTACTTGTTCAAGCTCTTTTGAGAGTATGCATTATTTTGTTCTTTGTATTTAAATCTCCAGTAAATAAATAAGCCAGTGAAGCAAGAAGCCAATCCATTCATGTTTATCATTGAATACTTGAGAGAACTAGAATACAGAAATGCTAAATGAGTTACCTGTTTCACTGAATTCACACATGACACAGCTGTGTTTCCTAATTCCTCATTCAGAAATATTTTATTCTTTCTTTCTCAACAAACAAAATGAATTTTTTTTTCATCTCAAAACAAGTCTTTACTGCTGAAGTATGACAAGTAGAGGTCATATGCTGACTCTTCCAGGGGCACTCATGTGATACAGTAGCTATTGTGCCAGTGCTGGAGGCAAGGTATATATTTTCCTGGTGTAAATCTGGCAATAAACCATTACTAACTGTGTGTTCCTGGGTAAGTCAGTTAATCATGACTCAGTTTCCTCAGTTATACAATGAGCTGGAGAAGGAAATGGCAAAGTCCTCCAATATCTTTCCCATGAAAACCTCAAATGGAATCACGAAGAGCCTGACATGAATGTAAAATAAACAAGAACAATGCATGTTGTTGGAATGTTTCACATTCATGTTAAAATCGATATGTTCAAAACAGAATTCTTTATCTTTCCTTCTAAATCTATACTTCCCTCTTTTTTCACATATATACCATTCTTTCAGTATTCTAAGGCATCTAACCTGTGAATTCTTCTCAGCTCTTAATTCTACCTGCTACTCTATGCCTCAGTTCCGTCTCCCCCTGCTGTCTATCATTTTCAGTCAGTTGTCAAATATTGTTAGTTCTATTGCGACCATTTCATCTATATAGTCCCATAGCCACCACATTAATTGGATTCTATCCTTTACCTCCGTGATTACAAAAACATTTCATGTATTCTTTTTGTTTCCATTCTGTATCTTTTCTAATCTATTCTGTACATAAATGCCAAAATAATATTCCTAACGCACAGGTCCTACTGTGTCACTTCCCTGTTTGTGAATTTTCAGTGCCTCCTTGTTGTTGGTGGGATATAGTATAATTCTCCTGTAATTCTGCTTCTGCTTTTCTTCTTGCCTTTCCAGATATCTTTTATATTAATCTCTTTTACACACTCTGCCATCCAACCATACTGGCCTAGTTACCTGAGTATTCTGTTTCCTGCTTCTGTGCCTTTCCACGAGTCATACCTCCCTCATCTCCCCTCCATGTCCCGTCCCTGCATGGCATCCATTGGGTGAAATTGCTTTGCCTCTTTAAGTCCCTTGATTCATTAAAGAGTCACCTCAGGGGCTTCCATAAAGGAATCACCATCTTTCCTAATTTCCTCAGTTGTTAATGTCTGCCCTTTCCTGATGTTATTTCATACTTTTTTTTTTTTTGCATTTACCTTGTATTTATCTAGGAACTTATTGTATTGCCCTAGTATGATGTACTTAAGGTCAAAGATTGAATCATTTTTGTATCTTTATCTTTTTAAATGGATTTCCTGCCGTCGCCAGAGGCACCTTAATCTTTTAACTCTCTCTACCTTTTTTTAGTCTGAATCTCCCTGAATCCACTGCCTGTGCCTGGGTGGGAAGAACACCAACACCACATCTGCCCCGATTCCTTACCTCTTCCCTGCCAGAGTTGTGTGACTGCTCTCAGGGATTCAGTGAAATGAAAGTCAGCTATTGAATCCTTTATGATGAGATAGAGGACCACCATGACTTAGCAACTGCTTTGCTATATACCCTTCTCAGATCCTGTAGTCCTATTTCTCTACCATTGTTGTCTTACCTATTGAACTGACCAAAGATGTCGGGGCATTGCCTTTCACTCCTCTCTTCCATTCTTCAGAATTCTGTGCCTTCCCCCTCATCCCTGCTTCTGAATTTTCTTTTGTGCATTGTCCATCTCCATAAGCATTTGAATTCCTTGAAAGCAGAGACCATCTAGCCTTTTCTGCTTGTATTCTGTAATGGGAATGCAAATTTGGAAGATCTTCCCTGCCCCTAGGCTAAAGTGCACCAGAAGCCTGGGGAGGGAGGCTTGTTTTTCAGTAGATACTTTTTGATTGGCCAGTGGGTCAATAAGGTTGTTGCATTCTCTGAGCCAGGAGAAGGCTATATAAACCCTGATGTGAGGCTTTGTTTTGAGGGCTCACTTTGAGAAGTGTTCTGTGATTTGATCTGTATTCTGGGAAGCCGTTGTCCAGGGCCCCCCCGACTTTGAAAAACCCAGATGTGGAAACCCAGATGTTGACTGGGTATGGATGTAATGGTTGGACAGTTTGGAAATCTGTCTACTTGATCTGTTTCTGTCTTGATAATTCTGCCTGTATACTTTGAAGTTCGGGGTGCTGACCTTTTCCCCTGAACAAGGTAAATGATATATGTCTGACTGATTAAAGTAAGCTTGTTAACCCATTTTGAGTTACTTTCCTTTAACAAAGCAGATCCAAGAACCTGTATGGGCAGCCACCCTGAGGGCGCTTGGGGTGCTTGCTGCTACACCTACAAATCCACTCTAATTCAACTTACATATTAAGATCATCATACCTTTGATTATATTATCACCCTCAAGGGACTTCAAAAATTCTGAAGATCCTTTATTAGCTAATAGTCTTTTATCAATACATTTCTCCTAATGTGATTCTACTCCTAAACCTGAACTTCATCTTCACCCTACACACTACTCCCTCCCTCTTACTGTCAATATATTCTTAGGTCATTACACTAGCTGTAGGCATACCTATTCATACTAATTTCAACCCTGAATGCCTTCCCCTTATTCCATAATTAATCATGCTTCTCCGACAGCAAACATGAAATTGCTCCAATATTGCCTTCTCTGCTTTCACTTGAGCTGCTGATTGCAGTTGGAAAAAAAAATCATAAAATCATGTAGTCTAAATCCACCAAAAAATCTGTGATGCCTATTTCCAAATGGACCCTCAGTATAACATGAAAGGAGAATACTCTTCCCTAATTGGTCATTGTATACCACTGACCATAGCACCTATTCTAAAACATCAATTCTCTCATCAACCATACTTCAACGAAAGAAACTCAGGCCATTTGGTGAGAGGTATGCTTTCTCCTCATCTCACAATCCTCTTCCCCACATCTCCTCCATGCTAGTGGCTGATGAAGAGGCAGCCCTTTTCCTTTCTACGACAAACGTCTCTTTGTATACCATGGAGCCATTTTCCTCCCACTGTCTCCAAAAGACTCCCATTATTGTTGCCACAATTTCTAGTTTTTAATGTCTCCATACGTGTATTAATTCCTTCCCTAAATAATCCTTATTAGTAAGAACCCCTGAATAGACCATACTTTTATCATTAGCTAATACAGTGTCACTCCTTTTTTCATTTAACATACTTAAAAACTATCTATAATTTGGACCCCCTCTAACTCTCTTTCTTATTCTTTTCTAAAACGTGTACAATCTGTATCTTAACATCAACATTAGGTGGCACAATGGATAAAATCATTTGACCAGTAGTTAATAAGACAATTTATATCTTGAAAGTAGTTTTTTTTAAGTGTGTCTGGCCTTTCACCAAGAATGTAACTACTAGGTCTATATCCCAAAGAGGTTTAAAAAAAAAAAAAAGGAAAGGGAGTTATATTTATAGAGGCTCTTCTTATGGTGGCAAAAAACTGGAGTTAAGGGGTTGCCCATTAAATAGGCACTGGATGAACAAGTTGTGACTTCTTGACAGCGATGGAATACTACTGTACTCTAAGAAATAACAGGCAGTGTACAATGACTGACCCTGACAGACAGTCCTTTTCAACAGTGAGTGTAACACAACTCCAAGAGTAACGATGGAAAATATTATCCACTTTAAGCAAAAGAACTTTCAAGTCTGAATGCAAATGGATTCATACTGTTTTCCCAACTTTTGTTATTTTCTTTTGTTTCTATTTTCTTGTGGTGTCTACCATTAATTCTGAGTCTTCTTTATATCATGACTAATGTGAAAATACATTTAATGTCAATGTATAAGTAAAATCTACATTAGATTGCAAAACTCATTGGGAAATGGGGAGGAGAGAGTAGGGTAGCAAATTTAAAATTCAAAATCTTATGGAAACAAATGTTAAAAATTAAATAAATGAATTATTTGAAAACAAAAATGATAGTCAGGATGCTTTCAGAAAACCTGAAAATAATCACATAAAATGAATTTACTAAATTGAACAGAACAAGGAGTTACTAACTAGAATGAAGAAATTCTCTTCAAAACAATTCCAATAGGGTAATAGCTATATTCATTCCAGTAAGTGGGTATAATACCTAAATCACTACTGGGAAAAAGATAATGGCCTGGAAACACAGTGTTGTATCATAATGATTAATTAATAAACTATTTTGATTAATTGACTTTAACAGTAATTAAACACTAGATTTCTACTGTGTCTGACATACATGGAGTTCAATTTTTTTTTTAATTTTCAATTAACAAATAGGGACTATGTTGTAATTTACTACCTTGACTTGAAGTCAGAAGTACACTTTTTACTGCAATTTTACATCTCTATAGTATGATGTACTTCTAGAGGTACACTAGAGTACCTCTCTATGAATTCGTAACATATATCAATAAGAACCAAAAGAAAATTATTCCACCCTTCAATTCCACTTAATTTTTTTGTCTTCAAAAAGCTTAGCATCCCAACATACAACAATTTTTGAAACATTTTCTCAGAGAGTAATTTGAAAATCACATAGACACATCTACAGTAACTGCTAATCCTTAAATTCTCATACACTGAGATGGGTTTGCCTACTTTTTAAAAAATCAAGTTAATAACAAATGAACAAAAAACCAGCAGAGCACTCACAAGATAAGGTTAAACACGTACTCATGTTACAATGGGTTATTTATGTGTGCATAAAGGTTTTGTGGGTTAGGGAGGCTATTCCAAGGTAGCTTTAAGTAATGGATGAGAAATGATGAAGTTATCAGTATACTGCTTAACAACCTAAGTGAGCATAGCTTGCTAATAAGATCTAGGACTTATTGACACTATTTACAAAGGTATTTTCTTCACTGTAAACCTTTAAGATTTAAAATAACCTTCTTTGGGAATCTGCTTTCTATCACTTAGCAATGAACCCTTAAACTGTCAGCTTCTCAGCACACAAATATAAGGTTTAAAAAAAAAAACAAGGCCATGGAGAGGGATATCAAAATATGTTAACATGTAATAATCTGAAAACCTATTTATATGGAAATTCAAAGATCTTTTTATGCCTGAAGTATTAGCAAAAGAAAAACACATTAAAGACTAATTAATCTATATTTTACAAATATACAAAATAAAAGCATTTTGATATATATGCCAATGTTTTTAAATATATGAAAACACTTCTGAGATCTTAACAGATTTCAATATGAATCATAACAAATGAGCATTAAGTAACAGGTTTATAAATTTGTAGAATCTACCTTCTATGAACTTAACATACTGAAAAAAATGCCAAGTAAAGAGAGCAAAATGTCGATATTAGTTCTTCATAATAGTTAAAGGAAATCTAAGATGTTGAGGTAAATAAATGTGTATGTGAACCGAATGGTGTGGTATTTTTTATTTATTTCAGGGCTCCATAAACGACCTACTTAAATACTTCAACATGGCATAAAAGGAGTGCTACATTCTCTCAAAGGTTAAAACAACAAAAAAGAAGCTTTTGGCACATTCTAAGAAATTGAAAGTTTTTTTTTAATAACTCAGTGACAAATTGCATGTCTGTTCTTTAAAAGACCAGCCTATTTAGCTTCAAGAGGCTTGTCACCAACAAGTAGTGTACCACTTAATGAATTATCTGGTCTCAATACTTGTATATCCATTGGCCAACAGTAACTTAGTTGCAGGAGAACTAAGATAAAATAAAAAATGGTGAAAAATATGGTTCAGAAATAAAAAATGAAAGATCCCAAAGCTTGTAGACTACTCAGAAATGTCATTTCTATATATCATGAATCCTTTTAAAGAGAGTCAGAAGCTACTGGGTTTGATGAGAAGAAATCACAGAAAAAAAAAAGGAACCTGATTTTATCTTAACAGAAAAAATTTAAGTGGTAAATAATTCCTCGAGAAATTTCAAAAGCTGTCACCTTTGTTCAGTCAGATTATAAATTAACTATATTAACAGTCAAGACCAACAACCAAGTTAATGAAACGGTAAAGATGAGAAAAGACACTGTGTGCAGTTAGAACATCTCTAACAAAATCTTTTTAACAAGGCATTAACATTGAAAAATAGAAAGATGATCAAAGCAAAGATACTAACTCTGATCATCATTTCAACCACAAGGAGGATGCCTTAAGATCCCAAAAAGCACTGCAATGAATAAACATTTGATCTTTTACCAAATATAAAACCACAGCAGCCAATAACAACACTGGTTCAAGTTTATTTAATAAACATTTTGGAGGTTGACAAAAGATAATGAATACAAAACAGCAAAAGGCAAAAAAAAAGAGAAAACAAGATTAATAAAAGGTTGGCCTAAGACCCAACAAAAATACATTATTGGAAGGCTACTTGGGGGTGGCTAGGTGGCCCAGTGAATACAGCACCCACCCTGGAATCAGGAAGACCTGAGTTCAAACCTGACCTCAGATACTTAACACTTACTAGCCATGTGACCTTGGGTAAGTCACTTAACCCCAACTGCCCTGCCTTCCCCCCTCCAAAAACCAAATAATAATAATAACAGACAAACAAAAAAAAACATTTATTATTAAACATTAAAGTAGAACACCAAACTAGTATAACATAACCTAGACATCACCAGTTCTATAACAATCTATTTTTAATATCAGTGACAGTAGAACAAAGACATTTGGATGTTAATGTCTCAGGACTCGATTTATATGAAGAAGGAAAATTGGAAACTGATATTAAGTCAGAAAGAATGGATAAAATTAATTGTACAAAGAGAATTCTATGTTACACAATTATGAATGCATTGACACACTGACTCTCAAGATACATCAAGGGGAAAAAAGCAAAGAAGGAAGGAATGGTGGGGGAAGGAAATGAGAGAGTGAATTGTGGATTACATTATTAACAAATAGGAAGAGAAAACCAATTATTGTTCTCTATATGAATATCTCTTCATCAAATTCTTTGGGAAATAATCTATGCTTACAATGAGAATATAATTAATGAAAAATATAAAAATGGGAAATGGAAGCTTTCACAGATGATTTTGAAGTACAAATCAATACCCTGAGTTACAAAACTTAAAAACACATAAATGCAAGATGCCACTGCCTCTATTCACTGTAAATTACAAAAAAAGCATTTGTGGACTAAGAAAAGGCATTAGATAAAATAGAGCAAAATACAACCTTATGAGATCTTTTTTCCAATGATATATCTCCTTGAGATATGTTAGTATTATCCAAGATTTTTTTAATCTTACCAGACAGACTAACAATCCTGTCAACATCAGTATCAATCACAATATGAAACAGGGAGAAAAAAATACTTACCATGAATAATCACCATTATCGAGGAAGACGTATATTGCCCACACAAAGTGGAAAATGATATCCCTATATATGGTGAGGCTCCTATTAATTTATGATACTATGTTGATCATATCAAGCTGCATAATAATGTAAGCCTTCTCAGTGAGATCTATGATCACTCAAAAGAGATCAGACATACAAGCCACACAGGAAAAATCAAAAGAACGATGAAAACTGCAGACAACATAACAAGGACAGGGATGTGCAGCACAATAAGCAGTTCACCTGTACACATACTGGAAGTGCATCCCAGAAGGACAATGAGCTGAATCTATAATTTAACAGAAGCCAGAGGGGCATTTTTTGTAATAATCCAAATTCTAACTATAACAAGAAACCATTGTTTCAATACCTATATTCCCCCTGGTTGTGCTATATTTCTGTGAGTAATGGTCCATGATCCAGAGATCCAGAAAACATATCATTCTCAACATCATGACTTATATTTTAAACAATGTAATAAAATTTAAAAAGCATTTTATGTGAATGATTTCATTTAATTCTCTCAAAACCCCTATGAAGTACTTACTATAAGCACTATGCTTGCATTTTTTACTGATAAAGAAAGTGAGATTTAGAAAGGGTATGTGATGCCCACACCAAGGGGGTGGGCCCAAACACAAGGGTGTGGCAAATAAAATGACAACAAATGAGCCAGGTGGGAAATATTAGGGAAATATCAGGGTAGTCTGACTATTTGTCCTGGGGCAAGGATTTTTATAACAGAGGCAGTTGCATATGGTTTCTCCTGGAAGAAAATGATTAACCAGCTTGTACTTAATTACTGGTGGCTGTTCAGTCTTTTTTTTGGGGGGAGGGGGGGGTCTCTTCTCAGTAATCATACCTTGTTTCCTTGCTAGCCATGGAAAGATGGTGAGCCAACACCCTGAGCCATAATTAGCCCACATGTGGAACGGGATCCAGGGGAATCCTCCTGATCAACACTCCAACCATGACTGTACTGGCTCACATTGACCCTCAACAGGTAAGTAACAAATGCACAGAATACCAATACCAAAATTGGATTGGATTGAATTCTAAGTCCACCAATCTCCAGGTTGGGCTCCATCTCCACACTAGATGGCAACTGATCCATTCCTTTTGGTTTTCTGTGTTTTTCCCTATATTCATTCAGAAAGGTACTACATATAAAGGATTGTACACAGTACCCGAGGGTCCCTTCTGTTAACAATTCTTTTAGTATTTTTGGTACAACAGTATAACATTCATATTGTGTTTCCATTTATCATTGCTCAGTCTTGATATGTGATTGGCCCACTTAATTTTCCACTTACATCCTTATTACTGTTTTTGGAACCACCTGTTTCATGAAAGTCATCACTGGTCATCTACTGAAGCTTATATATATATTATATACTTATACCCATTGAACATTTCTCTGCTACCTTTTGCTATTCCTACAGTATTTTGCAATAACATGATATATTAGTGAAAGAAATGACCTCATTGAGGAGCTGAATGATTCATTTCAAATACTACAGTTTTTACACATAAAGCTATCAGTCAATTAATGTTTAGAGCTCCTAGGGAACTCTGAATTACATAAATCATCGATCTTGGCATCCTCAGTGTTTGGGAGTAAACACTAACACTAAATCTAAGCAATTTACCATGGTAGGACTTTCTATCTTGCTTTCTTTGTTTTCTCCCTTCAATCATGTATTACAATGTTATCTTTATTTAAAAAAAAAAAAAAGGTAGAGACCATACTCTTTGTCACAAAAAGAAATGCCCCTGGGAGAGAGGTGATATAAAACCAGAATGAGGAATCCCAATCTAGGAAATCCATAATAAACTAATTTTTTGGAGTGACAAAAATATTTAGATTTACATAACAAGATTTAACATCATTCATACTTTTGGCATCTTGTTGGGATCCTTAATGGTAGTATTTTCTCCATGATGTACTTTTTCTGCTCCCAAAATACACAGTGCCTCAAAACCCTAGATGCTTCAGATATTGAAAAATAGATATTAATTTGAAGTTATATTAACCACTGTGGCCACAGGAAAAATAGAGCTCATTCTGATTAATAACATTCATAAAATAACTGGTCCCTAAATATTCTAGCTTTATTGAGTAATGACTGCTTCACTGCCAGGCAGTCAAAAAGATAAAAGAACAAACTTGTCTTTAAATACTTCCAGCTCCATATTTTCCACCTTTCTCCAATGTTTCCCCACCCAATGACAAGGTAAGAAATATGATATTCATTGCACATATTAAGTCAAAGAAAACACATTCCTGCATTAGCCATGGTAACAGAAAAAAAAAAATGTTAAATGAAATAGAGACATGCTTTAATCTGCACTCACAGTGCATCAGTTCTTTCTCCGGAGAATACAATTTTTGATAATTCACCCTTCCTAGTTGTTGTGGATAATTTTACTCTGCCACCCCCCAGTTGATGGGCATCTACTCTATTTCCAGTTCTTTTCCACCACACAAAAAAGGAGCTTTTGAATGTCTATACTGTAGGATAACATTGACAGGTTTTTCTGACTCTTCTTAAAAATCTCATCCATGGAAAAGAGTTTGGTGAGCATCATGCTCTGGAGGAGAAACTGCACAAGAATAGAAATACAACAGTACCTGCTTATGTTCTCTATCAGTAAAGTGCAGCAAGACAAATAACAGTGAGAGTCTCAGAAAGTCTTACTAAAATAGCACCTCTAATTTTATAATGAATAATTTGTAAAGATTGAGAGTGGGGCAGAAGAGATTGAGAAAGTTAAAGGCAATGGATCTGTAATAGTCAAATAAGAACATCACAGAAATGAAAAAAAAGACAGTCCTGAAACTTTAAACAAATGGAACTTTACTTAAAAAAATTACAACAGTTAAATACAATATGAAGGGCTGAGATAATAATAATAATAGCTAACATTTATATAGTATTTACTATGTGCAAGGCAAGGTGCTAAACCCTTTATAAATACAATCTCCCTTGGGAGATAGATGTTATTATTATCTCCATATTGCAGATGATGAATCCAAGGTTAAGTCACTCACACATATTCATACTACTATTCCCATGCCATCAACCAGAACTCAGGTCTCAGACTCCAGGAAAAGCACTGAATTCACTGTGCCACAAATCTGCCACTAGATAATAAATATTGCTAATACATGCTTGCATCTAACACTAACCCAATTTGTGCTTTCTTTAATTGTGTTGTTTTTCCCCCTGAATATATGAATGTAATTATTTTCCTATTCTCCCACGTATTCATAGTGAAAAGAATTATGAATCACTGTATTTTGTTTAGGAAAAAATTAGAATAGGAAGCACCCAATTTTTTGAGTTAATATTGGAAATGTAGAATTGTAATATAAGAAGATGTGTGTGTGTGTATACACATTTACAAGCATCACTGTTGCAGAGAAGCACCAACACCTGACCACACAAGCTGGGAAATCCTGGTACAGCCATAAGGGTCCCACACGGGAGGTCCCAAGCAAGACATCTCCTCCATGGGTGAGATTCCAATTTGGGTCTGAATCTTAGAGTTTAAGTAGTGCTGAGAACAAAGAGGGCATACTGCCAGGTGTTTTTAGCAAGCATCATATCTTGTGTGAGGCCTAGGACAGAGTACAATCCCTACAAGGTCCCTCCCCCCTAAAAGCGAAGTTTCCTTGGAATGGCTAGTTCCAGGAGTTGGGCAGTTATCATATCTCTTCTCAAGGACATGGCCAGGGTCCAAGGAGAGGAACAGCCCTCACATTCTCAGGATCCCTGTTCCCAAAAAGCTCAGCATAATAGAAAGATCATATTGAGTTGGGTCTTTGGTTTATATAATCTTATTCCTCACAGAGGGGCTTACCTTACCCCTTCAATAGGTTGGAATAACATACATACAAATGTCAATGCAAAACACTATAAAGATTTATGGGGAGAGAAATGATAACTATAGAGTTTAGGAAAATTCTTATGTGGGAGATTCATAGTGTCATAAAATCATCATTTTGGAGCTGGGAAACACTTTTATTTTATAGATGAAGCACCTCCTCCCTCCCTAAGGAAGACATATTCTTTCTCCCTTCCCCCAATAAACAGAGCTTCCTTGGCCTTTTCATTCTTTCTTTTCCATTATAGATTCAGGGAGTAGAGACTCTCACTTTGGGAGATTTTCAAGAACCAGGAGCAAGAGCCACAGGAATCTGAGAATCCAAGAATCTAAACTGAATGTTGCAACCAGCATAGCATTAAGATCTTGTCTGGAGTTATTTATGGGATTCCAGCCCAGCAAAATCTGCCTTTGGACATTAATTTGGTGGGACCAATGCTGAGCTAAACTGACCCTAATCTTTCTATCCTAAAACCTAGGACTATGCCTCTGGGGTATTGAGGGAAAATGTTTGTACATTTGTTCTTACTATATATGTGAAGTAAATATTCCTTTGTACAAAGCTACTTGGTGTTAAGTAGTTAAATGAAACTGAGGCACTAATTACTGGTCCCCTAAAAATAGGGGGAACACAGAGATTGGGGCCTTAAGATGCAGGCAAAAAAAAAAAGGAACACTTACAAACTCCTCAAAGTATACTAGAACATTGGGAAATGTAACTTTTTGTCTAATTTCAGATAACAATAATTAGATAATATAATAATATGTAGTTGTATGGGGTGTGAAACCCCATTCAAAATTTAATCAAGAATACAAAGGTTTCTCAGGATAAAAACAGGAAATTTTTATTCTCTTCCCCCTTGGGAAGAGGGGGTCCTCTCCATGGTGGATCAAAGAGAGAAGGTATGTTACAGAAGATGGAACAAGAATTTATACCCTCACTCAGTCAAGCTCCCTCCCCACCGCTGTCCCTTCTCCCATTGGCTGAGACGGGGGCTCAAGTCTTGGCAGGAAAATCTTCCCCAAGGGCAAATAACAAAGAAGGCCACCGCTATCCCCCATTGGTTGGGAGACAGGCAGAGAACCAAGGTATTTTTCATGTCCTTATTTGGCAAATGCCAGCAAGCTGAGAAGTTTTAACCTTTCCCATTCATAGTCATATAATTTTGTGAGAAAAACCAACAGTTTGGGGGATAAGAACTCATTATTTGACAAAATCTGCTGGGAAAACTGGAATATAGTATGGCAGAAACTGGGCATAGACCATTTCCTAACACCATATACCAATATTAAGTCTAAATGGGTGCATGATCTAGGTATAAAGGACGATACTGTAAGCAATCTGGGAAAGCAAGGAATAGTTTACCTTTCAGATTTATGGAAAGGGGAAGATTTCATGACTAAACAAGACTTAGAGAACATTATAAAATGCAAAATGGATAACTTTGATTACATGAAACAGAAAAGCTTCTGTACAAACAAAGCCAATGTAACCAAGATTAAGAGGGAAGTGGGAAATTGGGAAAGAATTTTTACAACCAATGTCGCTGATAAAGGCCTCATTTCTAAAATATACAGAGAATTGAGCCAAATCTATAAGAATACAAGTCATTCCCCAATTGATAAATGGTCAAAGGATATGAACAAGCAGTTCTCAGAGGAAGAAATTAAAGATATCTATAAGCATATGAAAAAATGCTCTAAATCACTATTGATTAGAGAAATGCAAATCAAAACAACTCCGAGGTACTACATCTCACCAGTCATATTGGCTAAGATGACAAAACAGGAAAATGATAAATGCTGGAAAGGATGTGGAAAAATTGGAACACTAATACATTGCTGGTGGAGTTGTGAACTGATCCGACCATTCTGAAGAGCAATCTGGAACTATGCTCAAAGGGCTGTAATTTCATATCCTTTGACCCAGAAATACCACTTCTAGGGTAGTGTCCCAAAGAGATCACAGAAGCAGGAGGAAGACCCATATGTACAAAAATATTTATAGTAGCTCTTTTTGTGGTGGCAAAGAATTGGAAATTAAGGGGATGCCCATCAATTGGGAAATGGCTAAATAAGTTATGGTATTTGAATGCAATGGAATACTATTGTGCCATAAGAAATGAAGAGCAGATGGACTTCATATCTACCTGGAGAGGCTTCTATGATCTGATGCTGAATGAGAAGAGCAGAACCAGGAAAAATTCATACACCATTACAGATACAACGTATATGTGATGACCAACTTTAATAGACCGGACTCTTCTCAGAAATGCAGGGCTATAAATAAATTCCAAAAGACTCATGATGGAGAGAGATGTCTACATTAAGAGAAAGAACCAGAAAGAACAGAGTTTGAATGCAGATTGAAGCAAATTACCTTCTCTCTTTCTTGTTTGGTTTGGTTTCCTCTTTCCCATTATTCATTCCATCCATTACAATCCTTCTCTACAACCTGCAGATCCTATACCTGATTGAATGCTGCCAAAGGGGTGGGGGGGGGGGAAAGAAATTTGAAACTCAAAGAGCTGGGGAACTGAATCTTGTAAACTGAAAGTAAACAAACAAATTAATAAAAGAAAAATAAAAGGACTTAGGGAAGCCTGGGGCTTGGCAGTGGTCCCACCTTCTCCATTTCCCTTGCTGAGCCCTGGGCAAGCATCAAGGCTGAAGGTAAGGTTACCTGCTTTCTGATTGATACCGGAGCTACATTTTCTGTTTTAATTAATTACTCTGGCCCTACTCAGCCCTCCACCCGTTGGGTCATGGGCATAGAAGGGA
Source organism: Petaurus breviceps papuanus (assembly GCF_028583685.1). Taxonomy (NCBI): domain Eukaryota; kingdom Metazoa; phylum Chordata; class Mammalia; order Diprotodontia; family Petauridae; genus Petaurus; species Petaurus breviceps. Next base: position 186,551 of record NW_027187287.1, read on the forward strand.
AAACTAAAGGATGCTGAGACACATACTCCCTCCCCTGCCTATTTGAGGATCTGTTGTTTGAACACTCCTTCCTTATTATCTCCTCTTGCCCTACCCCCTTGCTGGGAAGCGACCTGTTGGTGAAATTGGGAAGCCAATTTTCTCTAGTTAAGTCTCCCAGATCTCCCCATGTTCCCTCAGAAGTGTGGGAGATACTTGAGTCAGTAGTTGGGATTAGGAAACTTCTGGGTGAGCTACTTCTGCCACACCGGCATTTGTTTGACTCCTAGATCCTAAAGTGTTCCCCCAGAGTGGTTTATATCCAATTAAACCCAAGGCCTGGGAGGGACTGCAACCATTAATTGCTACTCAAGGCCCAGACCACCAGGTGAAAGCTTTTTTAGAATTTGAAAACTAAATTGACCACCACTCCAGCTTTACCCAATCTGAAGAAACCTTTTACTCTCTATGATGATGGAAGGAGAGAACAGGTTTTGGGAGTTGTTGCCTGTTTTTGAAAACTAGTAGATTCTGTGCCTGCTATTGCTTTCCATGTGCTAAATGTCCATGGAGCAATTTATAAAGGAAAGGGATATCTGACAGCGTTTTGGCCTCACCACAGTCATCTTTAATTCCTACAAGGGAGATTGTCTTTCCTCTATTCTTTTTTGTTTTTTGGTGCCAGTTTGGTCTTGTTTGCTTAACCTCTTTGCCAGGTTTGTCTCCTCCAGGGTTCAAGCCATCAACCTCTGGATGACCACTAAGGCTATGCAAATCTCTGACTGAATCCAAGTTCTCCAGCCCACTGCACCTGGCATCATCCACGTTCCAGAGTCTGACCCCTTGAATGGGACCCAGAGAGGCAGGGACAGCTCTATGCCCCTTGCCAGCAGGAAGCACTTTCAGAAGCTGAGACATTTGCCCTTTACCACAAAGGAATTTGGGTCCCATTTGTTTGAGGGGGGAATGATGAGGTATGGGCTCTGAGAGCCCCCTCTAGCTCTCCTTGAGTCCTTGAGGTACAAGCCCTTGAACTCTGATTAAATCATCTCATTTGATGAGGCAAGTCTGTTACTAGACTTCCCACCCTCAGTTTCTAAACTTACTAGACTTCCCACCCTATTGATCCACCCTTGAACTGCCCTAGCCCACTATTGTTTGTGATCTCCAGGTGGCCTCCAGCAACTTCCCACCCTTAATCACTCACTGACCTCATTAACTCCTCCTGAAAATCCTCCCCAAACTCCTCCCCTAGATTACCCCTAGATTCCTCCTTCATATATATATATAATACCTTATATACCTTCTATATATAAGACCCCATCCTCTCTTCATGTTTGTGAGAGCACCATAGAATAGTGAGATCGCCATAGAATGACCTAGCACAGACTTACTTTGTGTCTAATGCAAGCAAACTTTTAATAAACATTCCTTTTCTCTGGCTGAGATAAGACTTGAGTCAAGTTCATTTGGCAAGATCCAGCATGTTGGAATTTTGGGGTCTCCAGAGCAACCTGAACCCTCTTTATGAGTAACCTCTTCAGGAGGACCAGGATTCAAATCCTAAGTGCTGCCATTTACCAATTGTGTGAACTTAGGCAAACCACAGCCAATATTTGGTGATTTTTGTTGAATTGTCATTTTCCTGTATTCTGATGTAACCATTGTTACCTGGATGTCTATTGAGCATAATCATACCCAGGATTCTAGATCTATTGGTAGTTCAGGAACTGACCTTCAAGACCCACCTAATGCTTGGGATTTTTAGGTAGCCCTGTGATTCTTACATTCTCTCTCCTTGATTTGTTTAGAAAACTAGTTGTAGTTGATAAGAGATATTTTATTTTTTCTGATATTTTCACAATTTTTTTATTTAGTTCAAGTATTTCAAATTTTCAAAGCATATTGTACTTGAGATAAGTTCTGTAGATAAAAGTACACTTATACTATAAGCCTCTTGTACTAAGCTCTTTATTGTCATTCCAATTCTTTCCTCTGGAGTTCTTATTTCCTTTCCCCTTCTTTCCTTTACAGCTGTCATTTAATTTATATGGTTGCATTTTAACTCTTACTTCATTTCATCCAGGAATTCCAGAAAAGCTTGTGGCAAATTTGTGATTTGCTTTAAGACTTTCACATGTAGATGATATGGAATTATTCTCATTTTCTGGGTTTCTGCACAAGTATCATGGTTTCCATTATATATCTCTATCACCAGTCTAGTTTTTCATTTTTCAAAAGTTACTTCTTAAATTAGTACTTAGTGCCAGGGTCAGCCCTTGCTGACCTATATTCTTGGATGGGGTGGTCCGACTTTGTTTGGCTGTTTTCCCAGGTTCCTTCTATTGGCTGTCCACTTGTGTCTATGCTCAGAGCTCTGGTAGGTTTCAGCAGTTTCAGTCAGAACTCTTTTGTTGACTCCTCCTCAGGGCACTGGGTGGTTGGTTTTCTGTATCCCTTGAGAATCCCTTGTTCAAGGTTTTAGATTGTCTCTCTCCCTACTCCCTGCCTAATACTTGTAGCCTTGCTTCACCTTTTCAGCTTCACCCAGCCAGCAATATTACTTTCTCTATTTCCCCAAACTTTCAAATTCTCCCAACTACTTTGATGAATGAATTTGAATGAACTAGGCAGCATAGATGAGAATCAGATAAAATCTGAGGGATTGAATTCTCAAAGTTGATTTTCTCTACCATATTGCTGTTTCTCTATAAACTGTTTTCTTGGTTCTGTTCACTTTATTTTGCATCAGTCCATGCAAGTCTTCCCAGGTTTCTCTGAAACCATTCCCTTCATCATTTCTTATAGTATAACAGTATTCCACCATATTCATATGCCATAACTTATTCAGTCATTCTCCAATTGATGGGCATCACCCTCAGTTTCCAATTCTTTGCCAGCACAAAAAGATATTTTTTTGTATAAATATTTTTGTACATTTGTATCCTTTCTTTCTTTGATCTCTTTGGGGCATAGACCTGGTAGCATAGTAGGGACAAAGGGTATACACATTTCTAGGGGCAAGTTCCAAACTGCTGTCCAGAATGGCTAGACTAATTCACAGCTCCACTGATGGTACAAAGATGTACCTGTTTTCCCATAGCCCCTACAGCATTTGTCATTTCCCTTTTTTGTTACTTTTGTCAATGTAATGTAGGTATATATGGTAGAACTTCAGAGCTGCTGCTTTAATTTGCATTTCTCTAATTTTTAGTGGGGGGCACCTAGGTGGCTCAGTGGATAGAGTTCTAAGCTTGACATCAGGAAGACCTGAGTTCAAATTCAGCCTCAAACTCTTACTATCTGTATGGCCCTGGACAAGTCACTTAACCTGTGTTTACCTTGATCCACTGGAGAAGGAAATGGCAGTATCTTTGCCAAGAAAACTCCATGGAGTAGGTGTGGAATCACAATTGGATCACAGGATCACAAAGAGTCAGACATGAGTGAACAACAGCAATTACTAGTGATTTGGAGAATTTTTTAAAATATGGCTATTCATAGTTTAGATTTCTTCTTCTGAAAACTGCCTGTTGGTATCCTTTGTTGTTGTTCAGTCATGTTCAACTCTTTGTGATCCCATTTGGGGTTTTCTTGGCAAAGAGGATTTGCCATTTTTTCCCCTCCAAATCATTTTACAGATGAGGAAACTAAGGCAAATGGTTAAGTGACTTGACCAGCAATAAATGTCTAAAGTCAGATTTGAACTTCTAAAGATGATTCTTCTTAATTCCAGGACCAGTATTCTATTCACTGTACTTGAACACTGTAATTGACTCCATGACAAACCCAGAAAGTGCTAGAGTAAGGAAGTGACATCCCTAGCTGCCCCTCATATCCTTTGACCATTTTATCAGTTGGTAAATAACTCTTATTCTTATACATTTGAATCCGTTTCCTATATCTTCAAAATAAGACTTTTTTTTTTCAGAAAAATTTGTTCCAATTATTTCTTCCCCCTACCCCCATTTACCTCTTTTTAATTTTAGCTGCTTTGGTTTTACTTTGCAAAAATCTTTTTACTTTTATCTAATCAAAATTATCCATTTTACCTTACTTATATCCACCTTATGGATAGGTGAACAGTCTTCCCCTATCCATAGATCTGGTAAGTAATTTCTTCCTTGCTCTTCCAATTTATTTATAAAGTCACCCTTACTGCCTAAGTCATGTACCCATTTGGAGCTTATCTTAGTATATGGTATATGATGTTGAATTACATTTAACTTCTGCCAAACTACTTTTCAGTTTTCCCAACAGTTTTTATAGAAGACTGAGTTCTTGCCCTAGTAGGTGGGATTTTGGAGTTTATCAAACACTAGGTTTCGGTGCTCATTTGTTTTGGCATATTGTGTACCTAATCAAGTTCTAAATCGTTTTTGATACAGTTTGTAGTATAGTTTGAGATCTGGCATTGTTAGATTCCCTTCCCACTTTATTCCCATTAAATGTCTTAAGATTCTTGACCCTTTGTTTCTCCAGAAGAATTTTGTTATTTTTTTTTACAGTTCTATAATAAAGTAATTCTTTGATTGGCATGATACTGAATAGGTAAATTAATTTAGGCAATATGGTTATTTTCATTATACTGACTTTGTCTATTCATGAACAATTAATACATCTCCAATTATTTGGATGTTTTTAATGTAAAAAGTGTTTCATAATTGTATCTACATAGTTCGTGTGTGTGTGTGTGTGTGTGTGTGTGTGTGTGTGTGTGTCTTGGCAGGTAGTCTCCATTTCAATAGGCATAAAATTGAGAGGCTGTGTATGAAGACCTAGTAAAATCCAATGAGAAAACATGAGTGTAATGGGATTTCTTACTGCAACGTAAGAAATGACAAATATGAAGGATTCAAAGAAATATGGGAACGCATATCTGAACTGATGCACAGAGAAATAGGCAGAACTAGGAAAATAATATACCCGAGAACTACAACAGTGTAAACAAAACAAAACTGAATGATATGATATCATAGCATCAAGAAGAGCTAAGAAAATGAAGAGGTGGGGGTCTTAGTGTGGAATATTTAGCCTCCCATCAGACTTTGAATGGGTTGGTTGGTTTTATTGCCCCCTTTTTTTTTCTTTTTTAAATCATGGGGAGTAAGGGGAGGCTTGCTGGGGAAGGAAAAGCAGGCAAAGATGTACTTGGCAATTAATATGATGTCAACATGATTAATATGGAAATATGTTTAACATGATTGTACACATATAACCTATAACAGATTGCTTGCTGTCTTGAATAGGGAGGAGGGGGGGAGGAAGAGAGGGAGAAAAATGTGGAATTCAAAATTTTACAAAAATAAATGTTGAAAACTATCTTTATATGTAATTGGAAAAAATACTATTAGAGGAGGAAAAAGAAAATTAATATGATACAAAAACAGAAGGCACCAATGTGAAAAAAATGATTGAATGAAAACCATTTTTTAAGCATCAACAATGAGCCAGAGACTGAGAATAAAAACACAAAAGTGTGACAGTGTCTGCCTTCGAGGCACTTAGATCCTGTGTAGATAGATACTATCTCTCTCCGCTAGGGAGAAACAATATACATGAAGGCAGGGAAGAGTTTGGGTCTGGAGTATCACAAGGCAAGAAGCCATAAGGCAATTGTCACACCCTTTTAGTAGTGATAGTAATATTATTGATTACTTTCTCCAAAGAAAGAGGTAGGAAGGGTGTGGGAGGGTGGAGGAAGAAGAGGTTGTAAAGCAAATGGCAAGATGCCCAAGATGATAAACAGATAAGCATTGATGAAATGTTTACAATGTACTGGGCTCATTGGTTTTATGGTGGATGGGTTTGAAACATGTTCTAAGGCTAGCTAAATATAGTGTATTAATAAGTGTGCCAAGATAAAAAATTGAGTGAATCAAATCAATAAAAATAATTCCAGGGGAGTATATGGAGAAGGTGGTTCAGTTTCAGTCTGGCCCTCAGGGAGCTGGGCCTGTCCTGGGGTATCTATAGAGGCTGCAATTGACTCCATGGAAAACCCAGAAAGTGCTAGAGTAAGGAAGTGACATCCCTAAGACTGTAGATTAACAAGGGAAATCGACAACGTAAACAGAGCCAAGAAAATAATGTACACAATGACCACCATACTGTGAACAGAAAGGACAACGAAAAAAAGAAAAAGAAAAACACCAAAGTGAAATGTGGCAAAATTACACACACAAAAAAAAAGGTGGAGAGAAGAGATGTGAGAAGACACTGTCACCTCTTTGCAGAGGTTCGAAAGTTCACAAGTGTGCATCGCACATTATTTTCAGACTTTTTGGATGTATTGATCAGTTATACTGATTTTTTTTTACCCTCTTTATTTTCTTTTTAATTTTTTTTTCATTGCCTTTGCCCTTTAAAAGAAAGACTTGGCTACAACTAAGAAGACTCCTCCTAACTAAGGGAAAAAGGTGGGGAGGAGCAGTTGGTGGGGACCTATCCCGGAGCCCGGAAGGGGCTAACAGCACAAGAGGATCATGGTCTTTGTAGTTCTGGGCCGTTGAGGGCGCAGAAGCCGCCCCGCCCACTGCGACTGCTTCTGCGGGGGCGGGTGGTCCTGAGATCGTAGAGCCGGAGAGCCAACGGAAACCGAACGTCAAGAGGCGTGGACAGAACTGACGGCGTCACGTAAGGGTTGTCTGCAAGATCGAAAGCAATGTGGTGACCCAGTGGCCTAATGGATAAGGCATCAGCCTCCGGAGCTGGGGATTGTGGGTTCGAGTCCCATCTGGGTCGTACCATAATGTTTTGTTGCCTGGATTCTAATAAAATGTCATGTAGTGTATTAAAATATCATTTATTTTAGGAGTTCTTAAAATGTCATTTAATATCTTAGTAAAAGCCTCAGAGACAGCGAAAATCCAAATATATAAAGCCTTTAATTATGCAGTTTGCGTTTGTATTTTTCTTCCTACATTTAGCTTTATAGAGAGCAAAATCCAACTTCTGACTCAGTTTTCTGAATCTTGGCCTCAGATATTTTGCAGTTTTGTTTTGTTTTTTAAAGATGGGATCCGGAAGGGATTGTTTTAAAGTAATCCCATTTTCTCCAGTGAACTTTCAATCTTTGCTGTTTAATTAGACACACCCTTCCAACTTTCTGTTAACTGGCTTTTACAATTTCTCCTCCAGGGGAGGTTCCACAGGAAGGGATTAGAGTGTTCAGAGGCTTTCCTTCCTGCAATGTTGAACTGTTTTTAGGAGAATTGTGCCATTATAAAAACAGAAGTGCAGCTAGTAAAGATTTCTCTTTGGTCGATAAAAAATGGTTTCTGCCCTCCAATTGGGATCAACAGCAAAGAATTCACAGCTTTGAAGATTTACTGGTTTGGACAATCAAATGAACCAATCAACTAGCATTTCTCTTATTCCCCCCCACACACACACACACATAATAGTATTTCCCCCTCAATTATATGTAAAGATAGTTTTTAACATTCACTTTTATAAGATTTTGAGTTCCAAATTTTTTCCTTCCCTCCCTCCCTTCCCCTTTCCTTTCACCAAGACAGCAAGCAATCTGATATAGGTTATATATGTACAATCATATTAATCATATTTCCACATTACTCATGTTGTGCAAGAAGAATCAAAATAAAAGGAGAAAACCGCAAGAATGATGTAGATAGTTTTTTCCATCATGCCTCTTTTGGAATTGTCTTGGATCATTGTGCTGCTCTTTTCAGCTAAGTCTAAGTTGGTCATCACATAATGTAGCTATTAACTATGTGCAGTGTTCTCCTGGCTCTGCTCACTTCACTCAGCATCAGTTCATGTAAGTCTTTCCAGGCTTTTCTGAAATCAGCCTGCTCATCATTTCTTATAGCACAATAACATTCCATTACATTCATATACCAGTTGTTCAGCCATTCCCCAATTGATGGGCATCCCCTCAATTTCTAGTTCTTGGTCACCACAAAAAGAGCTTCTATAAATAATTTTGTACATGTGGGTCCTTTTCCCTTTATTATGATCTCTTTGGGAGTAAGACCTATAAGTAGTATCCCTGGATCAAAGGGTATGCACAGTTTTATAAACCTTTGGGTAAATTTCCAAATTGTTTTCCAGAATAGTTGGATAAGTTCACAACTCCACCAACAATGCATTAGTGTTCCAGTTTTCCCACAACTTCTCCAACATTTATCATTTTCCTTTTCTATAATATTAGCTAATCTTATAGGTGTGGGTGATACCTTAGAGTAGTTTTATTTGCATTTCTCTAATCAATAGTGATTTAGAGCATTTTTTAAAATATGACTACAACTAGCTTTAATTTCATCCTCTGAAATGCCTGTGCATATCCTTTGACCATTTATCAATTGGCAATGACTCCAACAAGCATTTCTTAAGCACCTAGTTAGGGTTAAGACATTCTTAGTGCTTGGAGTTGATTAAAAAATTGCTTTAGTCGTACAGACAAGAACAATATAGGCTACAGTCAGCAAGCTTTTATTAATTATCTATTATATGTCTGGTACTGGGCTAAGTAAGCACTGGGAATAGTCAGCTTGTCAGTCAACTAGGATTTATTAAGTGCCTACTATAGCTTATGTGACATAGATTTGTAGTGGACCCAGTAAGCACAGTTTCATGATTTTATCCAGTTTTATTCAGCAATATGTAAATGAAATAGGATGGTGAGAGTATTACAAGGCTGAGGCTTGGAAGGTCAAGATTGGTGATAGAATGAGGGCAAGAAAAGGAAAGGGTAGAATTTGTACTATTTCACAAAGTGGTGAAAATGAGGAAGAGAAGAAAGTGAAACCAGTTTAAGAGGTTTTGACATGGGAATGAACCAGGAGATTGGAGGTCTCAATGAGAATGAAGAACTGGGTTTGAAGTTGCAAGGTGTTATAGGAATGTAAATTTAAAGATCTTCCCTGCCCCTAGTTAAGTGCACCTGGAGCCTGTGGTGGGGGGGCTTGTTTCTCAGGAGATACTTTGTGATTGGGCAGGGGGTCAAGAAGGTTGTTACATTCTCTGAGCCAGGAGAAGGCTATATAAGCCCTGATGAGAGTCTTTGCTTTGGGGCTCACTTTGAGAAGTGTTGTGTGATTTGACCAGATGAGACTCTGGGCAGCCATTGTTGAGAGCCCCCCTGGCTTTGAAAACCCAGATTTTGATGCTTCCCTCTCTGGTAACTGTGATTATGTATGGATGTATGTAATGGTTGGACAGTTTGGAAGCCTATCTGCTGAAATGTTCTTGTAACTTATGCTTGTAACCTCTGTATATTCTGAAGTTCAGGGTGCTGACCTTTTTCCCCTGAACTAGGTAAATGATATATGTTTGATTGATTAAAGTAAGCTCGTTAACCCATTTTGAGTTGCTTTCCTTTAGAAAAGCAGATCTAAGAACATGTGTTGGCAGACACCCTGGGGACCCTGGGGTGCTTGCTGCTACATAAGGTAGAGGAAACTGTCATCAGAAAACAGAATTTCAGAGTACATGGACATGGAAGTAGTAGGCAGGCAGGAAACATGCATTTATTAAGCACCTACTGTGTGCCAGACACTATGCTAAGTACTTTACAAATATTATCTCATTTGATCCTCACAACAACCCTAGGAGGTAGAACACTTGATTTAAGATATGACCATCTCTATGTAAAACTGAGGTGGGATGGAGGAATAGATCATGCCAAATGAGTAAGTTGAGGAATTTGGAGGGTAGGGTTTTTGAGGAAGTTAACAGTATATATTAAAATCCCCTATATGAGAGCAGGAGTTGGGGAGGAGAGAAAGGCTATGTGTCAGGCACTGAATTCATTGAGGAAAGGACTTGGTAGGTAATGGTAACCAGAATCTTAACTAGATGGTAAATGTGGATTGAATGAACCTCAAAGGAGAGCTTACTTAGTGATACAGGTAGTAGGAGGGTCCAGAAATGGCAATGGAGAACAAGGGGGTATTCCAGGGACTATAAATACAAGAAGATGGAAGGACTGGGAAAGGAAAAGGTTTAAGATAAAGCCATTTTGCTACCTGTAGAGCAGACATTCCAATAAACACAGAGTGGAAGGGTTGGATAGCTTTAGAATGGGACATTGTAGGGCTGAGAGTAGAGAATGGAATTTGATCTTATGAGTTTGAGAGGTCTTTGGTGTTTGGTCCTTTAAGTCAGTAAAGTTAACTAAAAGGGAAGTTTCTTCATTGGAAAAAAAAAATGGCTATTAGCTAGGTTGCGTCCCACTCCTGGTCTGGAATTGGTAGAAGGTATGGACTTGGAACTGTTTAGACAATGCAGGACCTAGGTGAAATATGGAATCACTTCTGGTGGTCCCACAAACCACTTTGTGTTACAATGCTTATGACTCAACCTCCTGAAAAACTGTAATAATATATATAAATTATTGACTGGGTAAATCTTGTTGATATTGATATGAGCTGAGTCTTTGTGTCCTAATGATTTCTTTTCTATGTAGGAAATAAATACTTTTCCCAAACCTGAACCTCATATGTTCTGTAAGTTAATTTCAAACTGAATTTTTCCTTAGCGGAGAACTGTTTCTCCTTGTCTTTTTTCTGTCTCCCCACCCCCACTTTGCTAGCAGTTCCTTTTATTCCCATTTCCACTTTTTTTTCTTTTTCTCTATTTGCTTGGTTTGGAAAAGGCCCTTTTAGTGTATAAAGCAGTAAGTAATCTCTGATAAGCTTTGTAAAATGCCACTTGTTTGTTGAACTTACATAGTTTTGTATGTGGGGATTATTGCAATCTCCAGTCCTTCCCAGGAACCCAGAGAACTTCCCAGAATAGGGGATATGGATAAATATATCAAATGTGCCAAATTCACCCAAGCTGAATTGCTAAGGACAGAAAATATTTAACTGGGATAAGAATAAAACTGGAGTATAAATGGATCATTCCCAAAGTTGTCCTTCCTGATTCCAGTCAGGTGAACTTTCTGGACACTTCAGAGCTTTGAGGATGACAAAGCTTCTCCTGCCCCCTGAACATGATGTAGCCAGGGAGTTCTTCATCCTAAAAGTCATCAGAATGTGAGCTCCTTGAGAGGAGGGCCTATCTTACTTTTCTATTTATTTTTTTGTTTTGTTTTGTTTTTTTGCTTTTTGGAGGGCAATTTGGGTTAAGTAACTTGCCCAAGTTTAGGCGGCTAGTTATTTTGTGTGGATGTTAAGTATCTGAGGAACCTGGTCCTCTCACTCTGGCTGCACTTCACTCCCTGCGCCACCTAGCTGCCACAGGCCCCTACTTTTCTATTTGTATTTGAAGCAATTAGTACAGCACAGTGCACAATAAGAAGCTCTCAATAAATGCATTATTCATTCATTCATTTCATTTAAAAGTGTGAAAGTGCCAACACAATGGCTAGAACTAGGAAAGGTAGCTTTGTCTTTCCTCCCCATCCTAGCCTCACATAGATAAAACAAAACAGATTATGTTTTGGACTGATCTTTTTAAAATCTCAATTCAACTAAAATAAATACATTGTAAATAGCTACTATGGACAAGGCATTCTGCTAGGGGTAATGAACTCAGGAAACTTTATATACACGCACGTATGTATGTATGTATTTAAAGAGGACAGATAATATTACCTCAGATAGAAGTCAGAATAATTAACTTGAGGGTAGGTAGTATGTCTCCTCCAACATGTCACTTTCCAAAAGGATCTTGCCTACTTTGTCCCAGACAGAGTCATCCTGCTTCAGACTTATTATCCAGAAGTGATGGGGTGCTATTACCATAGGAGCCAGGCCCTTCCATTGTTGGACAGCTCTATTTGTTAGAAAGTTTTATTTGGTGGGTAGGTGGTACAGTGAATAGAACACCGGCCCTGAAGTCAGGAGGACCTGAGCTCAAATCTGGCCTCAGACACTTAACACACACACACACACACACACACACACACACAAAACTAGCTGTGTGACCTTGGGAAAGTCATTTAACCCCAATTGCCCTGCAGGGGAAAAAAAAAGTTTTATTACCTGGAGTAGAGATCTGGTCAACAGAATAACAGCTCTTTAGAGTTTAGGGGTCACTGTCCTTTGTAGTAACAAAAGCTCACATTTATAAAGTACTTTACAGGTAAACAAATGTTTTTCAAGGTCCTTGAAGATTGAGAAAGTTTCATCTTTATAGGACAACTGCAAAGCCGTGAACACAGAAGGCACTTAATAAATATTTATTGAATTGAATAAACCCCTATGAAGCTGGTCATACAAGTATTATCATTCCCATTTTGCAGATGAGATAACTGAGAGTGAAAGCTTCTAAGATTTATCTATAGTCACATAGCCTATGTATTCCAAGGATTATTGTCCTAGTTCTGCCCTCTAAGAGAAACCCCCCAAAAAAAAGTTTATTCCCTCATGTATGGAAACAATCCTTAAAATAAAAATCAAACATTTCAAAATTATAAAGCCAAGCCCCAAAGAGTATGAGGAAACCCTTACCTGAGCTCTTTTGCATAGGTGTGGGGGTCTACCAATGTAAAACATTGATTGTAATGGGAGGCTTTTTTTTTAATGTGTTAGATGGTTTTGCTATTTTTCCTCTTCTTTTTAAAGAAGTCTTTGTTATGAGGAAAAACTGTGAGAGAGGAGAAGAAGGAAGAATGGGGAGGGGGGAAGGTAGGTGGTGTGAAAAGAAAAGATAACAATAAAATTCATTTTTAAGAACTAAACTTCCTATCTTGTCTTAGTCTTTTCTAGTATTTCAAGCCATTTTCTCCAGCACCTGGACCAGAAACTATGCCCTGACAACTTAATCTTTTCAGTTCCAGAACTCCTGCTCTGGGGAGTGGGGTGCTTTACAGATTAGTGGGTGGCTTGACTAGCCCACCACTTTACCCAGGTCCCAGTCATGCTTTGCTTTAAGTATTATCTCCCCATTTTCCCTCCAACTGACTTGCTACTGCTGAAGTGTCAAGTCCTCCCTTCCTCTGCCTCCCCTACACTCCCTACTTTCAAATAGTTCTGGAACCATATCAAATTAATATTGCCATCATTACTGAAAAAGTTGTTTCAATCTACTTCCCTGTGGTTCCACTTAGCACTGCTGTAACTCTCCAAATGAAAACAGGCCTCTGTAGTCATTATTTCCTTATATATTTCATCTCCCTATATTAGACTAAACTACTCTAGAGGCAGGAACATTTTTATTTGTGTTTCCGTCCCCAGTGCTTAGTACAATGCTTGCACATACTAAGAGCTTGATAAAATTTTTTTCATTCATTCATTCATTAGTTGATCCAGCATGAGAAGGTTTCCATATCTCTCACCATTCTGGTAATGACATTTGAGTATTCCCTAGTATGTCAACAGTCTTCTGATAAAAGGTGACAATCAAAACTGAACTCTTCTCCCATACTACCTCAGCATATCACTTAACCTCTCTCTCTCTTCTCTCATCTGCAAAATGAGGATTTGGATTCAGTCCTTTCAAGTTCTAGATCTCTGATCCTGGGATAAAAGGCCATGAGTGGTCTGAGCAGCAGAGAATTTTGGAACCTTACCCTACTGAGGGACACTCTGTAGTTCCATGACCCAGATCAAAGATCTGTAAGGTTTTGTTTTGTTTTTTAGCAGGCAACATCTGTGGGTTCCGATGCTCCTGAGAAACTGGAAACCATTGAATTTCTGGAAATCAGGAAGCTTGTGAATTTTCCCAGGCCTCCAAATGTCCTTTTCTGGCTCGAAAGGCAGAGAATCTGTCTAATAGTGGGAGAGATGTCAGAGCAGGAGTAGCATGTGACACTGAGGTTTAGGGACCACATTACTCCAGATGGAGCAGGGACTACAGACCTCAGGCCTGAGCAAAGGACCAGCTGATTTCCCCCTTCCTTCAGAGCATGGCCAGGATCTAATATGTCCAACTGAAAATGAAAGAGGAAAAGAGGTGAGCCCATGCCCATCATCTTGAGGAGAAAGGGTAGGTAGAGGGGTCACTTTGCAGTTCGCTCTTGTTCCAGTGGTCGGTTCAGTGAGTGATTCCCAGTTTCCCCAAAGGCTGCCCCTCATTAGCATGAATGGGGGTGGAGAATTGAGGGAGGAAAGCAAAGGCTGAAAGCTCAGCTTTAGAGCCTGCCAAAGAGGTCTTCACGATGCCATCAGAGAGAGCTTTCTGGCTTCTCTGCCTGCTCATTGGATCATCCTTAGAAACCCCAGTGACAGAGAGAAAAGGTAAGAAGGGAGAAAGGCAGAGAGCCCTTGAGAGAGAAGGAGAGAGAAGCAAGGAGTTAGGAGGAGGTGAAGGAAGGGCAGGCTCACTTCAGGCTTGTGTTCCCCTGAGAATTAAGCCCAGGCTGTGTCCAAAGTGTGCTTTCTCCTGGCAGCCTCTTAGGAGAGAGATGCTCATTCTAGGCTTGCCACTACAATGATCTGAAGAGAGAGCAGCGAGGAGAGCCAGAGGAAAGGCTGCATGTTAAGTAGCTGCTCCATCAGCAGAGAGCCAGCAGCCTGATGCAGCAGCAAAAGGGCTTGCCTAGTGCCTGCCTCTCAGGACCTCTGCACGGGCTAGGTGCCCAGAATGCAAACGCAGGGCAGGCATTCTGGGCGGGTCTTGGTGGCCATGTGGGAGCTGTCCAGAAGGATCTCTCTGCTAAGCTCCCAGGCTCTGACTTTTGGGGGAGGGGGGGGTGTTTGTGTGCCTTGAAAAGGGCATGCTATACCAGAGCCTCCAGGGAAGCCCTCTGAGAGGTGTCTACAGCTGCAGGATGAAGCTGGTGCATTTTCCCAAGGGAAAGTGGAAAATAATCCCTCCCAGAGTCTGCAGAAGGCAGGAGCAGGGGTTAAGTTAAGGGGTGGGAGGAGAGCAGAGTCAGGAGAGATCCGGAAACATCTTCACTCTTCCCGTTGGTCTCAGAGAAGACCTGAGGCACAAAGAGATGGGTCCATCTCTCCTTAAAATCACATTTCATGGATGACATGAAAATATGGGATGGAGGCAATAAAGACAGACAGAGGCAGTCTCTGGGGGGAAGGTGTTTTTGTTTTCCTTTGGATGTTTCCTTTGATTTTCAGTCTCCTGGAAAAATAGCTCCTGTAACTGCACAGGGTAATTTACTTTAGATTATTTTTCCACATGGAAATTGCATGGGTTCAGGGGTGTTTTTAACCCAAATATCAATCTTTCTCATGACAACAGATGGTGATAGTTGATAGTAAGGAATTGGATACAGACCAAAGCTTTATTCAGCTGTGCCTGGCACAATATTTAAAATATTGAGTCAAAACTTACCCTTTGCAAAAACAGGAACATGTATTATTCTTGGGGGAAAGTGGTTTTAAAGAGATGATCAAGATTGCAAGGAGAAGGTTGCAAAGAGGCCCTGTGGCACCTAACACTTCAAACTAAAGATATAAGAATGCAGGAGAAAAAAAATAAAAAGAGTAGTTAAAAAGAAGGGGAAAGAGAAAAAAAGAAAGGAAAGGAAGAAAGAGAGAGAAAAAGAAAGAAAGATACAGAAAGAAATAAATCAGTTCTTAGGCCTAGTAGGTCAGCTTAGTCTCTCGGGTAAATGGGAAGATGAGCTTTTATAATCAAGGAGGACAAGGTGATGAACTTTAGAACTGGCCTCTTGTCTGCTCACCAACCCATTCACAAGGTTTGGTGAAAACCATTATTTTTTTTTTGCTTATTTAATATAATTGGAGGCCTTTTTCTCAATCACTAAAGAAAGAGAAAAAAATGTAAAAGGAGAGGAGGCACTCAGGATAGCCAAGACAAGATTTGTAGGTCTTTTTCTGGGTCTATAGTTTATGAATGAGAGAGGCAAAAATCCTAGTAAAGGTCCCTTTGGGGCATGGAGCACTGGGGAGTCCCATATGACTTTGTCAACAGTGTTGGGAAAACCAAATAACTTTGTTGTCAGGGGTGTTTGAACAATTAGTTTGCTGCCCCCACCAGAAGTAAAAGACCATTCCCCACCCCCAGGCCTTAGCATTTATTCTTTGAACATTTTGAACAAATTGCCAATAAGTAAGAGGCAGATGTTCTAAATGTATAAAAGAAGGGCTAAAGCAGTGAAATTTTTCATCAAAAGGGTCAGAATAGCAACTCTCAGAGATGCAAGACTGGAATAGCCCAATGCTCCTGCTTAAGAAAGGCTGGAAAGTTTCACTTAGGGTTTCAATAAACATTTATTAAACACTTATGTTAGGCACTGAGGGAGATACAGCTTTTAGATAAGATGGGATCCTTGCCCTCATGAAATTTGCATTCTAAGAATCAGGAATGAGAACCAAAGACAAATATATGTATCACACACAAGACAGACCATAATACACAATATTTTACATAACTGAATTAAAGGGTTGGATCAACTGACTTACACTCATTAATTGCAATGGGAAATATGAGGACAAAAAAATTAAGTAGACTCTATCCTTGAGGAGCTTATATTCTATGGGAAGGTGGAGTGATGGAGGAGGGACAACAAATATCATTGAGGTCTGAGGGAGAAAATGTCATTCCTGCCTTGTATGCACTGAGGGAAAATGATATCAGAGAAGGTTTCATGGAGAATGTCCCTTTTACTTTGGTTTTTAATCAGGATATACTATTGAACAGACTAAAAAGCAAAGGGAGAAAATTCCAGGCATTGGTTCCTAAGTCTAGAGCAAGAAGGGATGTTAGAAGCCATTTAGTAGTCCAAATCTCCTCTCCTCCCCTTCCTCCCCCCCCCCGCCCATTTTTCTGAGGAGGAAACTGGAATCAAGGAAAGTTAAGTGACTCATTCAAGGTTACACAGTCAGTGAACATCAGAGATAGGACTTCTAACACCAAGACCCCCTGACTCTAACACCATTGCTCTGCCCACTGCACCATACTGCCTCTTCACAGGGTAGCACATAACCAAAGTACAGAATGGGGAGAGCAATATGTTTTGGGACTAGATGGTGGTCTGGTTTGGGCAGTTGGGATGCCATAGAGTAGGGCAGTGCCAGTTTGTGAAAGGTTCTCAGTGACCTTACTTCTTGACTGATAAGGTGACTGGGGCCCCTATTTCTCCACAGCCTCTCATGGACCTTGCAGATTTCATGCTGCTATTTCTCTGGCATAGATTCTCTCTTCTCTCCCCAACTAGAACCTTGTATCTCTCTTTTCTTCCCCCAAAGACCTGACTCTATCTTTTCTCTAGTGAAGATCGGGTTGTCACTTTTCTCTGTCATAGAACTTTAATTCTCTCTTCTCCCTCCACAGCCACCTGGCTCCCTCTCTTCTCTGGCATATCTTTCCTCTCTAGGGGGCACTGTCATCTCTGCCTTCTCCCTGGATAAACTCTAGGTTCTCATTTCTCTAGAACAGACTTTGGGTTCTTCTCCTTCTCCATACATAGAGTTCTGTACCCTGTCTTCTCCAAAACAGGTTGTTCTTTCCCCTTTCCCAGTCCATATTATCCATTCCCCCTCTTCCTTGCAACTCAGTGTAATTCTCTCCTCTCTCCACAGACTATTCTTTCTCTGTGTCTCTGTCTCTCTCCGTGTCTCTGTCTGTCTCTCTGTCCCTGTCTCTCTGTCTCTTTCTTCACTTATTAAGCGCTTGTTATGTGCCAGGTACAGTACTAAGTGCTGAGGAGACAAAAAGAGGGAAAAGACAGTCCTGCCTTCAAGGACCTTACAATCTCATAGGGCAAACAACATGCAAACAAATATATACAAAGCGAAGTATATTTAGAATAAATAGGAAATAATTAAAAGAGGGAAGGCACTTGAAATAAGAGGGGCTGGGGAATGCTTCCCATAAAAGGTGGGATTTCAGGAGGGACTTAAAGGAAGCCAGGGAGGTCAGTAGTTAGAGTTGAGGAGGGAGAGTGTTCCAAGGCATGGGACAAAAAAAAAGCCAGAGAAAATGCCCAGAGCTGAGAGTGTCTGTCTCTTCTCTTAAGCTGTAAGCTCCTTGAGGGCAGGAACTGGACCGTCTTTTGCCTCTCTTTTTTTTTTATCCCCAGCATTTAGTACAGTGCCTGGCACATAGTAGGCACTTCATAAATGTTTATTGTTCATTGACTGATTCTGTACAGATTCTTATTCTTCCCTTCTTTGTCTCATAGACACTTTCAATTCTCTCTCTTATTCAGTAGACTCTCTGTTCTCTCCTCTTTCTCCACACAAACTCTTGGCTATCATTCTGCTCCAGCACAGATTCAATTCTCTCTTCTTCCTGAAGAGACCAGCTGTTTCTGTCTTCTCTGTTCTCTGTTTTCTTCTCTCTGTTCTCCCTTTTCTTCAGCACAGTTTCTTCCTCTTCCTGCAGACAGACTCTATGATCTCTATCTTCATTGTATCATCTATTCTCTGTTTCCCAGAGCCTCTTCTCTATTCTCTCCACTGTCTCTCTGTTCTTTCCTCTCCCTTCAGAAATCCTCTGCTTCTTTTTTCCTCATTGCAGACTTTGATTTCTCCTCTCACTTCAGACTTTCTGTTCTCTTTCCTGAAGGACAGTTGTCTGTTCTTTTTCTTTTCTAGCACAGATTCTGTTGTCTCTTCTCCCTATATAGACCCCTCTATTCTCTTGTCCCCACCCAGTTCAGATTCTCTACTCTCATTTTTCTCTTTTCTCTAGAACCAACTCTCAGGTTCACTCTTCTTGAAGAGATCCTTGTTCTTTCTTTTCTCTAGCACATATTCTCTGTTGTTCCCTTCTCCATTCAGAGACCCCCTCTTCTTTTTCCTTTCCAGCACACTCTGTTCTAGATTCTCTTTCCTCTCCAACAAGACTTTTGATTCTCCTCCAACACAGACTTTCAGTTCTCTCTCTTCTCCAATAAATGTTCTCTGTTCTCCCCTCTCCCTGAAGAGACCCTCTGTTTTCTTTCCTCTTGGGACACACATTCTCTGTTCTCTCTATTATTCAGTACAAATCTTTGGTTTTCTCTCTTCTCCACCACAGAGTTTCTGTTCTCACTCTTCTCCAGGACAGAGTCTCTGTTCTTTCCTCTCCCTTCAAAGAGTCTCTGTCCTTTCTTCTCCAGCATAGATTCTGTTCTTTCCTTTCCCTGAAGAAACTATGTTCTTTTTTCACCTAACAATAATTATGTTTTCTTCTCTCATTGCAGAGACCCTCTGTTCTCTCTTCTCCCTGCAAAGAGCTTCTGTCCTCTCCCTTCTCCAGTACAGAACCTCTGCTATCAATGATCTCTTCTCCTGCACATTCTCAGTTGTCACTCTTCTCCAGCATAGACTCTTGGTTCCCAGTTATTTCTTAACCAGTAATGTTTCTACTCTTGGTTCTGTCTCCTCTAGCACAGTCTCTCTGTTCTAGGTTCTCTCTTCTTCATCACTGCCTCTGTTTCTTAGCTCTCTATTTTGCAACTTATTCTTCAGGTTCTCTCTCGTCTCCAGGACTCTCCTTCAGTTTTTTGGTCTTCTCCAGCACAGTTTCTCTCTCTCTTCTTCACCACAATTTCTTGGTCTTCTGTCTTCCTCAGTTCCTAGGTTCTCAGTTATCTTTTCTCCAGTACAACTTCTTGCTTCTCTGTTCCCTCTTCTCCAGCACAGTGTCTTGCTTCTTTTTCTCCACAGATTCGCTCTCATACCCAATAGAGAAGACCTGGGGACAGGGGACCCTGGGAGCCCGAGCTCCTGGGTCCTGGAGACACAAGTGGAGGAAGGCCAGACCCCGGCCTCTGATGGAGAATAGCACTGGCTCTCAGAAGGACACAGCCCTGGAACTGGGCAGCCCGTGGCCACCTCGTGGGGCGGCCGTGCCACTGGACAATAGTGTGAACAAGCGGCGACGGTCCGGACGGGTGACTTGGCCCATGCTTTCTTACCCTTTGGCTCAGAGGCCTCCCCACTCTGGTCCCGGGTTGGAGTGGGTGGAGGATCAATGTCCTCCCCTTGAAGGGAGCTTCAACTCTCCCGGACGTACCAGCCCAGACCAGGAGGGAGCGCCCCTGAGCAACCGCTCCAAGGCTTCCTGGCTCAGCCATCAGCAGTCCCGCCTTCGCCCACCGCGCAGAGGTGAGCTGCATCCAGCCTGCAGAACCCAGGACCGCATAGTGCGTGTAGTGGGGGGAGGGGAAGATCTAACCAAAAGCAGCCCCCTCCTCGGTCAGACACCAGCAGGCTCAGAGCGGAGGGATTTCTGCGATCACCAGTACCAGCCCTACTTGAACAAGAAACCCCTTTAAAACATCCTGGTCATTGGTGGTCACACCTCTGCTGGGAAACTTCCAGTGATAGGGAGCACACTTCTTTTGGGGACAGCCTATTCTACTTTGGACCAATTCTTATTGTTAGAAAGTTGTTCTTGTTTTCCTTAAATCAAGCCTAAACCCTCCTCTCTGCACTTTTGCACCCTCTGCTCGTAGTTCTGCTCTCAGGAACCAAGACGAAGGAGATAATCCCTCTTCCAGCTCAATAACCCTTCAAATGTTGGAAGAAAACTCTCCTGCCCTCCCTGAGGCTTCCCTTCTCCAGCCTATACTTCCCCATTATCCTTTCATCCTTCTGACCTCACAGGTCTCTTAGCAAGCGCCACCCATTATTCTGCAAGGCTTTAAAAGTAATTAACTT
>NW_027187287.1:207031-264724 GCF_028583685.1 Petaurus breviceps papuanus
AGGTCCCATCCAGTTTTTAGGTTAAATTCAAGGTCCACATGGCTAGTAAGTGGCAAAATTCTGTCTCATTTCCAGTCCCTAGTTGTTTTCTGTACCTTGCTGCTCTTTTCTGGTCTATAAGGATCATTTTTTCCAGCCTTACCTACTGTAAAAGAACCAATCCATAAAGTCTTCCCTCTTTTCTTCCAAACATCGCTGCATTATAAGTATTTGTGATCTGTGAGGCTTGAAAATCCTTCTTTTCACTATTATAATGAACCCTCAGCTCTCATCCCTCTATGGAGATCTACATGCAATTAAAACTAGAGGAATCTGGAAATTTGTTTTGGAGGCAACCTCCTAAATTTAGTTATGACCTAAACGGTAACTTTTCAGAATAAAATGCAAACAGAATGGCAGTTTTGGAAATAGAAAGATGACAATAATAATAAATAGGATGATAAAAAAAAATAAGTTTCACACAGTGTTTTACATATAATATCTTAACATCACAAGAAGGTAGGTGGTATTATTAGCCTCATTTGACAGATGAGGAAACCAAGGTTAAGGGACTTGCCCCAGATCACACAGCAAATGGAGTGTTTGGGGTAGGATTTGAACTCAGGTCTTTCTGATTCTAGGTCCCACACTTCATATAATTCCTTTGCTACCCAACTGCCTAGAATTGCATCCACCTTTCTTTTTATAGTCCTTCTCTTCTCTCCTTTTAGATATTGGCCACATGGAGAAGACCTGTGAGACTCAGTGCAAATGGGATATGGACGAAAAGGAATTCTATTGCATGAGTGAATTTGGTAACATGGTTACTACCATTCAAATCCTGGTCATCCTTAAGGCTATAGAATTACAAACATCTAGGATTTCAGTGCAGGGCCCTACTAAGCTGGCACTTGGTAGAAGACTAGCTCATATCTAGTATTATCTTGCTTTTAGCCATGATAGTAATTGGCATTTACATCTAGCTTTAAAGTGTACAAAGTGTGGAGACATTTCCATTCTTTTATATAATAAGAAACTGAGGCTTAGGGAAGTGAAGGGGCTTGCCCAGGTTCACAGATCTAATTAACCAGTGTTAGAGGAAGGATTCAAGCTTGAGTCTTTCTAACTCCAAGTTTAGCCCCAAGATCATCTGAAGATGGGAAAATGAATGCGTAAGTGAAGAGGCCAAGACAGGCCAGCCTTCCAGCAGAACCAAGTGGAGAAAGGAAGTAACTGTCAGATAGCTCAGGCCAGTTCAAGCCATTGAAAGATCTGGAATTGCAAGAAGAAATCAGTTTTGTGTTTTTTTTCCCCCTCTTCAAACTTTTTTTTTTTTATCTTGAAAGTAGCAGTGAATGGAATCGTCCATGATGTAGAAGTGCTTGGTGAAGGCATCCGGCTGGTCTCTCTGCTGGTCAACAGTCATGGACTGTACAAGACAAACCGCCTCTATGTTGCCCCAGATGGTTTCTTCTTCCGAGTTCACGTGCTTGTATTGGATTCCTCCAGCTGCAATAAACCATACACAGATTTTAAATTTGGTAATGAGGCTCCCCTAAAGATGACCTTGTGTATATGTATCCCTTACTTCAGTCATGTCCAACTCTTTGTGATCCCTTTTGGTGTTTTCTTGGGAAAGATGCTGGGGTTGTTTGCCATTTCTTTCTCCAGTTCATTTTACAGATGAGGAACTGAGGCATACAAGGTTAAATGCCTTGCCAAGGATCACACAGCTAGTTAGTATCTGAGGCCAGATTTGAACTCAGGAAGATGAATCTTCCTGACTCCAGGGCCAGTATCCTATCCTCTGAGCCACCTAGCTGTCTAGGCTTTAATTCACATCAGGGTTCTAATATTCTGAAAGGGAGAAACCTCAGAACCTCCTTTCTGCTGTGTCCACTGAGAGTACATGTAGGAATTCCTGTCACCTAAACCCACATATAGAACTTAAAGGGTTGCCACAGAGAGACTCAGTGACTTGCCAGTAATCACATGGCTTCTAAGTTGGGAAGAGTTGTATTTGAATAACTGCATCTCCAAGTACTAAAAGCTATGGAAAACTCCATTTTGTCTCCCCTATTTTTGTTTATTGAAAAATGAACAGTTTCCTCATAAGATGCAATATACTTGAAAGTATATATCTCTTAGAATCCATCTGGACAGATACTTCTTTTTTCACTCCTGGTAAATCCACACATGAAAAAACCCCATTACTAGAGAAAGGAAAATACATTGGGATGGGTTCAGAATTGAATTTTAAGCAAGTCTTTTCCTTCTGAGGTCTTCACAGACTAGAGAATCCCACTGAATTAATGCAAATCAGTCAACATGTTATTGGCTTCTTTTACAACATTCCCTTCTCCTTCCCTTCTCCTTCACTCGGCTGACATCTGGCCTGACTCATTTATATTCTGGTTCTTTTTCAGGCAGCAGGTATATAGTAATGGGTCACATCTACCACAAGAGAAGGCAGCTCTCCACAGCTTTGCTGCAGGTGTTACAAGGGCGCCTAAGGCCTGGAGATGGATTGCTCAGGAGCAGCAGCAATTATGTGAAAAGATTTAACCGCAAAAGGGATGAGAAAATCCAAAGGGCAGCTCATACTAACTGTATCTGAACCCCCTTGCACAGCTTTTCAGAGGCCTTGGCTCTGTTGGGATTCAGTGAATTGAAGGGCATCTGCCTTCATTCTGCCTAGCCTTTCACTAGACTGGCCTCCCAGTGCTTCCTTGGGAACCCTTTGAGCTCAGCCCTTCTAAGCCAATCAAGGATTCTTTCCAGCCCTGCTAATGCTGAGGATGTGGTTGTTTCTGAATATGCCTCTAACTTTTTTTAATTCAGTTGCAGATATTCAAATATAGTACAAAGCAGTGATTCACAGATCTGTGACAATTGGCTTGTTTGTTTCATGGGTTACTGCTTCATACTCACTTTTTTTTTTTTTAGTGTTATATTTTACTATGTGTTCTGCTGCTTTAAATTAAATGTCATTATTGTCTAGGGAAGATAATTCACACAAAATAGTTTCTTTTTATTGAACTCTAAAAGTTTAACTTTTTTTGGCCTAACTTATCTAAATAATTTATGTAACGACCCTTAGGATTTCTAGCTGAGTCTTACCTTTCCCAGGTCTTCAGTGCGCATGCTGGCTACATCCTGCATGTTCACATAAAGGAGAAGTCGAGCCAGTGGAAATGGAAAGAGGCACAGCTTTATTGGCAGGACAGGCGTGTTATTACATCTCTCCCTCCATTCCCTCCAGCCCCCTCATGCTTCAGCCCTTAAATCCCCAAAGTTCACTTGCAGAGCTTGTGGACAGCTTGTGAGGGAAGGGGGGGGGGGCAATCAGAGAACAGGGAGGCTGTGTCCAGAACAGCTTGCGTACTCCTGCACACTTACCCTTAGTCCCTGAGATTAATCTCAAGGTAACAGGGTAAATTGCATGGCAGCACACAATCTGGGCGCCTCAGCACTTCCTAGAGGTTAGGGTGCCCTGACCACAGATGAGATCAGCACATATTGCTGATTGCTCTGTATCCTGTTACATCAGACCTGAACTCAGAGAAGCTGCCTGAGACCCAAAGAGGGGCTAGAGGCCCCAACAATTTAAGCTTATTAAGTTTTCTATCTAAAACATCACTTAAAATACACTTTTTGGAGAGTGGGATCTTCCCTATGTTTTCCTCTGCATCAGAAGCTCCCTGCATAGAGAAACTTCTGCCAGACTTAATTGATGGGCACTTCTTTAGTCCTTGAGAGTTTTCTGGGGTATTGAGAGGTTAAATTACTTACTCCTAGTTACAAAGACTGTATTTTTTTTCCTTTTTGGGGTGGGGAAGGCAGGGCTATTGGGGTTAAGTGACTTGCCCTGGTCAGTAAGTGTTAGGTGTCTGAGGCCAGATCTGAACTCAGGTTCTCCTGACTACAGGGCCAGTGCTCTATTTACTGCGCCATCTACCTGCCCCAAAGCCTGTATTTTAAAAAGCAGGACCATATCCTAGTTCTTCCTGACTTCAAGGCTAATCCTCTAACCACTCCACAATCTTGCTTCTCTAGTCATAAATATACTCAACTGAAGAAATATAAATATGAACGTTTTTTGAGATTTTATAGCTCCCCAAATCAAGCAATCAAGTATTTCTCAATGGCCTGCCACAAGGCAGGAACTGTCCTAGGTTCTAGGCATAGAAGTTCAAAGAAATCAGTGCTCAGGATAAGTATTTAAACTTCACCTTTTTGTTGTTGTTGTTGAGATTACTGAAGGATTTAAAACAAAATTTTATCCACCTGAGTATTTCTGATAAGACAAATATATTGGGTTTATTTTCATGGTTGACTGCTTTTGATAATTTACATCTGTGCCAAACTGGATTTCCAAAAGTGGTAAAATTAATTCTGAGTGTATTAGATGTAATTTTTAAAATAAAGACATAATATGTTTATGATTGTAAAATAGTCCATCTTTTCTAGTAGTCAGATTTTTTTCATATTTTGTGCATTCACCTTTTTTCTCGCTCTCTCATTCCAACAGTTCTGGAAATCATTCATGAATGATAACCCAGTGGCATAGATTGTAAAGTTTAGAATGCTTTTTTATTAGTTAATTAATCAGTGAATCCTTCAACAAGCACTTATTTATTTAGCTCCTGGGTGTGGGACACTGCACATAATGTCAAACTTCCTCAATATGTTGGCTAGTTTTACTGAATTAGGTTTCATACAATACCTTATGACATGGCTCTCTGGTAGGGAAAGAGGGAAATGCACTGGGAAATGAAGATGATATCAAAACAAAACAGATAATTTTTTTAATATAAAAAGTATTGCCTAATGAGTAATGAAAGGAGATTCTCTTAAAAGGATGATTACTTACTTGTTGGATCTTATAGAAACTCCAGGTTTGTGAATATAGAATTTAATATGTCAGTCTTTTTGAAGGCAAATTTTTATTTTTAAAAATCTTTATTGTTGTTGTTATTATTGTTATAATTATAGCTTTCTTTTTAAAAATTTAATTAATTTATTTACTTTCAGTTTACAACATTCAGCTCCACAAGCTTTTGAGTTCCAAATTTTCTCCTCCTTCCTCTCTTCCCCCCTCCCTCCATGGTGGCATGCAATCCAATATAGGTTATACACACACTTTCACATTAAACATTAGTCAAGTTGTAAAGAAGGGTTATAAACAATGGAATGAACAACAAGAAAGAAGGAACAAAACAAAACAAAAAGAGAGATCGAGTAGTTTGTGAAGGCGATTTTTAAAAATTGCTATTCTGGTCCTCAGCATATCACTCAGAAGCTTTCTGCCACTGTAGCCTCCTTCACCCTATCTCATACAATGATGTGGAGCTTCCCTTTGCTAAAGCTAGCCCTTCTACATGCACAAATATCCTATTCCATCCAGTCTTCTCCAGCATATATTGCCTCTTCTAATAGCCCTGTTGTTGTTCAGTTGTTTTAGTCACGTTTGACTCTTCATGACCCTAGTTAGGGTTTTCTTGGCAAAGATACTGGAGTGGTTTACCATTTCCTTCTCCAGCTCATTTTACAGATGAGGAAACTGTCAGCTAGTCAGCTAGTAAGTGTCTGAGGTTGGATTTGAAATTAGGTTGTAAATCTTATGCTGTTGGTTTTTTTTTTTTCTTTTCCCTTCACTAATGCTAATGCAGTTACTGCTTAATTGATCATCTGGAGAGGTCTTTGGTGCCAAATGGAGGAACTCAAATGAGTGAAGTGTCATTCAAATTGCTGTAGTGAATGGTTCCATTTCTGATCATCATCCATGTCTGTGACCTGAGCATGGGTGACACCAAGGCTCTTCTTTTCTCACCTGTCTTAACTCCTAGGGGTTTACTTATGTCCATGACTCCCAAACATAGACATATATACACACATATATGTATGTGTATATATATGTGTGTGTGTGTGTGTGTGTGTGTGTGTGTATGCATTTATATATGTATGTCCAAGTTTATTCTTTCTCCTGAATTTTTCCCTGGCAGCATCAAATGCCTGCTCAATAGGAACCTCAAACTCTATATTTTCAAACCAGAATTCATCAGATTTTCCCCAAAAATCAGTCTTTCCTCCAAACTTTCTTATTTTTTCTGAATGTTCCACCATTCTTCTAATTGCCCAGAGTCACAACCAGATTCATCTTTGACATTTCCCTTTCCCTTTAATCCATTCCTAATCCATTACCAAGTTCATTTTCTTTCCGAAGTATCTCTTACTTCTCTCCTCTTTACATGGCTATCACTAATAGCTATCAAACCCTGATAAATGCTTGCCTGGATTTCCCTTGCTTTTTTTTTTTTTGCCTTTTTTTGGGGAGGGCAATTGGGGTTAAGTGACTTGCCCAAGGTCACACGACTAGTTTTTGTGTTAAGTATCTGAGGCTGGATTTTAACTTAGGTTCTCCTGAATCCAGGACCAGTGCTCTATTCACTGCCTAGCTGCCCCTTGCCTGGATTTCCTAACTGATTTTGCTGCTCGCAGTCTCTCTTCAATTCATCTTTTACATAACTACTAAAATTATCTTCCTAAAGGGGGCGGCTAGGTGGGGCAGTGAGTAAAAGCCCCGGGCCTGAGTTCGGTTCCAGCCTCAAACACTTAACACAAAAAAAAACTAGCCATGTAACCTTGGGCAAATTACTTAACCCCAATTGCCCTCCAAAAGGCAAAATAATAATAATAAAATTGTCTTCCTAAAGCACAGATCTGACCATGTCACTCCTTTACTTAAGAATCTTCAGTGGCTTATTACTATCTTTAGGATAAAATACAAATTCCTCAGCTTGGTATTTAAAACCCTTTAATGAGCAGGGAGAGGGAGTGGGAGAGAGAGAAAACAGATTTCTGTTCCTTGAAAAGATTGAATTGAATTTTTTAAAATCCTTCAAAATCTGGCTTTATCACACTGTTCAAGACTGATTTAACACAATGTACTCTAGTCAAACTATTCTAGCATATCAGAGTGGTACCAAAATGGTTTCTCAGCTTCCCCCTTATTGACAGGAAAATCCTTTCTGATGAAAGATAAAGGTGCTCCTTCCATTTCTGGTTTCTAGGATGGTGATTGGTAGGGAGCAAAGTATTGTCTTTTACCACTTATTCTAGATCTCTCCATGGTTTTGGATCTTTGAAGTTTAAAGAATGGCTAGATAGTAGCATGAAAACAATGAACATGAACTTGGATAGACTTTGAGAGATAGTGGAAGATAGCAAGGCCTGGAGTGCTATGGTCCACTGGGTCATGAAGAGTCTGATATGACTAACTGAACGACAAGGATTCCAGCACTTGACATCCCATCTCTCAGAGGTGTAGCTGTGCAAAGGCCATAGCTAGGACCATAGATTTAGAGTTAGATCAGACCTTAGAGGCTGTCTAATCCCAACTCCTCTTCTCACAGATTAGGAATTGAGGCCCAGAGACTTGAAGTAATTTGTTCAAGGTCTAGGATGAAATGTCCTATTACAAAAAATTACTCTTTTCAGTTTGCCACAATTTTTAAAAACATAGTAATCTATTGCTTATGGGTAGAAAAGTTCTTTCCATAACAAGTTTTAAAGGATTAATTCTATATAAATATATATATATACAAATAAATAGTACAGAAATACTGTGCTATGATGAGATGCAAAATAATTTCATATAGTTAAAAACATAGGGTTCTTGCATTAGCAAATGCATACAATATGTAGCATTTAAAAAGTCTGGCAAAATGACCTCAGTACAATAACTTTTATCTTATTTTAGGAAGCATAAGCTTTGTTTTCACATTGGACAGTTTTCTTTAGTTTAAGTGAGAACATCCATATAAACAAACAGAAAAGGTTGTTATTATTAGATCAAACAAGTCCTAGAATAAGTTGTACACCTGAGCCTGTAATAAAAAAGAATTGTGATCCATAGCTATGTCTTGCACTTAGTTTTAGGTAACTTGCATGGAGAGCTTCAGTTGATTTCATGTTTATTCTACCTTTCCTTCTCTGAAGAAAACAAACAAGCTATTCTAGAAGGAAGTAGTCTTTCATTCCTGTGGGATACTCTGCTTCCCACTACATGGACCTCCAGCATTCATTGATGTAGCAGGTATGGCACTCCTGTTGACTATTTTGAAGTGATAAGGAACTGGGAATGACAGACGACAGGGCCACCTTCTTGGGGAAAACAGTCATATTTCGTTTTTTCTGTTCTTTATTGCCCTTTTGGAGTCCTTTTCCACCCCACAAAGCTTACAATCAGTACCACACATTCAAAAACACTGTGGGAGAAAAATTATCTCCATTTATTTTGTTTCATGTACATCCATATTTTGAATTTTAATACAAAAAGAAAAAATTAGAATCTGACAAAAGTTTACAAACAAGATACCTTCAAATAGATTTTACTCATTTCAGTCTGGTGCGGAGTAAATGACAAATTGTACTGTTTTATTCAGGGCAACAGAGTCTGTAGTCCATGACCATTTAACCCAACTTTATGTAAGCTTAATTTTTATCTAGCATGAACAATAAGCTCATTGTTGATTCCCAGTTTTGTGTTTGTGTATATTTGTGCACATGTATACATAGCAGCTCTTTTCATAGAAAGAAAAAACTTCTAGAGGTCTCTTGTACTTTTACCTACAGGAATCATGATAGAAAATGGATTACATGTAACCAAGGCTGGCTTTTTTATAAAGAAAAATTAATTAACCTGACAAATGTGGGCAGCAGCAAGTGTCTTTCCCCCTGAATAATAAATACAGTCAGAGTTTTCTGTGTGATTTTAAACCAGCTTCTTCCTTGAATAACAGATGTGGCATTTCCATAGAGTTAAAACTTGACCTAATTTATCTTTATTCTTGCTTTCCTTTTCTCTTTTTGATGAACAAAGTTTTCTTGTTCCTGACACAACTGTAAAACAATTTGATCTTGATAAGAAAATGGTGGCTAATTTTGTTTTACTTTGTCTACTGAACAAAATAGGCCAAGAAATAATTTGACCATTGTGACCAATAAAAATGAGTTTAGGTCAAATCTTGTCAGGAGAACCTAACTAAAAACATTTGGCATCTTAATTTTATTTAAACTTTTCAGATAACCAGATTCTTGCTGTGTTTTGCATTAGGTTAACATGCTGAATGCTAAGAAATTGCAGACTGTAGTTTGTTATAAGGCCTGAAGAAAACAGGAAAAAAGGGAACAATTAAGCACCCTTCATTTTGGAGAACAATGAGGCTCTAAGCCAATGCCAACCAAGGTCAATCAGTCTGAGGGGAAGCAGCCAAAACTATGAAGACAATTATTTTTGACATTCTGAAATGTTTTATTTTAGCCTACTGAATTAAAATTTTTCACTGTATACTAAACATGATTTTTTTCTAGAAAATTCCCAAAGATCTAAAAATGTGTTTTACTAATAAAGATTATGAAATGTTTTTTTTTTTTTTTAAGCAATCAGGGTTAAGTAACTTGCTCAAGGTTACATGGCCAGTTATTTCTGGGTGTGGTGCTGAGTATCTGAGCCTGAATTTGATCCAGGTCATCCTGACACTGGAGCCGGTGCTCTTACTTGCTGTGCAACCTGGCTGCCCCAAAATGTTTAGCTATAGGGAAAAAAGACATTTACTGAAGCATCACTATTGTGATGAAAATGAAGTACAAACTAATTTACACTGATTTGTGCTGTTGGGGGTGAGGGAAATTTGAGATATAAAAAAAGCAACATTTAGCAATACATTAGCAATACAAAAAATCACATTTTTTAAAGAAAAACTCAATCTCTTTTCTAAACTTCATAATTTTATTAACAACTATATTTATTATGATGAAAATATTGTAAGTTGTCTCCTATTTAGAGAACTAAGAATATGCATTATGCTGCAAGCATTTTTAATACAGTATTTCCAGAACTTAAAATAATGTTCTTAATGTACTGTTCACTATAGCTGATAAGAAATGATTGTTTATTGCTAAACATACTTAAGCATTTTTTAAAATTCTGTTACGTAATCTGAACTTTCTGGAGGCAGGGTTTGAATTAAATAAATGACATGGTACAATGAACAAAATGAGTGACCCCAACATCCAGCTCTGATGCCAGCTAAAAAGTTCAGACTAAAGATATCTCAAGCTAGGAAAAAAAAAGAACAGTACTCAGACTTCTCAGACTTTTTGGTCTCAGGACCCCTTTATTGTCTTAAAAATTACTTAAGACCTCAAAGAGGTTTTGTTTATGTGGGTTCTATTAATTGATATTATCATATTCAAAATTTAAACGGATTGCATTTTAAAATATTTACTAATTCATTAATAATAAACCCATACATGTTCACAGAAATAACCATTTTTTAATTTAAAAAAACTATTTTCCAAAACAAAAAAGTGAAAAGTGACATGATTTTTACAGATTTCTTTAATGTCTGGCTTAATAGAAGACAGCTGGATTCTCATATTTGCTTTTGCATTCAATCTGTTACCATGATATTTTAAGTATATGAAGAAAATCTGGCTTTACACAGTTACATAGCTGGAAATAGGATCATTTTAACAATATCTTTGTATTAGCATAAAAAGTAGGTAGGCAGTACAATAGATAGTGCCCCTGGAATGAGGAAGACCTAAATTCAAATCTAACCTTAGATACTTACTTGCTGTGTGATGCTGTCACACAATTAACCCTGTTTGCCTCAGTTTCCTCATCTGTAAAAATGAGCTGGAGAAAGAAATGGCAAACCACTCCAGTATCTTACCAAGAAATGGGGTCACAAAGAGTTGGACACGACTGAAAAGAAGAAACGACAATAAAATTAGCATTATAAGTTGGTTTTTTTTTTAAATCTCCCTTGTGGTCCCCTGAGAGGGGAATCCTAGGAGTCTGAAAGTCACACTATGAGAATCACTGAGGCAAATAAAGAAGTATAGCAAACAAAATGCAGTAATGAAAATAATGTAGACACTTAATCCTAGCTACCATAAATGAAAAAGGGGGAGGAAAGAACAGCAGCAAATAGCAGCTTGGAAAATCATTGAAATCCACAATTATAGCAAAAATTTCAATGAAAGAAAATTGAAAGTCCTTTTCAATTTTAAAATCCTATGATTACAAATACTGGCAGTTCTTTGCCTCCATTCTACTTTTGCTCTTACTCACATATGAAAATTAAACCAACTGTCTATAAAATAGGTGTGAGAGAAGAGAAATGGCATTTGTGTAATGCCTATTCTGTGACAGCACTTTACAAATATCATCTCATTTGATTCTCACAATAACCCCAGAGCTTAGGTACTATTATTACTCCCAGTAATAGTCGAGGAAACTGAGGCAAAGAGAGGTTAAGAATCAGCCTAGGATCACATAGCTAGTGAATGTCTGAGGTCTGTGGTGCTGGCAACAGGCTTTCACATTTAAGTTTCTGTTACCAAGCTGAACTTTCCCCAATTCGGCTATTTATGAATAGTTTTAAATACCAGAAACCTAGAAACATCATACACAACTGCTTTCTAACAGAAAGTACTTAAACTGCATTGAATAGGAATTAAGTCAGAATAATGGAAAGAAAAAGCTTGACATGGATATGTCATGACCTGGCATGACTGTGTCCCGATGATGATGATGATGATGGTGGTGATAATTTATATAGCATTTACCAGGTGCTAAGGGCTTTGTAATTATCTTGTTTGATCCTCCTAAGAACCCTGGAAGGTAGGTGTTACTATTTTCCTCATTTTACACATGAGGAAACTGAGGCAAACAGAAGTTAAATGACTCACCTGGGGGCCCAAGGGGGCCAAACATCTGAGCTAGAATTTGAACTCAAGTCTTCCCATTTGGAGGCCTAGGGTTCCATTCACTGTGCCACCTCACTTTATTTGTAGAAACAAGACAATTTTTTTTAAATCAAATCTTTATTAACTTCTAGTTTACATAATTCATTTCCGCAAGATTTTGAGTTACAAATTTTCTCCCTGTTTTTCCCCTACCACCACCCCAAAATAGCAATCCCACTGGATATCCCCTCCTCCAATCGGCTCTCTCCCATACCCCTTCCGACTTTCCAGTAGGGCACAGTGGATCTCTATGCCCCAGTGCCTATATATCTTATTTCCCAGTTACATGTAAAATAATATTGATAATAGCATATATATATATATATATATATATATTTTTTTTTTAACATTTGATTTTAAAACTTTGAATTCCAGATTCATTCCCTTCCTGCCTTGTCACCCACCCTTACTGGGAAGATAAGCAAAACATTTCCATAGTAGATATATTGTAAAAGACTGACTATATTTCCCTCCCTCCAATCCCACCTCCCACTTGTTCTATTCCCTACTTTCACCCTGTCCATTTTCAAAAGTGGGTGCTTCCAACTTCCCTCCCCCTGCCCCCACCTGTCCTCCCTCCCATCATCCCCCCTCTCATCCCCTTCCCTCCTACTCTCCTGTAGGGTGATACCCTATTTAGTTGTGTATGTCATTCCCTTCCTAAGCCAAATTCAATGAGAATAAGGTTGACCCATTCCCTTTTGCCTTCCTGTTCTTGCCCGCCATTGTAACCATTTTCCTTTACCTCTTCCATGTGAGATAGTTTGTCCCATTCTGTCTCTCTCCACCTCCTCTCATTATATTTCTCTCTCACCTCTTAATTTCATGAAACAAGGCAATTTTTATATTGTATGTAAAGGTCAGGACTAAATATTGAACTCTGGTTTTGTTAACTAAGTTTCAAAGATATAAAATTTAGAAACTCTTTGTAGTCTAACTTTTCCTTAAAAAAAAATCCTAGGGGTGGCTAGGTGGTGCAGTGAATAGAGCACCCACCCTGGAGTCAGGAAGACCTGAGTTCAAATCTGACCTTATTCATAAAGTCACTTAACCCCAATTGCCCTGCCTTCCCCCCTCCAAAAAGAAAAAAAAATTCCTGGAAAAGTGACCCCCAAAATAACCAACTTCAAATTTCTTGTGAGGTTTTCAATTATTAAATAACAGTGCAAAACTAAACAGAATTAAAATTAGAGTAATAAATGAGTAGCATTCAGAATACAATCCTGATTTGAAAATGGATCAAGTTTTTACATGTAATTGAGGAAAAAAAGAAAATATTATTTTAAAAAAATAACTCAAACACAAGCATGTAATTTCCCAGTACTAAATCTGTCATCCTGCCGAAATTTGGCTATCTTAGAAATATTTTAAATTTTTAAAAATTGAAACTCACAAAAATACCTTAGCCTATGGGAACGGGCAGGACAGTGATCCAAGGGAGGGCAGAATGGAGGAAGGGGTAATCAGAAGCAAAACACTTTTGAGGAGGGACAGGATGAAAGGGGAGAGAATAGAATAAATGGGGGTAGGGGAAATAGGATGGAGGGAAATATAGTTAGCAATAGTAAGTATAAAAAAATTTGTAGCAAGTTTCTCTGATGAAGGTCTCATTTCTCTAACATAAAGAGAACTGTGTCAAATTTATAAAAATTAGAGCCATTCTCCAATTGTTAAATGATCAAAAGATATAATCAGCTTTCAGATGAAGTAATTAAAGATATCTCTAGCCATATGAAAAAAATATTCTAACTCACAACTGATTGGAGAAATGCAAGTTAAAACAATTTTGGGGTACTACCTCATACCTATTAGACTAGATAATAGGACATAAAAAGCAACTGACAAATGTTGGAGGGGATGGGGGAAAAATGAGACATTAATGTTGTCAGAGTTGTGAATTGATTAAACCATTCTATAGAGCAATTTGGAACTATGCCCAAAGGGCTATAAAACCATGTATCCATACATAGCAATACCACTACGAGGTCTGTATCCCAAAAGAAATAAAAAACAAAAAGGAAAATGACTTATATGTAAAAAAAAATATATGGCAGCTCTTTTCTGGGGGTAAAGAATTGGAAATTGAGGGGATGCATATCAATTGGGGAATGGCTGAATAAGTTGTGGTATTTATTGTGATGGAATACTATTACACTGTAAGAAATGATGAGTAGGATGCTCTGAGAAACACAAGACTTACAGGGATTGATGCAAAGTGAAATGTAATGGGTACAAAGTCACATCAATATTGTAAGATGATCACTGTGAATGACTTAGCTATTCTCAGCAATGCAACAATCCATGACAACTTTGAAGGACTTAGGATGAAAATTGCTATCCATCCCCAGAGAAAGAACTGATGGTGTCTGAATACAGATTGAAGCAACTTTTTTTTCACTTTTATTTTTCTTGAGCTTTTTTATCCGTTTTCTTTCACAATATGACTATTATGGATGTGTTTTGCTATATGACTACACACATATAAACTATATGGAATTGCTTGCCTTTTCAATAAGGGGGGATGGGGAAGGAGAAAGAGAATTTGGAACTCAAAGGTTTAAAACAAATGTTAAAAATTGTTGTTTACATGTAAATGGGGAAAAATTAAATACTAAATAAACACACACACACACACACAAAAAGATCTCATCAGCCTTGCTGGTCCCCCCCCCCCCCCCCCCCCCCCCCCCATTGCTACCTCTGCCTGATCGGAAAATAGGTCCATAAACTCCAACTCTCCATTTTTAAGGAGAGCTCAGCTCAGACACCCACCCCATTTCACACCTGATGGCACTACTCTGTGATATCTCTGAATGACTTCTCCACCACGCCCTTTAGCGCCTCCTCCTCCTCCCATTTTTCTTATTTGTATCCTAATGTATGTTTACTGAATTGAATGCAACTGCTTTCCAAGGACTAGCATAGTTAGGCTTATCACCAGGAGTCAGATGATTTGGTGATGAATTGTATGATGGGCTACAATGGCCAAAATAAAATATGGACTTGTCTCCAGGTCTGTCCTTCCTTCCATTTCTGCAATGAGGGTGACAGTGTAGTAGTAAAGGGGTCAATAAGTGCTAAAAATCGCATTGTTCTTAAGACTTAAGAATTTCAATATATATATACATTGGTTTACATTCCAGTTATTTTATACTCCAAGCAAGAGTTAGAGGATGTTAGCATGCTATTTATATGAGAGGTCCCTAAAATGAGAGGCCCCTTTCTCCAATTCTCAGAACTTCTCAACATTATTCATTCTTCTCCTTCCCTCTGTAACATGGGACTGGCATATAAGCAGGGTCCCATGTTACAGAGGGAAGGAGAAGGGGGAGAAAATTTAAAACTTAGGGAAGTGAGTGTTGAAAACTAAAAGTAAATAAACTTTTAAAAATATATACATTCTAATAAAGATGTGTTAGGTAAAGAATTAGCATATTTATTTTGTATGAGAATATTTTATTTTTGGTGTCATTTTCTCCTAATTTTTCTTACTTGCTGGAGGATTTAAGAATGTTGCTTAATTATTTTCAAAGTGATCTAATAAGAATAACCTTGTGGTATGATTTTTGAAAACTTGAGTGTAAAAAATTTACCCAGGGGCTGCTGCAAAATTTAATGTGCTTTAAACTTCATTTCACCCAAATACATTTCAAGCATTCACTACGAAGCAAAATCGATTTTGAAAGGGGGGGGGGAGTGTTAGGTGGCGCAGTAACGCTAGCCCCAGAGTCAGGAGGACCTGGGTTCGGACCCGGATCCGGCCTCAGACAACACACCCACCCACACACACACACACACACACCAACTAGCCGTGTAACCTTGGGCAAGTTACTTAACCCCCATTGCCCTCCAAAAGGCTAAAAAATAAAAAGGGAAGAGAAATAAATACATTTTGTATGAAATACGCAAACAGTACCCTTTAAAATTGAAAAAGAAAAGGATAACCAGTTCAATTGATAAATGAAAGGACAACCAAAGAAATATACTTCTTTTAAACTGAGAAACGAAAAACAAATCTGACCTATTTAAACAACGTCCTTCTCTCAAACTGAGAAATAACCACTGCAACACTACCACTCCTTCCTTGTTGGCAAATCAGTTTGAGGTCTCCCAAAAAATTCATAATAAGCTTAATACTGGGACTACAAAA
This sequence comes from Petaurus breviceps papuanus, assembly GCF_028583685.1. Taxonomy (NCBI): domain Eukaryota; kingdom Metazoa; phylum Chordata; class Mammalia; order Diprotodontia; family Petauridae; genus Petaurus; species Petaurus breviceps. The sequence goes on from NW_027187287.1 coordinate 222,981, forward strand.
CAACTCGAACCTACAACCTTGAAGAGTGATGACGTTTCTGCTAGGCCAATGAGCCACAATGATGCCTTCATCCGCACATTCCACCTGTGTAGAGATCTGTTCCACAGTTCGGTCCAACGCCTCGGGACCGACGTTCTTTGTTTCCGCTGGCTGCCTCACTACGTAATCTCGCGACAGTTCACTAGAGCAGAAGAACCGCCGCGGTAGAGGCTCCTTTTGAGCCCCCACAGCACTAGAACTACAAGGACCATGATGCTCTTGTGATGCCAGGCTCTTCCGGGCTCCCGGATTGGTCTCTCCCGAACCGCTGCTTACTTCCTCCTGCGTTTGTAAAAGCCGGGGGTTAGACCAGATCTCCAAGGTCCCTTCCAGAGTTAAACTAACGCTATTTCCCATGTTTCTGGCGTCACTGGCGGCCAATTTGGGTCTTTTCCTTACTCTGCCATTGTTTTTTGGGCTCGCCATGGAGTCATTTACATGGATGCCGCAGACCAGGCCTGGCTCCTTCTGGGACAAGACCAGACGTGGATCACACCTACCAGTTCCCTTTATGACCCTCTAGAATTATTTTTACTGATTCACTCAATTTCGGATCTTGGCAAATTTACCTAATCCACTATATTTAGCCATTCTTATATCGTGTTTCAAACACATCCACCACAAAACTAATGTGCTTGGCACACTGTAAGCACTTTATCAAATGCTTTATCTTAGCCATCTTGCCACCTGCTCTGTTTTCCTCCTTCCAACCCCAAACACCCTTCCCACCTTCTTCTCTGGAGAGAGTAATCAAATCAATATTTCTATTCTTACTGAGAAGTGTGTGACAATCCTTGTGATTTCCCACACCCAAACTCTTCCCAGACTCCAGGTGTGTTGTTTCCCCCCAATTTGAAAGGAAATGCCTTGAGGGTAGAGACTGTCACATTTTTGTATTTTTATTTTCAGTGCCTGGCATGTTGTAGACACATCAAATGGTTTTCATTCATTCATTCAATAATTTTTTTCACATTGGTGACTGTGGTTTTTACATCATGTTAATCTCCAAGTTGTCTCTCCCTGCCTTTCTTTCCCTAGCAAGACTCCTCTTGTAACCATGACTAAAAAAAGAAAAAGAGCAGTAAAACCAACCAACATATCCAGAATCTGACAATGCATGCAATATTCCATATTCATAGGTCCCCACCTTTGCAATGAAAGGAGAGAGGTGCATTTCTTAACTCTTCTTGGTTATCATAATAACACATCAGTCAGTTTTGTTCTGTTTGTGCTGTTGTAGTCATCGGGTATATTTTTTTCCTAGTTCTGCTTATTTCACTGTGCATCAATTCATATAAGTCTATGTTTCTCTGAATTTTTCATACTGGTCTTTTCTTACATTGCTGTAAGAAATTCCATTATATTCATGTTTTCTTATTGACTTTTAGCAGTCCATCACATACACCCTCTAAATTTCCCCCACTAGATGATAGAATTAAATATTTCATGATGGAAGGGACCTCGGAGATCATCTAGTTCATCCCTGATTTTACAGATGAGCAAAGCGAGGCCCAGAGAGGTTGAGTAACTTGAACAATGTGACATGGGTACTAAGGAAAAGAACTAGGATTCACATTCAAGTTACTTGACTCCAAATCCAGCGCCCTTTCCACTACATAGGTGTCACTGTTTTCCCTAAGCCAATCGGGGAAAGCTTTCCACTCAATAGGGCATAAGGGACATCGTAAGGACTTCATATTTAAGGCTGTGTACATGACTAATTTGTACAGTAATCCATTAGATTAACCAAGTATGTATCACATTGGATCATTAAAACAACCAAAGAACTCCCATTAATGTAAATAGTCTTATTTATATCATATGGCTTTCACCCTAGTCATCTTCAAGGCAAAGATTCTTCTATGCCTAACATTAGCTTTATTTGGGATGGAGAACATTTTTTAGGAAAACAAGGAAAGGAAAACTTGGAATCCTATTTCCAGCAGGATGGGATGTGAGGGTATTGCCTCTTTTCCACAAAGACAGGCTTTTCTAAATGTCCCAGAGGATTGAGACAATTGTCTAGGTTTAATTTAGGCCCTTAGTTTAGATACAGATGGTACTAATTGTCTCTAAAGACAATTAGTCTTTAAATCTCTAAAGACTCTGAGATGAGAAAATTGGAATGTCAGGTGTGAGGAAGAGAAAAAAGGAAAGTAATGTGTAATAAGATTGCTAAGAGAGACTGGAGCTAAGTTGTAAAGGGCTTTCCATAGCAGAGAAAGTATTTGATTCCAGAAGTAAGAGGTGAGTTGAGTTGAACAGGGGAAAAACCTGGTCAGATCTATACTTTAGGAATTTCATTTTGGCAAATGTGTGGAGGATAGATTGGAGATATGAGAGATTTGAGACCCATTTCAATAGTTTAAGTAAGAGGTGAGGAGGATTTGAAGCAGACAGGTTGTGTGGATAGAGAGAAGGGGAAATGTGAGAGTCCTGTGGAAGTAAAATAGACAAAAAATAATAGAAGTATGAACTAAATGAGAGGAAAGAGACAAAGATATGACAAAGATTAGATTAGATTGAGTCTGTAAACCTATGTGACTGGAGGAATCTGGTGCCCTTGAAAGGAATAGGGAGATTTGGAAGTGGGATGGATTTGGGTGGGAAATTTCTGTTTGAATGTATTACTGAGTTTAAAATGCTGGTGTAAGTCTAATAGGTAGTTGGATATGTAAAGCTGGAAATTAGAAGAGAGATTAAGGCTAGACAGACAGATAGATCTGGGATTCATCTGCTTAGCAATCATAATCTGATGAGGTCACCAGGTAATAAAGTATATAGAGAAACAGGCCTAGGAAAGAACTTCAGAGTTTGATCAGAATTAAGTGGAAGGACATGGATGATCATTCATCCAAGAAGATTGAGTAATAGTTGGATAGTGTATGAATGACACAACACAGGCAATCCACCCTATCTGAAGCACCCTGAGACACAGGCAGCAGTATATGCTAGGCAAGTCCAAACACCGCCCTTGACCACCATCTCTCTTCAGACCAGGATGGGGACAGCCTAGCCATGAAAGCAAGAGCCTTAAGAAGGTGAAGGCGAAGGAGTAAATGTGCATTATGTGCCTTTTTTCCCTGGCACTGTGCTGAGTACTTTGGACAAAAAGAAAAGCAAAAAATAGTCCCTCCTCTCAAGGAATTTACAGTCTAATGGGGGAGACAACATGTGAACAATTATGTATACACAAGATATATAAAGGATAACTTAGAAATAATCTCAAAGGGAAGTGAATAGAGTTTAGGAAAAAGACGAGCTAGATGTAAAGATCTGCAAGTGAACTCTTGGGAGGTGATAAAATCACTATGTAATAAAAGGTAGAGAGAAGAGAGGAAGGGGCCCAGGACAGAGGCTTGGGGAGCCCTCAAAATGAGTTAGAAAGATGGATGATAACACAACAGAGAGCAGTGAAAAGGAATGGTCAGACAGAAGGTTTTGTGTGGATGAAATGGTAGGAGCTGGAGCGGAGACTTCGGATCAGATAATAAAGCCATTGAAAAGCAGTCAGTCTAGCAACAAATAAGCATTTTATTAAACTCTTATGTGCTAGATACTGTTAAGTTCTGGGGATACAAAAACATGACAGATTTGGAAGAGTGACCTACAGGGATGTGGATGACAAAAACAAAGATTAGAGAAGATGGTATAAATAGATTTCGTAGATTTTTAAGTTTGGATTTATTTTTCCAGGAATATGCAGCGACCCCTTAGTTAAGAAGAGAAGTCATCTAATTGTCATTTATGCTGCATTCAAGAGTACACATCATATTACCTGAGGAAATGGGGAAGGTGGTGGAGGTACTCTTGGCTGGCAGAGTAGTATAGGAAAAATGAAGAAACGTTTCAAGTATTAGGCAGACAGAGAGGACAAAGACAATCCAGGATCTTGTTCATGGGATTAAGAGGGACAGAAAGTCACCCAGTGCCCTGAGAAGGGGCAGCTAACCCAAGTTCTGACTGGGACCACTAAATCCTATTAGTGCTCTGAGCATGGATAAAAGTAGAAGCCAGCAGAAGGAACCCAGGAAAACAAATTTGAGACCAAATAAGGCCTGAACACTCCATCTAAGAACATGGGAGTTTGCAGAACCTAACCCTTGTGGCAAAGTAATCTTCTATAACCTTCCTATATCACAATGTTTACCCATTCCCCAAAAAGACAGCCCCTGAGTTTCCAATAAGAACCACTACTTTGAAAAGAGCTGTTGGGGTGGCCAGGTAGCACAGTGAGTAAGAGCACCAGCCCGGCTCAGATACTTAGCACCACACCCAGAAGTCACAACCCCAATTGCCCTCCAAGATGCAAAAAAAAAAAAAAAAGGAAAAGAGCTGTTATAAATATTTTTGTACATTTAGGTTCTTTGAGGTATTGGCCTAGTAGTGATATAGCTTGGTCAAGAGGGTATACAGTTAACTTTTGGGGCACAGTTCCACATTGCTTTCTAGAATGTCTGGACTAGTTCATACCTCCACCTGCAGTGCACCAGTGTGCCTATTTTTCAGAAGCCTCCATTTGTCATTTCCCTCTTTTCTCATCTTTGCCATCTGCTGGGTATGAAGTGAAACCTCAGTTTCCCAAATTATCATTTCCATAATTTTAATGATATATATAGCATTTTTATATGGTTGTTGGTAGCTTGGATTTCTTGTTTTAAAAATTGCCTCTTCATCTTTTGACCATTTTTCTTGACATATGGCTCTTAGTCTTATAGATTTGTATCAATTCCTCATATATATAGGATTTAAGACTTTTATCAGAGAAATATACTGCAGAGCATTTTTCTCTTGTTTACATTTCTCTTCTAATTTTAAATATATTAGTTGTGTTCACACCAAAACTGTCTATTTTATCTTGCGTGATCTTTTCTATTGCTTGTTTAGTCATGACCTCTTCAACTGTGCATAGATCTGAAAGTAATTTCTGTCTTACTTCCCTAATTTCTTTATGATTTGACTCAATTTTGCATTACATCATATATCCATGTGGAGTATTACCCAGGTATATGGTATGAGGTACTGATCCAAACCTAATTTTCCTCATACTGCTCTCTAGTTTAGCAATTTTTGTCAAAGTGATTCTAAAACTAAAGTTTAAAAATGATCATATAAATAAAATAAGAGCTTTAGATAAAATTTAGAATGGGAAAGGAAATGGCAGCTCTAGAGGAAAGAATTGTTAGAATAGTTTAATACAAGAAGTACTCAATATTTTACTTAATAACAGAATACTTGAAAATTAGATTTGGGGAGTCAAGAAGGCAGAGTAGAAACAGGACCTCCAGATCTGGCTCCTACCAACTCCAATTCATTTAAAAGGGGACTCTGAACAAACTTTGGAGCTACAGAACCCACAAAATGACACAGAGATGCTAACCTCCCACTGAGGACAGCCAGGCAGGCTGGCAGGAATCAGCCACAGCGCTATGGGAGTCAAAAACAGCCCCCACAGGAGCTAGAGGTTTTAGCCCCAGGGTGGGCCTGACCAACCACCAACTGGAGGGACTCCAGATCACCAGCAGCTGTGGTGGTTTCCAGAATTATCAACACAAAGATGCTAAGGACAAAGTGAGAGGTCAGTGCAGTCTAGACTTTGGGACCCAGTAATTGGGAGTGCATTGGCTTTTGCCCCTGGGGCGAGAAGCTGCTGAGGGCTGGGGGGGGGGGGGAATCCGCCACCATGTGGCAGCTTCAGCTCCTGGCCTGCAGACTCTAGGGGGACCAAGTGACCAGTCTGAGGGGTAATTGCTCTTGCTTTAACCTGCTTGGATCTGGATTGAGGTCTAGGGTAGAGATCCTGTGGTGTGTGACCAGCTTGCCGGAGCATGTGGAGGCTTCAGAGAGAGCACCCAACTAATACCTCAGGCAGCTGAGAAAACCCCAGTGTTTGGAACAAAGCTCCCCCGTCTGGTGGCAAAAAGCCTAAAGGTCAAGTAATTGAGTGGCAAAATGAGCAGGCAAAGGAAGCAAACTAAGCAAAGCAATCCAACATTAGACTCCTATTTGGGGGACAAAAAGGATCAAAGCAAAGAACATGAGGAAGACAGTGAAGTCAGAACTCCTGAATCAAAAGCTTCAAAGGAAAATATGAGCTGGTTACAGGCCATAGAGAACCTGAAGAAGTAGATGAGAGAAGTGGAGGAAAAATTGGGAAGAGAAATGAGAAGGATGCAAGAAAATTATGAAATGAGAGTTAATAACCTGACTAAGGAAAAAAACACCTTAAAAAACAGACTAACTCAAATGGCAAAAGAGGCTCAAAAAGGCAATGAGGAGAAGAATGCCTTAAAAAGCCGAATTTCTAGATGGAAAAAGAATCTCAAAAGCTCAATGAGGAGAATCATGGCTTCAGAATTAGATTGGAGCAAATAGAAGCTAGTGACTTTATGAGAAATCAAGATGCTGTTAAACAGATCTAAACAAATGAAAGAATAGAGGGCAATGTGAAATATCTCATGGGAAAAACCACTGATCTGGAAAATAGATCCAGGAGAGATAATTTAATTTATTGAATTACCTGAAAGCCATGATCAAAGAAAGAACCTAGAAATCATACTCCAAGAAATTCTCAAGGAAAACTGCCCTGATGCTTTAGAACCAGAGAGCAAAATAAAGGTTGAAAGAATCCACCGATCACCTCCTGAAAAAAGATCCCAAAAAGAAAACTCCTAGGAATATTATAGCCAGGTTCTGGAGTTCCCAGATCAAGGAGAGAATATTACAAGCAGCCAGGAAGAAACAATTTGAATATTGTGGAAACACAATCAGGATAACTCAGGATCTGGCAGCTTCTACACTGAGGGATCAAAGGGCTTGGAATATGATATTCTGGATGTCAAAGGAGCTGGGATTAAAACCAAGAATCACCTACCCAGCAAAACTGAATATCATGTTTCAGGGGAAAATATGGTCATTCCGTGGAATAGAGGACTTTCAAGCATTCTTGATGAAAAAAACAGAGTTGAATAGAAAATTTGACATTCAGATACAAGAAGCAAGAGAAGCATGAGAAGGTAAACAGGGAAAAGAAATCATAAGGAACTTATCAAAGTTGAACTATTAACATTCCTATATGGAAAAATGATAATTGTAACTCATGAAAATTTTCTCAGTATAAAAATAGTTGAAGGGAATAGAAATAAATAAATAAATATATATATATATGTCTGTATCGGAGGGTATAGGCATATGAATACATATGTGAATGTATGTATATATGTTTACAGGCATACATAGAGGGCACAGGACCAACTTAATAGGAAGGGATGATACTTAAAAGGTGAAATTAAGAGGTGAGAGAAGAATATAATGAGAGGAGATGGGGAGAGAGAATGGGATAAACTATCTCATATAGAAGAGGCAAGAGAAAATGGTTACAATGGGAGGAAAGAACAGGAAGGCAAAAGGGAATGGGTCAACCTTATTCTCATTGAATTTGGCTCAGGGAGGGAATGACACACACTAAACTACAGGAGAGTGGGGGGAAGGGGATGATGGAAAGGAGGGCAGAGGGGGGGGGGGAGGGAAGTTGGAAGCACCCACTTTTGAAAAGGGACAGGATCAAAGTAGAGAATAGAACAAGTGGGAGGTGGGATAGGAGGGAGGGAAATATAGTCAGTCTTTTACAATATATCTACTATGTTAATGTTTTTCATTAGCTACACATGTACAACCTATACTGAATTGCTTATCTTCCCAGTAAGGGTGGGTGACAAGGGAGGAAGGGAATGAATGTGGAATTCAAAGTTTTAAAATCAAATGTTTAAAAAAAATTATATATATACTATTATTAACACTATTTTACATGTAATTGGGAAATAAGATATACAGGCACTGGGGTATAGAAATCCACCATGCCCTACTGGAAAAGTTGAAAGAGGTATGGGAGAAGATATGGAAGAGAACAGATTGGAGGAGGGGATATCCTGTGGGACTGTTATTTTGGGGCAGTGGGTAGGGGAAAAACAGGGAGAAAATTTGTAACTCAACATCCAGAGGAAATGAATGACGTAAATCAGAAGTTAATAAAGCATTTGAAAAATGAAAAAGAAGAAAAGAAAGTTAGATTTGATCACAGACACCTGTGACTCCACGAGACAGGGAATAAATACTAGAACTTAATCAAAGGATTGCAAAAATATGCAGCATCTGTCTGCCTCATTTTCTTCCACTGTAAAATGGGGATAGTAACACCTAACCTTGCAGGGTTATTATGAGGATCAAATAAGATATTTTTAAAGCACTTAAGCAGTGCCTAGCCCATAACTGGCACTTAATAAATGCTTGTTCCTTTTTGCTTCTTTAAGCAGGTCTTGCATCTTGGGTACAAGTATGCTCAAAAATTGTCTGGGCAACAATGATTTGGTAGAAATTCAGACAAATGATTCAATGAAATTTGTTGATATTTGTGACATTTACAAGTTTTCACAGGTGGCAAATGGCAGAGTTTGACTTAAGATCCAAGGCTTTCCCCTTTACTTTTACAAGAGTTGTGTGAGAACTTGGTCTCTTAGTGGTAAACTTCAGCACCTTCATTGCTTTGAAAATTATGAAACAATTGAGTTAAAATTGTAATTGAGCTCCACCACAGTCATATAAATAGCATTTGGTTTGGATTCAATTTGTACTATATAGGCAAGTTCCCTGCATTTGGAACTCCAGGGTGAGAAAAATCCTACCAATCTAACAACTTAGAAGTACTTAAGAGCACTGAGGTTAAGTGATTTGAATGGGTCACACACACCAGCAGGTCTTCCTGGTTTCTAGGCAGGCTCTCTATCCACTACAAAAATTAAGAATCTGAGAAATATTTTGGAATAGATGACTCCTGGAGCCTTTACCAAAGTTAAGAGACAGAACCAAGAAAGAGCAACAGCGTCAGAAAAATCCCACAGAGAAGTCAACATCCAGGAGAGGGCGGCTGAGTGTTAAAAGCTGCAGGGATATTCAGGTCATCTCTAGGTTGGATAACATCCTAGTTACTGTGGCACTCCATTCTACTTTCCCCATAACTGTTAGGGTTTTCTTTAATATCTTAAGTGGGAGGTTTTTATTTGCCTAATTCTATTTTGGCTTTGGTAAATCAGGCAACACCACTTTTCAAAGTGTGGTCTTCGGGTCCCCAATTTCCTTAAAGAGGTCCCTCAAAGTCAAAAGTGTTTTCATAATAATACTAAGATATTTGCCTGTTAAAATGCTCTTTCCTTTTCCAACTACTTATGTGAGGCTGGGTTGCTTTTTTTTTCATTAACTTCAAACAAATCAATAATAATGCAACAAACAACGCAAAAGCAGATATGAGAATCCAGTTATCTGGTTACACCAGACTTTAAAGAGATTTGCAACACTGCGTAGAACGGCCACTCTTCTCAGAAAATGTATGGAAAGGTTATTTTTCCACATAAAAATGCTACTGTTTATTTCCAAATAAATTAAACACTTAAAACTTATTCAATAAATATTATAGCAAAAGCTCTTCGGGGTCCTTGAGAAGTTAAAGGGAGTCCTGAAATGAAAAAGTTAGAGAACTACTGCAACACACTAATGTTGCATCACAGCATTTATGGTAGTTGTCCCCCCAAAACTACAAATTGCAGATTTTCTAAAACAAAAAGTTCGAAATCTCATACAATCAAAGAGACGTAGCCTTCCTGGAGCAAACACGTGGAAAATAACAATTTGTCTAAGCTACCCATATACATTATTTTAAAATAATTTTTACGTTTTTTTCCTTTCTTTCTATCTCAAACGTTTAGCATAGCTCCTGGAACACAGTCGTAACTTAATTTTTGCCTGTGGATTTGACTCGACAAATCGTGGAGCTCCTAAAAAAAAAAAAAATCGAAGAGAGCGCACAAATGTCATAAATTAAGAATCAAGGCCGCCCACCAGCCCAGCACAGGGAAAGATTAAAAAATCCGTCTGCCAAGCGTGGTTGCAAGGCATTCTGGGATAGATACGCAGGTTTTTTGCTGTTCCCGCATCTCACGAGAACTCCTCCCCTCTCCACTCCACCGCCCTCTTGCTCTACTTCCCTGGCCGGCTCCATCTTGGGACCACCCAACCCCGTGTTTTTCAAATCCACCAATGGCTGTGTTGCTTGGGCTCGAATGAGCCAATCGGAGCGCTAGGCCGCCGGGAAATTTAAATCGCGCCGGAGGGCCTCACGCGCCACACGGCTTTAGGGGTTGAGCTGTAGTGGCTGCTGCAAGTCTAACCGTGACGCAGCTGCAACCTCCTCCAGCTTCCCCTACGGGGCCCGCAGACCTCCCGCAACGTGAGTTCTTTTCTCTCCCCCGGAGATTGCAAAGACCGGGACAGCCGGAAACGGTTGGCTCCGGCGCTGGCGAGAGGGAGGGAGGGGTGTGAGAGAATCGCCTGTTGCTCTCCAGGCCCTCGTGGGGGGAGGGCCTGGCCGGGCCGTGGGCCTCGGGCCGCGCTCCGGCGCTTCCCCGCGGTGGCTGCGGCAGCGGCTGCGTTCCGGAACCCGGCTCCCTTGGGCCACTCTACCGAGGCCGGCTGGTGGCAGCGTAGGTCTGAAGACCAGCCTCTGTTACTTCAACCGCTACCCACGCTCTGGCTGCCGCGTGAGAGAGTGTGTGTGAGCGTGCGTGCGTGTGTAGCCGAGTTTATTTGGCGGGGGGGGGAGGCACAGGTACACCGAGGCTAAAGAGGAGCGGGCTTCCCACGACCCGGCCTAGGCGTGACGTGTTCTTTCCTCCTCCCTCGTACCTCTGAGGCCTGCAAGTTGGGCCGCGGCCCCCCCGCCCCCCAACAACCAGCCGGCCTGCCCAGGCCTTTGTGTCTGGCGGGTGTTGCCTCTCCCGAACTTCCTCTACGAAGATGCTTAGGTTCTGCTGGTCATGGGGAGCTGTCGCGGGAATGGGGTGCGAGGAGGAAATAGGGGGAAGAGAGGGCCCCTGGATTTTCCTCCTTTCCCATCCAGTATCTGGTTTAGAGAAGGGTCAGAAGTGCTAACTTTGCTGCCTGCCCGAGGCTTGAAGTCGGTGTTAGTTAATGGGGTTCAGGGTTTGTTGCTGGACAACTAAGCCACACCTTAGGTTCACCCCACCCACCACACCGCACTGATCTGCAGCCCTTCCTGCATTTAGTTAGCGCTTAATAAATACCATTCTCTCCCCCAGGCCTGGAAATAAACCCCACCTCACCCTCTTCGTTTCTCCGGCTTCTAACCCCACCTTAAATAGATTTTTCTTGTCTTCTAAAAAGAAAATGATCTCCCATTTATATGGGACTTAACGCTTTTAGTTGTTGTTGTCGTCGTTGTCTTCCGTTAAGATGAGAACTCCTGGAGGGCCGAGATGTATTTTTGCCTTTTTAATATGCTAAATAGCACTTAGCATAGTGCCAGGCTTTTTGGAGTAATTGATAGATTGAATCTGGAAGGTTTTGATTGTAACTGCTTACCAACCTTTGTGTATGCAATTGTGAGAGGATGCCAAGAACTAAAAATTCTCTCTTTTTTTTTTTTAAAGGACATGTCATAGCTGGGTGTTAAAACTTTGTTCATCCACCCACCATAGGAACAGATTGATGCTTGTCAACTTTTTGTTCTTAAATTATTTTAAAAATTAAATTTAAAATGACGTTTATCTTAACAGGAAACAAAATTGTCGAAAATTTTACTAAAATTATACAGCCTTATGACTGACTTAATAGTATTTTGGTGTAAGGAATATTTAATGGAGAGACTGGCAAGGGTTTAAGTGCTGGCAGCTTATCACCTTGCTGTCAGTTAACATGTACTTAAGAGGTTACTATATGCTAGGTAGGCATTGAGCTAAACTATGGTTAATACAGATTACTGTGAATTGGAGTACTTTTTAGTTTAATACATATAGTTACCTGGCTTATGCTATGGTTCCTATTAAATTGTATGTTCGTTGTCTAGTAAACACCTACTATGCTAGTCATGGGAAATACAAAAAAATGAAATGAGCATATAGAAATATAGATAACATGCTACTTTGGTAGCTGACATATTTCTGTTAGTGTTGGTTTTTTCTCTTTGGAGATATAATTAATGTTTCACAAAACAAAATCCTGCTGGATTTTTTATAAGGCATTGAAATTTCTTTTTTGTCTATTTCAGTTCCCTCCTTGCTTTTTTCTCCCAGTGTTGAACACAACCATGTCCACCAATGAAAATGCTAATTCACCAGCTGCCCGGCTTAATAGGTTTAAGAACAAAGGGAAAGACAGCACTGTGAGTAGTCTTAATCTTGTTACTTTTCAATATAATTGGGGGGGAGCACGACTGGATGGGGGAGCAGCTGAGCAGTGGGGCACTGGGTGTGCTCACTGAAAAGAACTTCTAGGCAACCTAAATTTGTTTTAGTAAAGATAATAAAGAAGATGACTGTGGATTCAAAAAAAAGAGCATAGAACACTTTGATTTTACTCTCCTCACTCAAGGAAATGAGGCGCCGCCGTATTGAAGTGAATGTAGAACTGAGGAAAGCCAAAAAAGATGACCAGATGCTGAAAAGAAGAAATGTCAGCACTTTTCCTGATGATGCTACTTCTCCACTGCAGGAAAACCGAAATAACCAGGTAAATTCTCAGTTTCTTCCAGCAGATTTTGCATGTGATTTTCATTCTTTGGATTTTAATTATATAATCTATAAATCTTTAGAAAAGACTGCCAGGGGCGGCTAGGTGGCATAGTGAGTACAGCTTTTGGGCCCCAGAGTCAAGAGGACCCCAGTTCAGTTCTGGCCTCAGACACTTAACATCCACACAAAAATACTAGCTGTGTAACCTTGGGCAAGTTACTTAACCCCAATTGCCCTCCCCCCCCCCCCCAAAAAAAAAAAGACTGCCATGTTGGGCTATGATTGTCCCTCAAACCTAGACATTCTTACTGTTTGAAGTAGCAGACTTGATGTGTAACAGAAAATAGTATAAGTAGCCAACTGTTAAGGGTACTGTAATCCTTTGTCACCCTGTATTCACCTCAGTCTTTGATATTTTTTTTTAATGTCCCTTTCTCAACAGCATCTATATTTAGAATGTCTCCTCTCCACTTTTTTCTTTTTTTTAAGCTATTGGGGTTAAGTAACTTGCTCACAAGGTTACATGGCCAGTTATTTCAGTTTTTTGTGTGGGTGCCAAGTATCTGAGGCCGGAACCCATCCCAGCTCTTATCTACACCACCTGGCCGCCCCTTCATCTCCACTTTTTACTTTTTGTCTTGGATGGGGTTGGGAGAATATGGTCACCTGTTCTCTATCTCTAGTATTACCGGTCCTTCAGAATGTTATAAAACTAACCACTAAAACACTTTGAAAAATGATATTACTCTAGTATTTCTGTTGCCCTTCTGTTGGAGTACAAGCCAGGCATGTAACATTCTTCACAATTTTATCCAAATTAAAATAATTTATATCACCTGTCCCCCCATCCTCTGTTTTTCTTCTTGCCATCCATAAATTTTTTAAATGGTGGTCATAATTTGCCGAGTTCATAGTAACTATTCCATAGTCTGATGCCACAAGATAATGTCTAATCTTCTTTTTGTCCCGGTTTTATTCTAATTAGGGCAAGCACCATGGAATAGATTTTAAACAATGTGCTAAAACCAGATGCATGTAACTATATAGTATTTGTACTGATGATCACAAAACACCAAGGGAAAGTTACTTAGCAATATTGAAGAAACTAGAAAGAGGTGTGCCAAAAAAAATGGAACAAATATAATTCTGGAACCTGATTAAAATCTTAGCAAGCTGTGCCTAAAAGAAAGTGCATGAATATCATTATTTATAAACTGCTTGCATAATAAAATAACATATCATGAATCAGAAGGGAAAAGCCTAGAAAAATCTTTCATCATTGACGGGGCTTGCAAATGGCAAAAAAACTATTTGCTAATAACATCAAATTGGGAAAAAAAAAAAAGATATTTCCCTGTTAGCTTGACTAGTTAAACATAGTAGATTGCTTGTTGTGTGAATGGGTCCAGCCTTTTTGGAAAGCAGTAATAGAATTATTCCTTAAGGAAGTTGATTTCCTAAAATTGGGAGTGGGGGAGATACCAGAAGTTGTTAAAAATATATCTAGCAACTAAATCTGTATTAGCAAAAACCTGGAAATATACTAGACATTGCCTAGTGAACAACTGAATAAGTGGCATGTTTTGTATAACAGTGAATTTAAAAAGAAATATAAATGTATCTGAAGTAATTGGGAATAAATAAAGCAGAACCAAAAGAACAAAATATGCTAAGTATACTTAATGTTAGAATTATAGCAAATATTTTTGCATACATTGTTAAAGGTTATGGGTTTTTTTTTTTTTTAAGTTTTAAAATGGACACCATGGGTGTCAATACACCCATGTTTGAGGCGTCCTTAAGTATTAATAAACTTGTATTTGCAATCTCTTGGAATACTTGGCTTAATCTTGATGAGATTTTTTTTTCTTTTGTGCCCTCATTTGAATACCTCTGCTTGTGATGGAAATTAAATTATGACTGCTATCTCAAGTTACTCATCTCTTTTGAAGGGCTCTGCACTTTGGTCTGTTGAAGATATTGTCAAAGGCATAAATAGTAATAATCTGGAGGTTCAACTTCAGGCTACCCAAGCTGCTAGGTAAGTATTTTTATTAATGGGAGGAAAGAAGAGAAAATTAAGTAATATCTTTTAAAAGTAACAATTGTTAAGTGAGGGCGGCCAGGTAGCACATCAAGTAAGGCTCCAGTGTTGAGAAGACCTGGAGATCGAATCCTGGGCTCAGACACTTAGCACCCACCCAGAAACACCTGACTGTGTAACCGTGAGCAAGTTACTTAACCCCAATTGTTTAGGGGCGGCCAGGTGGCTCAGCGAGTAAGAGCACTGGCTCCAGTGTCAGGATGACCTGGATCAAATCTGGGCTCAGATACTCAGTACCACACCCAGAAATAACTGGCCATGTAACCTTGAACAAGTTACTTAACCCCGATTGCTTAAAAAAAAAAAATAATTGTTAAGTGAAATAATACAGTTTTGTCGAGGGTCTGATTCTGGGCTCAATAAAAATCATCAAACTTGAAAAGAATTTTTAACTTATTGACCCAGTTAGCAGAACATGCTATTGCTTTCATTTTCAAGTATTTAGAATCATGAGGACTGCATATCAGATTCTTTGTAATGTTTATTTTTTTGTTACCTTTTTAGGAAACTCCTTTCTAGGGAAAAACAGCCTCCCATAGACCAAATAATTGAGGCTGGTATGATTCCAAAGCTTGTAGGCTTCTTGGGCAGGACAGACTGTAATCCTATTCAGTTTGAATCTGCTTGGGCACTTACTAACATTGCTTCTGGAACATCAGACCAAACCAAGGCTGTGGTAGATGGAGGGGCTATACCTGCGTTCATTGCCCTGTTGGCCTCTCCCCAGGCTCACATCAGTGAACAGGCAGTGTGGGCTCTGGGAAACATTGCAGGTATGTGAATTACAGAACTGTTTTTGGTTTGGTTTATCTAATAGCAAACAGGTTATTTGAGTAGAAGGATGATAGTTGTTGAGTTTTAGGCTAAAAGTCCCTGAAACTATTAAATCAGAATTATTGCAATCTTTCCAAAAAGGTAAGTTTGGTTTCCATTGTAGGTCCAGGTTGAAGGAGATTTTATCTGATACACTAAAACCAACCTTAATGAACTTAAATGGGTTTTTAAATGTCTGGGTGATACCTTTGACCTTGCTTTCAGGCAGGGAGAAAGAAACATGGACTTTGTAAAATCAGTTAAGAATGTAGTCTATTTATTGGTCTTTCAATTTTCTGTCCCTCCTGCAAGTGACAGTTAACTTTTGGTTTTTCCAGGTGATGGTTCAGCCTACAGAGACTTGGTTATCAAGTATGGTGCAATAGACCCACTTTTAGCTCTGCTTGCAGTTCCTGATATATCATCATTAGCAGTAAGTTAATTAAGCCATTTTCATTAGTAAAAACAATTCTTAACCAGACATTCAGGACTTATGTTTATTACGTTTAGTCTTACTTTATGCTTAATCTCTTTTTGCCCTTCTAAAAAGAAACTGATTATGTTGAATTAAAATGCTTAATTGTTTGAATTGGACTGATTTTTTTTTTCCTTTCTTAGTGTGGTTACTTAAGAAATCTTACCTGGACACTTTCAAATCTTTGTCGTAACAAGAATCCTGCTCCCCCAATAGAAGCTATTGAGCAGATTCTTCCTACCTTAGTCCGTCTTTTGCATCATGATGATCCAGAAGTTCTGGCAGATACCTGTTGGGCCATTTCCTACCTCACAGATGGCTCAAATGACAGGATTGAAGTGGTTGTGAAAACTGGAGTTGTCCCACAGCTAGTGAAACTTCTAGGATCTGGTGAATTGCCCATAGTGGTAAGAACATTTTAACTACATTTCAGTGATATACTGAGGAATGCTAAATTAGCTTTCCAATATTTGCAGCTAAATTTCTTGGCATTCCTCAGTCTTATCTATTTTGTGCTGTTTATTTATGTTGTATAATTAAGGACATAGTATTTATTAGATGTTAGAGATTTTAAGCTACTGTAATGTAATGCCAACTTCCAAAGGTTCAAAATACCAGTATAGGTGCTCTCCATTTTATTCAGTGACCAACCAAGAACAGAAGATCAAAATTTGACATCATTCAAAATACTGCATTTACTAAGAGTGATTAAATAATCTCCAAGTACAACCCTACCCCAGGACCTTCCAATCATTCAATCAATTACAAAGTCTCTGTTCTAAATATTTCTCCACCCCTAGGCTATACCTTCATTTAGTCCACCACAAAGCCCCTCTTCTCAAATGGAGATTAGTTTCCAAACATAAGTAAACTACATTCACTTGTTCAACCATAGAACACAAAAAGGTCAAAAGTTCCCCACCCCTGGATCACAATTGAATCTACCCCAGAGTTACATCAAGTTTAAGCACAGCACTTAATACCCAAATGAAGGTCTTTTCTTCATCTTGACAGGAGGCAAGTTCTCAGTAATCTTAGTTCCTGGGGAGACAAGGATTAGCAAGGCCACAAGATACATTGCCAGTCCCTTCATTAATTCATCCTCTGTCTGTAGAACAGTCCTAGAACCCCTGAAAACATTAGCAAAACCCTCTCCCAGGATTTCTGTAAACATACAACAAGAAAATCCTTCTTCAGGGCTTCTGAACCAACAGAAAGGTTCCCAGACCCCTACAACAACAGCACTGTCCTTCACCAGTGGACAGTATTCACTCTGTCTGCAGGACAGTCTCCAGACCCCTGCAACAACAGCACTGTCCTTCACCAGTGGACAGTATTCATTCTCTGTCTGCAGGACAGCCTCAGGGCTTCTTAACCAAAATCCAGGTTCCAGGACTTCTTCAGCAAAAGGACTGTCTTTCACCAGTGGACAAATCTGGCAAAACAACATCAAAACAGACAGACAAAGTACCAGCAAAACAGCCATGTCTCCTCAGTCCTTGCCAGCTCCGGGGGCAGGTCTCAAAAGTCCAGGGTGATTCAAAGTGGCACTCAACAATTCTCCCCAATTCTCTCTCTCCCTCTCCCTCCACCTCTCCCTCCACTTGGGTGCTGCTTCCAAAAAGTTCTTCTGCCTCTCTCTTGTCTCTCCAGATCTTGTCACCAGCTCCTCCCAGTCCATCCCACAGGTGGGATTACCAAGCTCTGGGTTTTAACACAATCAATTTGAAAAACTAAGCCAATACAGGGGTATCTTTACATGTCCTTACTATTACAGCTACCTATTGATTTACTCAAAGCCTCATGTACTGTAGCCTGAAGGAATAGATCACAGAAACAAAGAAACAAGGGAATGCAAAGTTTTTCTTATAGTGCTATTGATATATATATAGCAATGTATAGCGATAGCTGTTGAATTTAACATACACTCTCCTTTTCAGACTCCTTCCTTACGGGCTATAGGAAACATTGTCACTGGGACAGATGAACAAACTCAGATTGTAATAGATTCAGGAGCACTTGCTGTCTTTCCTAGCCTGCTTACTCACCCCAAAACCAATATCCAGAAGGAGGCTGCGTGGACCATGTCAAACATCACGGCTGGCCGTCAGGACCAAATACAGCAAGTTGTGAATCATGGACTAGTTCCATACTTGGTTGGAATTCTGTCAAAGGTATGAAAATAAAAATGTTCATCTGTCCCATATTAACTCTTCAGCCATACCTTTATGTGGTGAATCATTTTAGAAATACATTGCTTAATAGACTCTAAATATAAAATACTCTAGTATTCTACTAGCTACCAACTGATGTTAACTAATCCTTTAACATTTTAAAAACAGTGTAATATTTTTGTTTGTACATTGAACAGGGAGACTTTAAGTCACAGAAAGAGGCTGTATGGGCTGTCACAAACTATACGAGTGGTGGAACAATTGAGCAGATTGTGTATCTTGTCCAAAATGGAATTCTGGAACCTTTAATCAACCTCTTGTCTGCAAAAGACAGCAAAATTGTACTGGTTATTTTGGATGCAATTTCAAATATTTTTCTGGTGAGTTTCTGGCTTGTTATAAACATGTTTTATTATTTAATACTGTTTGTGTAATTGGTTTCATCAAGTGTGATTAATCCATGGTGATGGGTTCTTAGGCTGCTGAAAAACTAAATGAAACTGAAAAACTGTGTATCCTAATTGAAGAATGTGGAGGACTAGACAGAATTGAAGCACTTCAATCACATGAAAACGAAATGGTGTATAAGGCTTCCTCAAGCTTAATTGAAAAGTATTTCTCTGCAGAGGTGAGTATTAGATGAAGAAAAAACCAGTTCAATTTGGTAAATATTGCATGTAATTTTTTGTGTGTGTGTTTTTAAATTAGCATTAAGTTTAATGGGAGGTCTAGATGATTTGTACACTCCTGAGAGGGAAAATACAGATCATTGGCACCTTTTCTGCAATTTAACTGTGACATTTAGGTTTGTAGCCAGGAATAGGATTTGAACAAAAATCTTATTGTTGCCAAAGATGGCCCAATAACCAGCATGACACACTGCCACTCTGTTTTCCTGTCACTGATTTATTGAAACCAATACACTAGAACCTCAAATTTTTTAACTGACATAACAGAATTAGTAGTGATCAAGTAACTTTTATTTATTGAGAGTAGCTTAAATAAGCATTAATTCATTCAGTAAGTTAAAACTAGATACAGAAGGTTGAACTTAAAATATACTGCTGATTCCAACATGTATTTTAGGAAATTGTGCCCTACCTCCTCTCTGGGTTACTCCTGTTGTTCCTAGTCTGTTTTAATTTGCATCTTTAAAATTTCATTATGTTTTGTAAAAGTATGTGGAATGTTTCATTTGAGAAGAATTGTAGGTCAAATACAAAATTAATTTTATCCTTTCATTGAAACAGTATAAATTAAATAAGTATAGATCAGTTGTGGCCTCTTATCTTCCTTTTGATATAGCTATTCTGTAAACAAAAGGAAGCCTGGGTTGAAAGTTGTATATAAGGTATCCACAGTAGACTGACTTACTGAATATAAACGTATTACTATACAAGGGTTTGTTTGTTTGGTGTTCTCCTTCCAGGAAGAAGATCAGAATGTTGTCCCAGAATCTACCTCTGATGGCTATACCTTCCAGATTCAAGATGGCACTCCTGGGACCTTTAACTTTTAGATTTTACAGTCAAACCTTCAAGTCTTGTATGCCTTGTTCTTGGTATAATTTTGTCTTACTGTCTCTCCATTTTAAGATCTTTTTTTAAATGTGACTTTTAATGTAGCACTAATGCATACTTGAACAGTTTGAACTGTGTACATACTGTATGAAACCTCTATCCTCAATAGGCTTCTTATTTCTATGTGGAATTTCCTGTTTTGCAGTGTCCTGTAAATAAAAACTTAATTCCACACTTGGCCTTACCCCAGTTTGCCTAATTTATCACATTTTAAATGGGTGCTACCTTTTAGTCCAAGAAAAGTGGGAGATTCTATTTCAAGTGGTGATTCTATTCCAAGGATCTGTGAATTTTGTATGTGGTTATTTCCTCCATAAATGGAGTTTGTAACCTGAAGAATATAGTTTTAAAGAGTTGATTTGGCTGAAAATCTATGACTTTGTGGCTGGCCCACTGCAAACTTTTCTGAAACTAATCTGCTAGTCTTACGACTAGCAGTTACCACTAGGCCAGGTTGATCATCCTAACCGAACTTGATGTAGAATATAGCAGAGCCTGCGTTTTATTCATAACAGCCTTTGTCAACTCAACATGATGGTAGATTCAAACTTCAGTGGAAGAGATGTTTGTGTTTCTATTCTGATTATTGTACGTTAGTAAATAAACAATTTCCAATGTGAGAAACTTATAAGGCGCTCTAAAGTTCATTTTTAACTTTCTCTTCCCACCCAGGTTTTTTTGTACTATTGTCTCTTAATCTGTAAACACTCTTAGGTTTTAACTGCTGTATAAATGTAAATTTAATCTCCCTTCTGTATACTGTGTGTACTTGTTGATTGTTTGTCTCTTGCCCTTTCTAAAAATGTGTGTGAAATTTATCCAGAGAATTTCACCTAAACTTTGATAGCAGCCACCTTTAGGTAGAGTCTTAAAATGTTCAGATTGGGTTTTTTTGGTTGGGTTTTTTTTCCCATTTGCTCTACTGATCTAGGCCCGCCCTGTCTTCTGCATTTCTCACTGTTGACCTTTTACCTTCATGTCATTCCTCAACCATCACTTTAGTACGAATATCCTTCAACTTTAACTATGGAAGAGGCAATATGGTGCAGGGGAAAGTTTTAGATTTGGGGGTTCTAGCTCTGCCACTTGATACACCTGTGACCTTAACACAAGTAATTTAACTGTAAAATGAGGCTGGAATATGAGTTCTAAGAACATAATCCATCCCCTGCTCTTAAAGATCTTTTTTAGGGTGATCCTAAAAACTTGATTTGCTTACATTTTCCTGTCCTATCAAAAATTAATTATTGGGCCTTTGATAATCTGGCCCTGCTGTGTCTAGGTAACTTGTCCCTCAGTATCCTCTCCGTATCTTTGCCATAGTCAAGTTTGATTCCTTCTGACTTCTTTCCCATTTCTTTTTGCAGCTTTGCTTCTGTTCTAGTACAGTGTTAGCTGTTTTCAAGTTGTCAACTTGAGCCCTGTCCTCAATATAGAATATTTTCTGACTCTTAAGCCTTAATATCAAGGCTTTTTAAAACTAATCAGTTTTCGGTGGCACAGTGAATAGAGCATCGACCCATATGTGACCTTGGGCAAATCACTTAAGCCCAGCTGTCCTCCAAAAAAGCAAAAAAAAAAAGTTTTCCTTTGTGTAACTCTAGATGGTGGTATTAAAAGCCATACAATTTGCTACATAAATATAAATGTTTTGGGTAGAATGGTAGAGTCAGACTGGGTTCCAGTAAATGCTTAGATTTAACTTTGTGGATTTGGTTTGGCAAGAAAGGTAAAGTGACCCTTGGAGCTTGGATCCTGCTTGAAAGAGCAGGCACCAGAACAGACTTACTGTCTTAGGGTGTGGGTTCCTGTTCTTTTTGAAAGTGCTTATTGGCACCTAAGGCTTTTCTTATCCTGGCTGAAAGGTAGAACCCAGGGGCAGATATTAGAGCCATACATCAAATCATCTCCGGTCTGTAAAATCTTGATGTGTAAAATAGGAATCAAATGAGAATTGCAAAATTTTTCAAATCTTAAAACATAGAAATGTCTATTAGTATGACTTTTAGTTTCCCAACTAACATGGGGAGAATATAACCTAAATTTTTAAGGTGGATTTCATCTGTCTTATTGTTGGACATATAGTGAATAATATTGAGAGTAGAGGCAGCATGGAAAAAGTGAATTTGGAGATGGTGGTTTAAATGTCCACTCAAGTATTTGGCAGGCCCCTTTACTTGATTTTTCATGTGAATGTAATTCATCATTACTGATCTCAAAGGTTGCTTCTACTTCTAAATCCTATGATTCAGGAATAAGAATTGTGTGTGTACACTGAATTGATGGGTTATGATCTAGTTTCATAGGAGCTTTGATGTGATAGAGGGTAGCAGAAAAGTGGATTAAGACTAGGGAATCCTGGCTCAACAGTTTTTGTGTAACTATCTTGATTGGGAAAGTCATCTTGCAAGTTTCAGTGACTAAAATTTGGAAGACCTCTTAAGATTTCCTTATCCCTAAATATTCTATAATTGTAATTTTTTTTTTTTGGAGAGGGGAGGGCAGGGCAGTTGGGGTTAAGTGACTAATTTCTTTAAAATAAACTATAATGTTTTAGAAAATTAGAATTGTTTATAGAAATATGCTACTTGATTCTTTGAGATGACTACTTTGAGATTACTACAAATACAACTTGATTGTATTTCACTGCTGATTAAGGATAAAATGGGAGAAAAATTTATATTTTCATAAATCTTGAGTACATTTGGTTTGTGGTAAAATAGTAATGTGAATAGATTTTAAAATGTGTTATATAAGTGGATATAGAACTGATCTTGAAGGCAGGAAGAGTTTAAGTCCTCCCTAAAACATACATACTATTTATGTGACCTGAAATAATTTAATCTGTTAGTGTTCTAGGCAACTAAGTTGCAGAGAAACTGCTGACATGCATTGATAGAAGACATTTCATTTTTTCATCCAGTCATTCACTATATTTGAGAAATCACAGGTAAAGAAGTGTCTGTCCTGAGTTGCAGTGTCCTGTATGACAGTTTTTAAAATACAGCCTATGAGTAGTAAAGCCCCAAGTCATTTTGTAGTATTTTTTAACTTCATAAAGAGGTGTGTAGGTAGTGCTTATGATTTTTGCAACAATGGCCTAGAAACATGTAAGCAGGACAAATCATTATAACACTGCTATGCTCTCCCTAGTGTGGGTTGGTTAGTTCCACAAAAGTGCTGGGTAAAACAATGTTTCAGGGGATACTCCATAGTAACATACAGTAATTCTGGGAACATGGAAACAGGCATACTCGAGAGTTGTCATTGGTGATCAAGCTTCAGCTTACTTAATGTCTCAGAATGATGTTACTGCTTTTTCTTAGAAAGTTCTGTCAAAGTTGTAATTGCTATCAAGTTGCTCAGTGTGGTTTAACATTAGATGTACTTGAGGGTCCTCAACATTGCACCAAATACAAATGTGTTAAAGCAGTGAAACATTAATCAAAAATCTTTACTCTTTAGTTTATTCTACCCTTGAATTAATTGGTGGAAAGAATGAAATGGCTGCTACTTCATGGTGGGGATACAAAAGCAAAAATTTAGTTCCTACACTCAAGGTGCTCAGAAGCTAGGAGACTGTGCAAACTACATACAAACAAGCTATATACAAGAATAAATAGGAGATAGTCAACAGAAGGAAGGCTTCCCATAGAAGGTATTTAAGTTGGGACTTAAACCAAGGGAAGCCCAAGCTAGAGAGATGTGGAGAAAATACTTTTGGCAAGGGGGACAGGCATGGCCAATATCATTGGATTGAAGAGTACTTGAGGAAAGGTTGAAAATGGGATGGGGAAGGATGTGTGCAAAATATAAGAAATAGGGCAGGTGGGGATTAGGTTATGAAGGGCTTTAAACTCCAAATAAAGCCCTGGAGGTAATTGATAATTAGAGAAAAGGAAATGCATTGGAGAAGATAGGAAAGGCTTAAATGAGTAAGTCCAGCAGTTGGTCTTGGAAAGAATCACCTCTTGACAAGAATTTTTTTTTTTTTACTTTTAGACCTTATGCCACACTCCCTTCCAATGAAGTTATTCCATTTTTAATAGCAATGTTGCCTTCTGTCTATGGATCTTTTAACATAATTAGGGAGCATATAAAATCAGTTTTTATTGATAATTGACTATACTTGAAAGAGCAAACCAATGTTGTTCTGACTTACGTGCTTCACAAGTCTTTAGATTGGTGTTTTTATGAAATGCTTTATTAACTTCTAGTTTACAGTCATTTCCACAAGATTTTGAGTTTCAAATTTTGTCCCAGTCTTTACCCTACCCATCATCCCAAAACAGTGATCCCACGGGATAGTTCTTCCTCCAATCTGCTATCTCCCATACCCCCTCCAACTTTCCAGTAGGGCATAGTGGAACTCTATGCCCCAGTGCCTGTATATCTTATTTCCAAATTACATGTAAAATATTATTAATAATACATAGATAGATATGTGTGTGTATGTATTTTAAACATTTGATTTTAAAACTTTGAATTCCAGATTCATTCCCTTCCTCCCTTGTCACCCACCCTTACTGGGAAGATAAGCAATTCAGTATAGGTTGTACACGTGTAGCTATGCAAAATGTTTCCATAGTGGATATATTGTAAAAGACATTATATTTCCCTCCCACCTATCCCACCTTCCACTTGTTCTATTCTCTACTTTGAGCCTGTCCCTTTTCAAAAGTGGGTGCTTCCAACTTCCCTCCCCCTCTTACTCTTATATAGGGTGAGATACCCTATTTAGTGTGTCTGTCATTTCCTCCCTAAGCCAAATTCAATGAGAATAAGGTTGACCCATTCCCTTTTGCCTTCCAATTCTTCCCCTCCATTGTAACCATTTTCCCTTCCCTCTTCTTTATGAGATAGTTTACCCCATTCTGTCTCTCCCCATCTCCTGTCATTATATTCCTCTCTCACCTCTTTAATTTCAGTATCATCCCTTCCTATTAAATTGGTCTTGTGTCCTCTATACCTGTAGACATATATATACACCCACATATGTATTCATATGCCCATATACCCTCCTATATAGATATATACATGTATGTATACATAGACATATATGTTTCATAAGTTATAATAGTTGTTTTTCCATGTAGGAATTTTGATTTGAATTTTGAGTTCAATTTTGATAAGTTCCTTATGATTTCTTTTCCCTGTTTACCTTCTCATGCTTCTCTTGCTTCTTGTATCCGAATGTCAAATTTTCTATTCAACTCTGGTTTTTTAAGCAAGAATGCTTGAAAGTCCTCTATTCCACTGAATGACCATACTTGCCCCTGAAACATGATACTCAGTTTTGCTGGGTAGGTGATTCTTGGTTTTAATCCCAGCTTTTTTGCCCTCCAAAATATCATATTCCAAGCCCTTCGATCCCTTGGTGTAGAAGCTGCCAGATCCTGAGTTATCCTGATTGTGTTTCCACAATATTCAAATTGTTTCTTCCTGGCTGCTTGTAATATTTTCTCCTTGATCTGGGAATTCTAGAACCTGTCTATAATATTCCTAGGAGTTTTCTTTTTGGGATCTTTTTTCAGGAGGTGATCCATGGATTCTTTCAACCTCTATTTTGCCCTCTGGTTCTAAAGCATCAGGGCAATTTTCCTTGAGAATTTCTTGGAGGATGATTTCTAGGTTCTTACTTTGATCATGGCTTTCAGGTAGTCCAATAATTTTTAAATTCTCTCTCTTAGATCTATTTTTCAGGTCAGTGGTTTTCCCAATGAGATATTTCACATTGCCTCCTATTTTTTTCATTTGTTTGGATCTATTTAATAGTATCTTTATTTCTCATGAAGTCACTAGCTTCCATTTGCTCCAATCTAATTCTGAAGCAATGATTCTCTTCATTGAGCTTTTGAGATTCTTTTTTCATCTGGCAAATTCAGCTTTTTAAGGCATTTTTCTCCTCATTGCCTTTTTGAGCCTCTTTTGCCATTTTGAGTTAGTCTATTTTTAAGGTGTTATTTTCTTCAGTCAGGTTGTTGACACTCATAGAACTTTCTTAAATCATTCTAATTTCTCCCAATTTTTCTTCCACTTCTCTTATTTGGTTTTCAAAATCCTTCTTAAGGTCCTCTATGGCCTGTAACCAGCTCGCATTTTCTTGGAAGCTTTTGGTGCAGGAGTTATGACTTCTCTGTCTTCCTCCTTTTTGTCCCTAAAATAGAAGTGTAAAGTTGGGTTGCTTTGCTTCATGTTGCCACTCAATTACTTGACTTCTGAGCTTTTTTTCACAGTAGGACTCTGCTACCAGACAGGGGAGCTTCGTTCCAAATGCTGGGGTTTTCTCAGCTGCCAGAGGTATTAGTTGGGTGCCCTCTCTGAAGCCTTCACACGCTCTGGCAAGCTGGTCACACACCCCAGGACCTCCACCCTAGACTGCAATCCAGATCCAAGCAGGTTAAAGCAAAAGCAATTACCC
This sequence comes from Petaurus breviceps papuanus, assembly GCF_028583685.1. Lineage (NCBI taxonomy): Eukaryota > Metazoa > Chordata > Mammalia > Diprotodontia > Petauridae > Petaurus > Petaurus breviceps. The sequence goes on from NW_027187287.1 coordinate 249,165, forward strand.
CTCAGACTGGTCAGTTGGTCTCCCTATAATCTGCAGGCCAGGAGCTGAAGCAGCCACGTGGCCGCAGCTGCACGGCCTTGGCTCCTGAGCCGCTTCTTCCTCCAGGGGGCAAAGGCCGACTGCACTCCTGAACTAGTGGATCCCAAAGTCTACACTGCACTGAACTCACTTTGTCCTTAGCCTCTATGGGATGATAATTCTGTAAACTGCCACAGCTGCTGGTGATCTGAAGTCCTTCCAGCCAGTGGCTGGCTGTGGCCACCCTGAGGCTAAGACCTCTGGCTTGTGGGAGGCTGGGGTCGGCTCCTAGAGCGCTGTGCTGGCTAAGAAAATATTTTTTAAAAATTCACAGAAGAGGACAGAAGGACACACAGTCAATCAGAACAGTGAAAGTAATTATATTATTTGCTTTTTTTTTTTTGGAAGGGGGAAGGCAGGGCAATTGGGGTTAAGTGACTTGCCCAAAGTCACACAACTAGTAAGTGTTAAGTGTCTGAGGTCAAATTTGAACTCAGGTTCTCCTGACTCCAGGGCTGGTACTCTATTCACTGAACCACCTAGCCGCCCCTATGTACTTGTTTTTTTAAAAGCAAGTGGCATGAAATGGGAGACTCACAGTTTCATATACAATCCTATTTTGTGTTCTGTGTACACAGAAATGCTCTTTTTTGTGTTTAAGTTCAGAATAAAACAAAAACTATGCAAGGGCATTCAAATATGTTAGTTTTTTTAAAAAGAAAATTGTCTACAGTATCCCTTCCCAGTGAGCCACAACATAATGTTTTTAAAGATGAAAAAAATAAACACATAGCAAAAGTCTGAAAATATGGGCAACGTATAATGTACTGTACTCCTGGACCTCCCACCTCTGCAAACAAATGGCTCCAAAAAATAGAACTTCCAGTGTCTTGTTTGGGGCTACATTTTTTCATTACAGTTTTGCAACATTCACTTCTGAGATGTGTGTATTTCTGTTTACATTGTAGACAAATGTGTATTGTTTTCTTGCCTCTGCTTCCTTCTGTATAAGCTCATATAGAACTTTCCATTAGCCTCTAGTGATATTTCTTACAATACATTCATGTACCTCACAGTGTCTGGCACAGGGTAGTTAATAAAAAATTTGATTCATAAACAAAACAAAGAGCTACCTCTTTATCTGAGACTAGAGTAAAGGAAGAGAGAATTAAGAGGATGTCAAAGAAGTCTGAGATATAGATGAGAAGACACTTAAGGCAAACAATTTCTATTTTTTCAAAGTATAAGTCAATATCCTGAACTAAGAAAGGTGGAGAAGAAAAGGTTAAAAAAATTTTAAGATTTTTAAAGTTCTTCCACCTTGGAAAGGTGTTATACTAAAGTAGCAAATGTGATCACTGTTGCTTAATTTGCTTTGTTAATTTTAAATTATTTTAAAATAGCTATATTTCTTAATGTATCCTTTTCCAGAAAACCATCCTTTATAAAGAATTTTTAAAAGTTTAACAAAACTAGCCAACATCTTAAGGAGGGCACTGAAGAAAACATCTGATACTATATGTATATGTATAAGTGTGTGTGTATGTAATCATTTGCATACAGAGTGTTCTACCTCTGAAAGGATCTATCATTCAGTGCATAGATCTAGTATGGATGGAGGTGGGAACCTGCAACAATATGTTAATCCAGGGTAAGGAGTGGTCATAGACCCTAGGTTATATACCAAGTAAGGACCAAATATGGAAGCTACCAGCAGTTGTTTGGCTCTTACTCTGGGAATAAAGCAGAGTCTCACATTCAGCCCCCATCTTAATCTAAAGCTTGCAGCAGAATGATCAGGATATGAAACATCAAAGGAGAGCCTGTAGGTTCACTATGCAGAGCTTTTCCAGCTAGGTGATAAGGGCTGGATTCAGCATCAGTCTAATGGAGATCCAACCAGGGGCAAGACCACAACTATATTACTCAGACCCAAACCTAGGAACTTGCAGAGCTAACCCCAGAAGGGCGACTCTCCTACTTCACTTTGGACCAAAACCATTTGAACACTGAACACTGAAAGCTTTCAAGACTAAGCTGTCCCTGAGATTCTAGAAGAGCAACACTGACCCTGAGAAAGTAGCAGCAGGACCCAAGAGGATGTAAAACAAGACCAAGCATGGCCCAGCCATTCCCTCCAGAAGTACACAGAGCCTAGTCCTAGTATCAAGCCCAGTCAGGAACTAAGCTGAAGAATGGGAAAACAAAAAGAATCCCATTAGAGAATTATGGTGACAAGGATGCTCAAGACACAAACCTAGAAGAAAAAAATTACTCTAAAATATCTACAAGCAAAGCCTCCATGAAAAACATAGCTAAGGCACAAGTTCAACTAGAATTCCTGGAAGGGATAAAATAAATTCTTTTTAAAAATATTAGCTAAAAGTGATTTTTATAAATTAAATGTGAGTATTAGATGGAATAGTTGGAAAATAAATTAGAGCAGTAAAGGAAAAATTGGAAAAAGAACTGATTATTAATACAACAGGTAAAAAACCTTATCCAAGAAACACTCCTTGCAAATTATAATGGACTAAATAGAAGTTAATGGTTCCATGAGACAATAAATATTGAAGTCCAAAGACTGAAAGAAAATGCAAAATATATAAAGACCAACTCACATGGAAAACAGATCAAGGAGAGATAGTTTAAGAATCATTGGACTTCTTGAAAGCCAGGACCAAAAAAGGGGGCTTAGACATCATATTTTTTAAAAATCATAAATGAAAACTATTCTGATTTATTAGAATCAGAGGGCAAAGCAAATGGAAATATTCCACTGATCCCCTCCTAAAAGAAGCCTCAAAAGCAAAATTCCCAGGAATATCATGGCCAAAATCCAGAGCTTCCAGATCCAAGAAAAAACTACAGCAAACAGCCAGAAGAACCACAGTCATTATTACACAAGATTTAGGCACTACCCTATGAGGGAGGCATTAACATGTAATGGGGCAGCTCAAAAGGCAAAAATATATAGCCCCTCAACCAAGAATAATTTATCTAGAAAAAAGAAGTAAAATCCAACTAAGGGGGGTGGGGGTGGGGAATGGACATTTAATAAATGGAGGACTTTCAAGCATTACTACAAAAAGACCAGAATCATATAGAAACTTTGAAATTTAAACAAATCGTGAGAAATATGAGTGAACAATCAAAAGGGATTAAGTATGAACTCTTTATATTCTAAAGTGGAAAGATGATAAATATTTCTTAGAATCCTATAACCATCAGAGGTCATGGAGGGAGTCTAATAAGACAGAAAGCCTGGGAGTGTCTTTTTGTTTGTTTTGATCATCTTAGAGGAAGAGGAAAGGACTAAAGGGGGAGGGGAAAAGGGGAAAGAAAGGGTAAGGGAAATTATCACATAATTTAGGTGTGCAAGTCAAATATTACACAAACAATAAGAAAGAGGTGGGAGGAATAGGTGACGCGTGAACCTTTCATCAGAACTGGTTAAAGGAGGGAAGATAAACACATACATAGTTGGGTACAAAAATACTTTTAATTCAACAGGGAAACTGGAGAGGAAAAGGAAAGCAAGAAATAAGAGAGAGACAGTAGATTAAGAGAGGGATTAGTCCTAAGGAAAGAAAGGATAAGAAGTTGTAATATAACTAGGGAAAGGAAAGAAAAGAAGATCTGGTGACCAGAAGCAAATTGATATCAAACATAGAGCACTCGTGCTGGGCATGCTCCTTTCTCACCACCATTCTGATCAATGTAATGACCAACTATAATATTGTAGGACCCACAATGAAACATGCTGTTCACATCCTGACCAAGCAGTGATGGACTCAGGGTATAGTTTGAGGTGTATCTTTTTTTGGATATGACTAATGAGAATTTGTTTTCCTTGGCTATGCATATTTGTTACAAGTTTTTTTTTTACTTTTGCAGTGGGGCTTGGGTAGGAGGTGGGAGGAAGAGACGATGGATTTTCCTTTTTTTCTCTTTTTAAATAATTAAAATTTTTTAAATTAACTTATTTTTAGTTTTCAACAAACATTCATTTCCACGAGATTTGGAATTGCAATTTTTTCTCTCTGTCTTTTCCCTACGCCCCACGCCAAAATACCAAGCCTACTGAATACCCCTTCCCCCAATCTGTTCTCTCTTATATCCTTCCCCATCAACCCCCCCCCCCCCCAACTTTCTAGTTGGGCAAGATGGATTTCTATACCCCAGTGCCCATATATCTTATTTCCCAGTTTCATGTAGAAAACAAATTTTTTTTTAAACATTTGTTTTTAAAACTGACTTCCAGATTTTTTTCCTCCTTCCCTCCTCACCTGCCCCCCTGGGAAGATAAGCAATTCAGTATAGGTTACACATATGTAGTTACCCAAATCATTTCCATAATTGTTATATTGTGAAAGACTTACTATATTTTCCTCCATCCTATCCTGCCCCCCACTTATTCAATGTTTTCTTTGACCCTATCCCTTTTCAAAAATGTTTGCTTCAGGGACAGCTAGGTGGCGCAGTGAATAAAGCACTGGCCCCAGAGTCAGGAGGATCCGAGTTCGGTTCTGGCCTCAGACACTTTAACACCCACACAAAAAAACTAGCCGTGTAACCTTGGGCAAGTTACTTAATGCCAATTGCCCTCCAAAAAGCAAAAAAAAAAGTTTGCTTCTAACTACCCTCTCCCCCAATCTGCCTTCCCTTCTATCCTCCCCCGTCTTATCCCCAACCCCCCTATTTTCCTGTAGGGTAAGATACCCAATTGAGTGTGCATGTTATTCTTTCCTTAAGCCAAATTCAATGACAGTAAGGTTATCCCATTCCCTTTCACCTTCCTGCTTTTCCCCTCCATTGTAAGTTTTTTGTAACAGTTTTCTCTTACCTCTTTTATATGAGATAATTTACCCTAATCTATCCCTTTCTCCTCCCAATAAATTCCTTTCTCACCTCTTAATTTTGTCTTTTAGATATCCCTTCATATTCAACTCATCCTGTTCCCTCTGTGTATGTATACATGTACACATATATGCACACACATATATTTTTATATATACACACACCCTCCTATACATATATATATATATATATTCCCTTCAACTATCCTCTTACTGAGAAACGTCTTATGAGTTACAATTATCATTTTTCCATATAGGAATGTAAATAGTTCAACTTTAATAAGTTCCTTATGATTTCTTTTTCCCGTTTACCTTCTCATGCTTCTCTTGCTTCTTGTATTTGAAAGTTAAATTTTCTGTTAAGCTCTGGTTTTTTCATCAAGAATGGTGGATCATCCTCCATTTCATTGAATGACCATATTTTCCCCTGAAGCATTATACTCAGTTTTGCTGGGTAGGTGATTCTTGGTTTTAGTCCTAGTTCCTCTGATCTCTGGAATATCATATTCCAAGCCCTTCAATCCCTTAAGGTAGATGCTGCTAAGTCTTGTATTATCCTGATTGTGTTTCCACAATACTCAAATTGTTTCTTCCTGACTTCTTGAAGTATTTTCTCCTTAACCTGGGGACTCTGGAATTTGGCTATAATATTCCTAGGACTTTTCTTTTGGGGATTCAGGAGGCAATCAGTGAATTCTTTCCATTTCTATTTTGCCCTCTAGTTCTAGAATATCAGGGCAATTTTGCTTGATGATTGCTTGAAAGATGGTGTCTAGGCTCTTTTTTTTTTTTTATCATGGCTTTCAGGTAGTGCAATAATTTTTAAATTATCTCTCCTGTATCTATTTTCCATGTCAGTGTTTTTTTCAATGAGATATTTCACATTCTATTTTTTCATTTGTTTGGAGCTGTTTTATAGTATCTTGATTTCTTATAAAGTCATTAGCTTCCAGTTGCTCCAAACTAATTTTGAAGGAGTTATTCTCTTCTGTGAGTTTTTGAAATTCCTTTTGCATCTGGGAAATTTGGCTTTTTAAGACATTTTTCTCCTCATTGGCTTTTTGGGCCTCTTCTGCCATTTGAGTTAGTCTATTTTTTAAGGTGTTATTTTATTCTGTGGATTTTTGGATCTCCTTTAGCAGGCCATTGACTCCCTTTTCATGATTTTTCTGCATCATTCTCATTTCTCTTCCCAATTTTTCCTCCACTTCTCTTACTTGATTTTCAAAGGCCTTCTTGAGCTCCTTCATGGCCTGTAACTGATTCATATTTTTCTTGGAGGCTTTTGATGTAGGAGTTCTGACTTCGCTGTCTTCCTCCTACTCCATGCCTTGATCCTTTTTGTCCCTATGTTCTGTTTGTGCTTCCTGTGCTTACTCATATTGACAGCAATTACTTGACTTTTGAGCTCTTTGCCACAGTAGAACTCTGCTTCCAGAATGGAGAGAGCTTTGTCCCAAATTGCTAGGGTTTTCACAGCTGCTGGAGCTATTAGGAGGATGCTGTCTCTACACCCCCACAAGCTCTGGCTCACTGGTCACACACCCTAGGAGCACCACCCAAGACTGTGATACAGATCCAAGTAGGTTAAAGTAAGAGCAATTACTCTCTGAATGGTTGCTTGGTCCCCCTACAATCTGCAAGCCAGGAGCTACTGAGGCAGCCACTTGGTGCAACCACCATACCTCTACCACTTCTTGGCCTGGGGCGGGGGCTGGACTGTGCTCTTCTGACTCCCCCCCATTCCAACAGAGTTCCAGACTGACCTTTTATTTTGTCTTTGGCATTTATGGATTGAGAAGTCTGGAAACCAGCACAGCTGCTGGTTATTCACTCTCCTGGAGTCTGCTCCAGCTGCTGCTGGTTGGGACCACCTTGGGGCCGGAAATATGCAGACCTCTCAGCTCCCAGTATGCTGTGATGGACTTTTACTGTTAGCTTGCTGGGCTGTCTTCAGTGGGAGATTTGTTTCTCTCTGTCACTTTGTGGGTTCTATAGCTTTAAAATTTGTTTAAAGTCATTTTTTTACAGGTATTGTAATTGTTTGCAGCAGGTGCCCACACCAAATTTGTGCTTCTACTCTGCCATCTTGGCTCCACCCCCTGAGAAGATGGATTTTCATTAATTGAAAAAAAAGTTTTAAAAAATATTTCAAGTCAACAAGCAATAAGGATTTATTAAGTGTCCATTAGTGATTTGGAATCCATTTTTTTTTTCACATAGCTGTTGATAGTTTGCTTTTTTTTTCTTTTAAAAATAGTCTATTCATATTATTTGACCATTTATCTACTGGAAAATTGTTCTTGTATTTGCTGAAATCAGTTCTATACATATCTTGAATACCAAAGCTCTATCAGAGAAATTTGCTGCAAAGTCTTTTTTTAGTTAAATTGTTTCACTTCTAATTTTAAGTGAATTTTGTTTGTGCAAAATTTAAAATTTTTGTGATAAATAGTCTATTTTATTTCTTGTGATCCTCTCTACCCTTTGATAAAGAATTCTTTCTTTATTCATGTTTGCAATAGTTTTCTCATTTCTTGTTCTTCTAATTTGTTTTTTATATGACCTTTTATATATAATTCATGCATCTATTTGGGGATTATTATGGTTAATAAGTGGTGGGAGAAGTTGGTCTAAACCTAATTTCTGCCAGATTGCTTTTTAGTTTTCCTAGAAAAAATTATTGAATGTAGCCCTTGACACCAGTAACTGGAGTCTCTGGTTTTATTGAACACTATCCAACTATATTTGCTTTTGTATCTTTTGTAGCTAATCTGTTTCAATGATCAACTTTTCTATTTATAACCCAGTACCAAATAGTTTTGAAGAATATAACTTTGAAGTACAGTTTGAGATCTGGTATGGCTAGGCCCCCTTCATTCCCAATTTTTTTCCCATTATTCTGGTCCTTTTGTTTCTCTCATTGAATTTTGTTATTATAATTGTTATTGTACCTTTGGAAGGCCCTAAAATATGAAGTAATACTTCATAAGAATGTTTCTATTGGACACATTATTAGAATGATTTTATAGATGAGTAAATTAAGAAGAAGGAAACAATCTATGTTCAGTGAGACAGTCAGCTTTAACTCACACATACCATGGCTATGCTATTCTCTATATCTACTCTAATTATGCTGTGGACTCCCCCTTAACTTGAACTGAGATAGCAACACATCTTAATGACAATAATCCCAATAATTAAGTTCCCACAGACCATGAGTGTTAACAAGTTTAGTAGCCTAGTAGTGAACTTACTTTTTTTCCATTTAAAAATAATTTTTATTTATTTTGGTTTTTTTTTACGTCAATGTAGTTTTCCACAGTGTCTTTCCCCCTTGCAGAGAGCCATGCCATGTAGCAAATGGTATTTTTTTTTGTTTGTTTTTTTGCTTTTTTTTTTTGGAGGAGGAAGGTAGGGTAATTGGGGTTAAGTGACTTAACCAAGGTCACATGGCTAGTTTTGCATTAAGTATCTGAGGCTGGATTTGAACTCAGGTTCTCCTGACTCAGGGCCGGCACTCTAGTCACTGCACCCATCAAATAGTATTTTTAAAGACAAAAAAAGAAAAAGAGGAAAAAAAATCAGCCTAGCATATAAATATATTAAAAAAAATTTTTTGAGCCTAAAATAAGCAAGATTTCCCACTTCTTCAAAGGGGTGGTATGGGAATTTCTTCTCATATCTCTTCTTTTAAGACATGCTTTATTAAAAAAAATAATATTGTAACATTTACTTTTGTTTTTCTTTTATGGTTATTCTGTTGAGGTTTAGACTTTAGGTGCTCAAGACCCCAAAATACCAATATGCTGGATCCTGCAGAATGAATTCAACTCAAGCCTTCTCTCAGCCAAAATAAAACAAGTTTTTTTAAAGATTTGCCATAATGGGTAGACTCTTTTTTTTTCTTTTTGCAGGGGGAAATGCAGGTTAATTGGGGTTATGTGACTCACCCAAGGTCACACAGCTAGTGTGTCAAGTGTCTGAGGCCATATTTGAACTTGGGTCATCCTGACTCCAGGGCTGGTGCTCTATTCACTGTGCCACCTAGCCAACCCAATAATGGGTAGACTGTTAAGGAGCCTGAGCTTTTGTGACATTTGTATTGACCAGTGGGCCAGAACAATCTGACACAGACTGAATCTGAGCTAGATTTAATCTCAGCAACTTCATGGAGGAAAGATGGATCTTATATACTGAAAGACAGTGGGAGGATTTAGGGGTAGTCTAGAGGAGGGGTTTGGAGAAGATCTTGGGGAGGAGTCTAAGGAGGATCTTGATGGAACTCAGGTCAGACTCTGGGAACCAAGAGAATGGGATTAAGGATGAGAAGTAGCTGAAGGCTACTTAACAAAATACTAGGCTAGTTTAAGGGTAACAGGTTTGGGCATAGATATTTTGATAGGATCAAAGCTGGACAATGGAGGGCTAGGCTAGGTTGAGAGTTAACAGAGATTTGGGCCTAGAGATAATGAAAGGCTTATGGCCTCAGGCAAATGCAGCATGAAGTGGGAAGATTCAAGGAGAGTTCAAGGGGGTTCCCAGAGCCTGTACCCCATCAGTTCTTTCAGTTTTCATTGTTGTAGTAATTGTGTATATTGCTTTCTTAGCTCTGCTTACTTCCTTTGTATCAATTCATGTAGATCTTTTCATGCTTTTATGTATTTGTTATATTCATCATTTCTGATAGGGGGCCATTGCCAGTCATCCTGACCTAGTCTTACCACTAGACTCTGATGACTCTGGAGGAGAGATTGAGGCTGATGACTTTGCACAGCCCTGCCCCATTTAAATTCAGTTCATTTGCAAGTCAAGCTATCACCCTCCCGATGTCTTTGGTCCAGTTTGAGAGAACAAAGGACAAACAGCAATCTGTGAGTAGTAGAAGCTGCCCCACTGGGTACCCAACTGGCTAGTTCCAGCTGGACAATGCTGCTATTTCCTTCCTTCCTTCCTTCCTTCCTTCCTTCCTTCCTTCTTTCCTTCCTTCCTTCCTTCCTTCCTTCCTTCCTTCCTTCCTTCCTTCCTTCCTTCCTTCCTTCCTTCCTTCCTTCCTTCCTTCCTTCCTTCCTTCCTTCCTTCCTTCCTTCCTCCTCCTTTCTATCTGCATGGGAAATCATACCTTTACACATGGGTGTTCTGTCCAAAAGGAATATAAATTTTATTCACTTAAGCCTCACAAGATGTCTTGGAGTTTGGAAGCTAGATTTTTTTTTTCTTCCTTACTTATTCATTCTATCATTTAAAAAAAACTGGGACAATTAACTCTTTTGTCTTAGGTGGTTTTCATTTATGATTTCATGAAAAACCAAGCTTTGATAAAGCCTATTGGGATTCAAATGGAGCTACTTGACTATGCCATTAAACTTAAACCTAAATCACTCTGGCTCTCACTGATTAGCCAAGCCTCTCTTGCTCATTATTTGGGTTTTGAAGGCTCAGGGTGAGTCTAAATAACAATTCTTTCCATTCTGGCCAGAAACCTTGAAGGTCTTCCCCTCCCAGACAGATTCTTTTGAGAAGGCAAACTAGGCCATCTTTTGTCTCCTTTTACATAGCCTTTAAACACTGAATGGGGGTTGCCTCAGACAAAAGGAAACCTGGGAAAGACTAGCTTTTTAAGCTAAGTGGGATGCAGTCTCCCACTGCATCCAGGGCTATTACTGGTCATCCTGACTTATATCTTGCCACTGGACTCAGATGCTTCTGGAGGAGAGAATGAGGCTGATGACTTAGCACAGACCTGCCTCACTTAAATCCAGTTCACTTGCAGGTCAACACATCACCCTCCTGATAACATTTGTCCTCTTTGAGAAAGAAGGAAACGCAGTGTTTCTTATAACAAGTATATCCATTTCATATCTTTGAGAAGCTGGATTTCCAGCATTTGCTATGGGGAAAAAATAGTGCAAAGAAAATCAGTGTGGAACAGGTACACGTATCACAAGCTAATCAAATTTTATAGTACTATACAAAATAATACAAAATTTATTTGGAGGGAAAGAAGGTCAAGGACCTCAAGGGAAATAATAGGCAGAAAAAAGGTGGGGGGGGAGGCATTGATTAGCACCAGATTTGAAATTATGCTATAGAGTAGTAATCATCAAACTATTTTTTTCTGGTTAAAAAAAAATAGATCAGTAGAATAGATTAGGTGCATAAGAGCCAGAAGAATACTCCTGAGTAAAACCAAGGATTCTAACTATTGGGATAAGAATTCACAGGTTGTTAGAAATTTGGTTTAGACCAACCTCTTATGCCATATGGCACAAGATCCAAATGGATATATGACCTAAATTTAAAAGGTCACATCACAATCAAATTAGAGGAGCAAAGAAGGAGATACCTTTCACAACTATATTTAAGTAGAGTTAAGGTGGCAGAATTTGAGTTTAGTTAGATGGTAGCATTGGAGTTTAGTTAGTTTTTGAAAAAACACCTCTTTGAAAAAGATCTAGAAAATGCATCTGAAGAGCTCCCTAGGGGGCTAATAGTAGCAGAATCCAGCATCAGTCTTCTGAAATTCCCTGGGACAAGCCAATAGACCCAAACTGGGGTGGAGAACTTGAAGAATTCAAGACCAAGAAGAAAGTTCACACCACTTTGGGAGCATTGAAAGCTTTTAGGCCCCCAGCCTGAACTGTGAAAGCAGAAAGGACAAAATATAGCAAACTGCCACAACCAGTGTACAAAGCCCAGCACTAACATAAAGTCCAAAGTCATGTAGACTAGAAGAACAAGCAAGCAAGCAAACAAACAAACAAAAAGAGAGTTCTACCATAAAGAGCAATTGTGACAACAGGGAGGCTCAACACACAAAGAAGAAAAAGGAAATTACTTCCAAAAAATCTTACAAGCAAAGCCTAAAAAAAAAAAATACAGTTTGGACATTTTGTTTTGTTTTTTTTTAAGACCTAAAAATTATTTTAAAAACCAAATGAGAAACAATGAGAAAAAAAGCAAGAGCTAGGGAAGATATATACATATATATGCTTACATACTTGGAAAAAGAGGTATAAAATCTTATTGAAGAAAATAACTGTTTGAAAACCTGGACTGGCCAAATGGAAGCTAATCACTCAATGAGAAATCAAAAAGTAAGAAAATAAAGTTTAAAAGACTGGGGGAAAAAAAAACAGAAAAAATATCTCATAGAAAAAATAACTGACCTATAAAATAGATAGAAGAGAGATAATTTAAGAATCATTGGACTACCTGGAAGCCATCAACAAAAACAGAACTTAGATATCATATTTCAAGAAATAGTAAAAGAAAATTATCTAGCTATCTTAGAACCATAAGGCAAAGTAGAAGTTGAAAGAATCCACTGCTCCTGAAAGAAACTCTAAAATGAAAATACTCAAGGTCACATCACAATCATTATAGTCCAAATCCAGAGCTCCCAGGTGAAAGAAAAGATACAGTAAGCAGCTAGAAAGAAAGAATTCAAATACCAAGAAGATACAATAAAAATCACACAAGATTTAGCAGCCACCACTATAAAGAAGCAGATAATGGCTAACATTTATATAGTACTTACTCTGTGCTAAACATTGTCCGAAAAGTTTTACAATTATTATCTCATTTTATCCTTACAACTCTCTGAGATAGGTGCTATTATTATCCCCATTTTACAAATAAGGAAACTGAGGCAAATAGGTTAAATGATTTGTTCAGGATCACACAGCTAGTAAATGTCTGAGGCCAGTCTCAGACATTTGAACTCAGGTCTTCCTGATCCCAAGCCTGGTGCTCTATCCGCTGTGACATCTAGCTACCCCATATAGCTTGGAATATAATATTCTAGAAGGTAAATGATCTAGACTACAACCAAAAGTATAATTCTACAGAGGAAAAAAATAAACCTTTATTGAAATAGAGGAGTTCCTGTAGCTACTCAGGAATCATTCATCATCAGGGATCATAGAGGGAGTCAAATTAGAGAAAGAGCTGGGAGTGATTCTGTTGTATTTTGATTATCTCAAAAGAAGAAAGGAAAGGGTGAAGAGGAATACAGTGGGGGTGTGTAATGGGAATGCAAATTTGGAAGATCTTCCCTGCCCCTAGGCTAAAGTGCACCTGAAGCCTGGGGTGGGAGGCTTGTTTTTCAGTAGATACTTCTTGATTGGCCAGTGAGTCAATAAGGTTGTTACATTCTCTGAGCCAGGAGAAGGCTATATAAGCCCTGATGTGTAGCTTTGTTTTGGGACTCACTTTGAGAAGTGTTCTGTGATTTGATCTGAATTCTGGGAAGCTGTTGTTGAGAGTCCCCCGGCTTTGAAAAACCCAGATGTGGAAACCCAGATGTTGACTGGGTATGGATGTAATGGTTGGACAGTTTGGAAATCTGTCTACTTGATCTGTTTCTGTCTTGATAATTCTGCCTGTATGCTTTGAAGTTCGGGGTGCTGACCTTTTTCCCCTGAACAAGGTAAATGATATATGTCTGACTGATTAAAGTAAGCTTGTTAACCCATTTTGAGTTGCTTTCCTTTATCAAAGCAGATCCAAGAACCTGTGGTGGCGGCAAACCCTGAGGACGCTTGGGGTGCTTGCCGCTACAGGGTGGGGGTGGGGAGTATAGGGGAAAGAGAGAGGAAGAATGGGGAAAATTAACCCATACAAATGATTGGCAGAGATAAGTTTATACAACTATGTGTAGGGAAAGAGTTCTTGACCAAAGAAAAGAGAGCCTCACTAGAGATAAACCAGACAATTTTTGCTACATAAAATTGAGAAGATTTTACACCAATAAAGTCGATCTAGTTAAAATTAGAAGGAAAATTGTTAATGGGGAAAAATCTTTGTGCAAGTTTCTCTGATAAATGTATAAGAGGATGATGTATAAGAGATGCAAATGTATAAGAGGAATATAAATTCTCCAATAGGTAAATGTTCAAAGAATATGAACAAGTATTTCTCAAAAGAAGAAAAGCAAGGTATTAGTAACCATATTCTCCAATCTCCAAATATTCTCCAAATCATTTAAAATAAGAAAAAAATAAAACAATTATAGTTTTTCTCACACTTTAGACTTGATTATCTAGGATATTTAAAAAAATAGCAACCACAATTGTTGGATGGACTATGGGGACAGGCACATTACATTTTTTTATAGAGCTGTGAATTTGTCAAGCCATTTGAAGCTATGCCCCAAAAGCCTCTAAACTGTGAAATAGTAATACATTTTAAAATAGCAGTAATTCTCCTGGGCTTATACAACAAATAGGTTAAAGATATACAATATATTTATAGAAGCAGCATTCTCTGTTGTAACAAAAAATGCTGAATAAATTGTTGTTCATAAATGTAATAAAGTATTTTTCCCATAAGATATGACAAAAGAGATGAATTTAGAAACCTGTCAGTACTTATATGAACTAAAATCAAATTTAATTTTAAAAAAAGATTCACATAAACTAATGCAGAGTAAGAATAGCAGAACCAGGAGAATAATTTATATAATTACAATATTGTAAAGGGAAGAGAATTGAGAAGCATGATCAATGCAATAACCAAATATGACTCTAGAAGAATGTTGATGAATCATACCTCCAATTTCTTGGCAGAGAGATGGCAGAGTAGAGGTACAGAAAGAGACAATCATTTTTACTCACAGCCAAAATGTGCATGTATTTTGGTTGATTATCCTTATTTTTATGAGAGGTTTTTTTTTTTTTTTGTGGAGGTAGGGGTTTGGGGAGGGGATATGAAAGGGTAGAGGTGGTGCAACAACAACAACAAAATATACAGACAAGAACAAAGGAATTTCAGAAAAGGACACAATGAAGAGTAGCATTAGAACCAACACAATAAATTTAACATACTTAAAAAAATCTATACCTGATAAATTCATGGTATTATATGTAACCATATCATTCTGTTCTTTATCTAAGAAAATATTCATATGTGTTGCTTTTTCAAGTTTGTATAGTGAAAATTGTTTTAAAAGGACTAGTTGTTCAATTTGTCTGTTCTCTAATTTTTAAGATTTTCTCTTTTGTGCTTGTTTTAGGTTTGTTTATTATTAGGTTTATTATTGGTTTTCTAGTTTTAAAAATTGCATATTCATTTCATTAATTTTCTTTTTTTTTTTTACTTTGGTAATGTATGTTCTCCAGGATACAACTTTTCCTTTGAGTACTGTTTTGACACCATTCCAAAAATTTTGATTTGCTTTCTCACCATTATTATTGTATTTCACATTGTAATTGATTGTCGCTATTTGTTCTGTGATCTAACCATTGTTCAATTGTTGTTATTAAATCTACATTTAGTCTTGGGTCACATGACTAACAAGACAGAGGATCAGATTTTTTTCCCCAAACTTCATGACCTCTCAAACCTAACATAGGAACTATGCCCAAGACATAAAACCATTTCAGTTGTCTCCATAATCTAGTACACCAAGAACCCTAATGAGGTTATCAACTAACAGAGAAGTTATTTAGTTAGAAAATATTAGTCAGAGAAGTTATTTAGTTCTATATCTTTTGCATGTACTGCCCACTAATCATTTCTCCTCCTCCTCCTCCTCCTCCTCCTCCTCCTCCTTCTTCTTCTTCTTCTTCTTCTTCTTCTTCTTCTTCTTCTTCTTCTTCTTCTTCTTCTTCTTCTTCTTCTTCTTCTTCTTCTTCTTCTTCTTCTTCTTCTTCTTCTTCTTCTCCTCCTCCTCCTCCTCCT
>NW_027187287.1:264824-290070 GCF_028583685.1 Petaurus breviceps papuanus
CTCCTCCTCCTCCTCCTCTTCCTTCTCCTCCTCCTCCTCCTCCTCCTTCTCCTCCTCCTCCTTCTCCTCCTCCTTCTCCTCATCCCTTTACTTCTATTTGTAATTTCTCTGTACTCTACTGGTATCCTAGTCCTTGGCTCTATTTTTTGTAAAGGTATACTGTGATGCTGAGAAATATACATATTCTTTAATGTTCCAATTCAGAAATTATCTTGAGTCTTTTATATTTAAATTTTCCTAATTCTTTGTTACAAGGATAGTTTCTATTAATTGTAATGATGGTACTAAAGATGAGGCAATTTAGAAGTGACAGTGAAACAAAAACGACATCAAATATCTTAAAGATAAAGAGCTTTATCAAGATGGAATCTGGTCGAAGCTAAATTCAGGAGACACAAGAAAATACAACAAAAACACTATCAGACTATTATCATAGGGAAAAAAAATATGGCAGTTTTTTGGACTTGTCTCTTTCATATTTAACCCTAGATGCACCCCTAGACATGCTGAAAGTTGAAAGAGTGCTGGATTTGGAATCTGAGAAATAAATCTTAGTTCTGAAACTTACTACCTGTGTGACCTTGGGCAAAGGACTTTGTTTCCTTATCGGTAAAAGTTGGTAATAAGATTAAATGGCTGCTGAAGTACATTCTAGCTCTCAATCTATGATCCATGTATGGTAGATTGTAACAGATTTGGCTCCTGAGATACCAACTATCAGCTAGGCTCTTCCTTTGTACAGCTACTTTGTACTTTGTACCCTACAACTGATTTGTAATGGTCAATAATAAACATCAAATCTGCCTTATAAAATTTAACACACATAGGCTGGCATTATCTTCTAGAACTGGCTGGCTTGCTCAGCTCTCCATCCCTGTTGTGAGATCTCAAATACCACTTTTTCTGTGTTTTTTTTATACTAGGATTACCATTTCTTTAACTTATCCAGTGAAATCGGCTGAATTCATTAGCTAAATAATCCCAGTTGTTTCCCAGATGGTCTTCGATAGAGGTCAGTTACCCCACCAACATCCCAGTAACAATTCTTGTTTGACTTAGAAGTTGCAGTCTCTGCTCAGATGAGCAGGGATCCTTCCTGATGTTCCAGTTCTGAACATTTATGCTGTGCATTGGGTTTGGCTTTGGATGAAGTGAACCTTGAGACCTGGGAGGATATTGGTCTTTTACCACCCATCCTATAATTTTGCCCCAGGAAAAGAAATGAAATTTATTCTTAACTTTCTACTCTAGCTTTCTCTTGCTAACCAAGAATTCTTGCTATGATACACACCTAGTTCCTGTAAGGTAACAGTCCCCTAAACATTTGTCCTTTGCTGGTTGAAATGCGAAAAGCATTCTTTCTTTCTTTACTAATGAGTTAAAGGAATAATTTGATGCTTTTCATTGTTTAAGAATTATAAACCCAATCTAGTTAAGAGGATCACCTTGCCTAGATTCTTCAAATATGGGAGAATACTTAATCCTTTAAAGTTTGTAAAGTCTAGTAATATATTATTTCATTTGATCACACCAGCCCTGTGAGATAGGGAATATTTTTATATATGAGGAAACTGAGGCTGGGGTTAAGTGGTTTGCCCAAAGCCCCAGAGGTAATAAGTGTCTGAAGCAGGTCCAAGGACCATTTTGTATCCATACTTATGCTACCTAGCTTCTTCAGCTAAAAGTGGTAACACTGGTCAAATAAATAATTCCCTCCTTTATAAGACCTTCTTTAGTTCTGGTTTCTTGGTGATAGGGTAGAAAATGTTAGCAGATTTCTAACATACTTCAGCTGTTCAGGAAATACTTTAAATAACTCCCTACTTTAGAGAATAAGAGGAGGGCCAGAAAGTTGGAAAGTATTATACTTCTAACCTTGAAAAATTGCTGCTAGGCCTACAGGGGCTGGGGTACTGCATCACTCTCTGTTCTATTCCCAGGCATGCAGTTTGGATTAAGTTTAGTCTTGGGGAATCTGATCTCCAATGAGAAGGGCTTAGGTTCCATATTCTCATACTTTCTAGCTCATTAAATCCCAACCACAGTGTTTCATACTTAAGCTTATATCTAGGATTTTCCCCAAAAGGTTGAACTCTTTTTATTTATCAATTAGCAATGTAAGACATTCAGAAGAGCGTATTTGACAAAAACAAATTTTAAACATGATTAACTTATTCTTATTGCTATGATCTTCGGGGGGGGGGGTGCTGATACTTGAACTTCATGACATTATAAAGGAATTTTCAGGACTGCCAATGAATCATTTTACATTTCATCTGGATTCAGCACTGTCCAAACAACTCCTAATTCATATCTGCTGGTAAAATGGCAAGTCTTAGGCCAGTCCTTCTGTTGCTGGCTATCCTTTCCAAGGATGGTAGAGTAGTTAAGGACTCCTTCTCTGTTGCCATTTAGCTCCAATGGAACTTAAAGTCCTCTAGAATTCATAAAGTTGCTTCCAAACCTAGTCATATTCATCTTTGTATGTGATGTTGGGTACATAATCAGTCTAATGTCAAGAAGAAACAAACACAAAGAGGCAACCCAAATGCACATTCAGGCTTGCCTAAGCAGGACATGTGTTTTACCTTTCATACACTCATGGCCACACGGAATGGGAAAGGGGAAAAGTTTAAGTGGACAGTTAGGTTAAGCCTCTCTTAGGAAGTAACTCAAAACAGTCCTATATGATTCACAGTCAGAAAGGAAGAGAGAAGAGGAAGAGGCTATGTGCTTTCTTTTATATACTCAATGAGTCACTGATTCTTCCAGTTCAGCAGTGAGTAAGGCGACTCTTCACCATTCCAAAGGGTAAGCCCTTTAGCCCTGAATCATACATGTCTATAAAAGTAGATCCCAAATATCACATTATCTTAAAAGTATAATCCCTTTAGCCCTGGGTCATGCACAACTATAAAGGGAAGTCCAAAAGCTCCTACATGCCTACAAAGCCAGGAATGACAACTCTGAGCATGCTACATGGGCTGGCTCCTATAGACCAATTAAACTTTGCTACATATTTTTTTTAAAGATGATCTAAAATATCATATTTGAGGGATCTTCCTTTTTTGACATAGACTCTACCACCAGCTTAAAGTGAGCTTGATTAGTTATTTTTCTCTGTTGTAATATTCTCTTCCCCCCTTTTCTCTTATGATTAATCTACTTTTCAACAAAGAGATTTATATTCTCCTTTGAATGCTTATGACTATACGTATATTCATATAGGCAATGGAAGCTTCCCTTTTTGTCTTTGTATGTTCATCATTTGGCAAAATGCCTGATACTGGGGACATATTCAAGATGGCAGAGTGAGAGCCAGTAGTTTTGCCTTAGCTCCTCCACATCCTTCAATGACATAGAACATGCACTAAACTGAATTCTGAACAGCAAGGCCAAGGATAAGTTATAGTCATTTTTCTAGCCCAAGGCAACTTAACAAGATAGACAGAGAGGTCTGAAGACACTAGGGTGTGGTCTGTCCAGGAGTGCAGTGCAGCAGAAGCAGCAGCAATATGGCAGCAGATAGAAGTTGTAGTGGGCTATGGCGGCGACAGTGCAGAGAGCAGCCTAGTGCCCAGGGGCAGTAAGGGAGTTAAATACCTGAGCAAAAAGAGATCTCAAGGAACCTCTGTAAGAGTACTAGGAACAGGAATGGGTGCCCTTTAGTAATTCTGTTATCCATCAATTACCCCGTTCTGGGTCACAGTTTTAAGCTGGAGAGGAACAGTAATAATTGAGAGGTAGCAGGTGTCTTACTTGTATCAAGAGCTAGAGACAAGTTCCAGAACCATAACTATCAAAATGGGGAGTCAGTAATTATCTTTTGTCCCACACATAAGCCTACAATGGAATTAAGGAAATCAAAGGAGGGTCCAACAGTTCAGCCTTTCCGAACCTTCAGTACCACCCAGCAGGGTAACTGTAATTGAGTCCAGGAGAAGTTTACAGAAAACTCAACCACACACAAGCCAACTATATCACCAATATTATACCCATAGCAGCCACTATGAATATGCAGACATATTTCCAGGGTTGAATTGCAAAATATAAGTAACTCTCTTCCTCAAAGACAAAACCAAGATATTTATTCAGATACCAGAAAGCCAATTCTACTACGGTAACAAAGAAACTTATACAAATCACCAATCCAGGAAGCACTGACATGCCTAAGCCTTCCCTCCATTAGGTCTCCCACAAACAAGCTCCCCAAGGCAAAATTCCTTCCTTTCACTCAAACTAGATGCTCTGCCTCAGCTCTACCTCACTCTTCTTGCTCCACCCATTTGGCAAGCTCCTCCCACCACGGACTCCATGTGTCTCATGCTGTGGGATGGGCCAAAACTCAAAGCAGGTCACATGGGCCTATTAACGGGCAGAGAAGATGTTCAAATTCCCTTAACATTATACCAACAGGCCAAGAATTGGCAGAGTGCAGACTAAAAGGGCAACAAACATAACTCTTCATAGGTCACATGTTGAAAGGACCAAAAACTTACAGACCTCTAGAATGATCTGTGAAAGCAGCAGAAAGACATAAAAGGTATAAAGTCAGGTCAGACATCCTTCCCAGAGGTGAACAGAGTCCAACACTAACATAAAATCCAAAGACAAAAAGTAGGTTGGAAAAATGAGCAAACAAAACAAGAATCTGGCCATAAAAAGCTACCATGGCAACAGAGAAGTTCAAGACACAAACAAAAAGACAATGACTTGAAAACAAAGCAAAACCTAAAAGAAAAATACAGATTAGACATAAGTCCAAACAAAAATTCTTAGAAGAGTTAAAGAAAAAGATTTTTAAAAAAGCAAAAAAAAATTTTTTCTTTTTTTTTTGGAGGGGGGGAATGCTGAGTAATTGGGGTTAAGTGACTTGCCCAAGGTCACACAGCTAGTAAGTGTTAAGTGTCTGAGGCTGGATTTGAACACAGGTCCTTCTGACTCCAGGGCCAGTGCTCTATTCACTATACCACCTACCCACCCCCAAAAAGATTTTTTTTAATAATATAAGAGTGGTAGAAGAAAAATTGGGAAAAGAAATGAGAGCTATGCAAGAAAATTATGAAGAGAATTAATAGCTTGATAAAAAGAGGCACCAAAAATGTGAAGAAAATAACTCCTTAAAAATCAGAATTGGCCAAATGGTAAAAGAAATATAAAACTTCACTGAGGAAAAAGCCAAATGGAACCAATGACTCCATGAGACATAAACAATAAAATAAAAGTTAAAAGGTTGAAAAAATATTTAAAAATGTGAAATATTTCATAGGAAAAACAAATGACCTGGAAAATAAAAGAGAGATAATTTAAGAATCATTGTGCTACTTAAAAACCATGATCAAAAAAGAACCTAGACATCATCTTTCAAGAAATTATCAAGGAAAACTGCAGATATTTTAAACCAGAAGGCAAAGTAGGAATAAAAACTCTTACCCTCCTCAAAGAAATAACTGCATGAAAACTCCCAATAATATTATAACCAAAATCCAGAATTCCCAGATCAAGGAGAAAATACTGTAAGCAGTCAGAAAGAAATAATTCAAATGCCATGGAGCCACAGTCAAGATATAGTAGCTACTACTATAAAGGAATAAACAGCTTAGAATGATATTTGGGAAGGCAAAGGATCTATGACTACAACCAAAAATAACCTACCCAGCAAAACTGACTATAATCTTATGAGTGAAAACAGATATTTAATGAAGCAGAGCACTTTCAAGCATTCCAGGTGAAAAAAACAGAGCTGAATAAAAAAATGTACATTCAAGCATGAGACTCAAAGAACATTAAAAGGTAAACATGAGTGAGAAAATGTAAGGGACTAAGCAAGGTTAAACTGTGTATATCCCTATGTGGGAAGATGATGCATGTAAGCCCTCAGAGATTTATCATTACTAGGGCTATTAGAAGTAACCTACCTAGACAGTGGACATAAGTGTAAGTCTATTGTGTTGGGATGATCTCAAAAAAATAGAAAGATGAGAAGGAAAATGCACTGGAAGAGGAAGAATGGGAAAATTTATCTCACTTAAGTAAAGTGTGCAAGAAAGAGTTTAGATGACAGGGGAGAAAATTGTGGTGGGGATCAATCAAGACTTAAATCTCACTCTGATCTGAACTGGTTCAAGAGGGAAAAAAATATATACACACATTATTTGGTACAGGAGTTCATCTTACCCAACAGGGAAGTAGGAGGGAAAGGGAATAAGAGGAAGGAGAGGAGAAGAAAGAGGGGTGATTAAGGGAAGTAGTGGTCAGAAGCAAAACAGGTTCTTGAGGAAGAAACAGAATAAAAAGAGAAGGATAACTATAAGAGAATAGGATGTAGGGGTGGCCAGGTAGCACAGCGAGTAAGAGCACCGGCTCCAGTGTTGAGAAGACCTGGAGATCGAATCCCCGGGCTCAGACACTTAGCACCCACCCAGAAACACCTGGCCGTGTAACCTTGAGCAAGTTACTTAACCCCAATTGCTTAGGGGTGGCCAGGTGGCTCAGTGAGTAAGAGCACTGGCTCCAGTGTCAGGATGACCTGGATCAAATCCGGGCTCAGATACTCAGCACCACACTCAGAAATAACTGGCTGTGTAACCTTGAGCAAGTTACTTAACCCCGATTGCTTTAAAAAAGAGAGAGAATAGGATGTAAAGAAATACATAGATAGCAATCATAACTGCACATGTAAATGAGATAAATTCATCTATAAAATGGAAGAGGATAGCAGAATGGATTAGAAACCACAACTCAACAATATGTTGTTTATAAGAAACACATTTGAACCAGAAAGATACACACAGAGTTAAAATAAGAAGCTGGAGCAGAATGCTTTAGCTGAAGTAAAAAAAAAAAAGGCAAGAATAGGAAGGCATCAATAATCTTTTTAAAATACCAATACCAATAAAAAAATTTAATACAATTATGGTACATAAGACGTTTGGCAAATTTCATTTGTAAAAACAAATAAGCAATTATATTCTGATGAAGTATAATGAGCAATCTTAATCCTTATTTCAGAATGATGGAAAACATCTTCCACCTCTGTTCTCAGTTTCTTTTTGTGTTTTCTCCCCTCATTCCATCCTATCTTCTCCAACAGATTGCTCCCTCTATCATTCCCACTCTTTTACTTATCTTCCATTTCTCCCTTCCATCTCTCCATGTCTACTAGCTGCTTCCCTATTGTCTACAAACTTGTTCATATTTCTCCCCCATTCTCAAAAACTCTCACTTGATTCATTAATCCCCTCTAAATATTATTCCATTTTTCTTCCATCTTTTGTGGCTACATTCCTTGAGAAGGTAATCTACAATGGGGTGCTTCAACTTCCTTTTCTTTTACTCTCTTCTTTAATTCTCCATAGTCTGCTTCTAACCATCATTTAACTAAAACTAATGAGAAACAGAGGCAGTTATAAGATTGTACCATAACTGCCATTGCCTTCCAAAGTCCTGTCCAAGAGTGGCCCTTCTGGGGTACTGTAATGCCAAGCAAAGGCAACTTCCCAAGGTTCAAAATACCAGCATAGCTGCTCTCCATTTTATTCAGTGACAAATTAAGAACAGATAGAATCAAAATTTAACATCATTCAAAATACAGCATTTACCAAGTGTGATTCAATAATCTCCAAGTACTACCACACCCCGCAACATTACATTCATTTAATCAGTCACAAAGTCCCTCTTCTAAATACTACTCCACCCCTAGGCTGTGTACATTCATTTAGTCCATCACAAAGCCTCTCTTCTCAAATGGAGATTAGTTTCCAATCATAAGTAAAGTACATTCATTTGTTTAATCACAGAACACAAAAAGGTTAAAAGTTCCCCACTCTTGAATCACAATTGATTCTACCCCAGAGTTACAACAAGCTTAAGCACAGCATTTAATACCCAAAGAGGTCTTTTCTTCATCTTGACCTGAGGCAAGTTCTCAGCATCTTTGTTCCTGGGGAGACAAAGCTTAGCAAGGCCACAAGATACATTGCCAGTGTCCTCATTAATTCATTCTCTGTCTGCAGAACAGTCCTAGGACCCCTGAAAACATTAACAAAACCCTCTTCCAGGATTTCTGTAAACATACAAGAAGAAAATCCTTCTTCAGGGTTCCTGAAACAACAGCAAGGTTCCAAAACTTCTGCAACAACAGGACTGTCCTTCACCAGTGGACAGAATTCACTCTCTGTCTGCAGAACACTCTCAGGAGCTCTTAACCAACAGTAAGGTTCCAAGACCTCTGCAACAACAGAACTGTCTTTCACCAGTGGACAAATCTGGCAAAACAACATCAAAACAGACAGACAAAGTACCAGCATAACAGCTATGTCTCCTCAGTCCTTGGCAGCTCTGGGTGGCAGCTCTCAAAAGTCCTGGGCAATTCAAAGTGGCCCTCAGCAATCCTCTCAGTCTCTCTCTGCCTTCAAGGTGCTGCTTCCAAAAAGTTCTTCTGCCTCTCTCTTGTGTCTCTCCAAATCTGTCACCAGCTCCTCCCAGTTCAGCCCTTTATTTTCACATCAACAAGTCCATCCCACAAGTGGGATTCACAAGCTCTGGGTCTTAACACAATCAAACCAAAAACCAAGCCAATACAGGGGGATCTTTAAATTCAATTACTATTACAGGTACCTGCATGGGTAGAGGAACAGAGTCATAACTGGTGTGGTTTGTCAGGTGCCAAGACTGGAGCTCACTGTGCTTTGTCCAATGAGGGTAATGGACTAGAGGGGCAAAATGAATTGCTGCATGCTTTCAGACACAATCAATGTGTGGATTTATTTTGTTTGAATAATCCTATATGTTACAAGGGAGGGTTTTTGCTTTTGTAAGGGGATATGTTTTGAAGAACAATAGGTGGTAGTGAGAATGATACCAAAAGAGAAGAAAAGATAAAATAACGTTTTCAGGGAAATATTTTTTTTTTAAATACACAGAAGGGGAGGGGGGAGTGGAGCCAAGATGGCAGAGTAGAAGCAGGAAATTCTGTGACCTCCACCCACAACCACCTCATATACCTATAAAATATGACTCTAAACAAAATTTTAGAGCTACAGAACCCACAAAGTGACAGAGAGAAACAATCATGAAAAGCGAGTCAACAGCCTGCTAAAGTGGACGCAAAAATACACTGAAGAAAATAACACCTAAAAATTAGACTAAATCAAATGGCAGAATGAGGCCCAAAAAGACAGTGAGGAGAAGAATGCCTTAAAAAGCCAAATTTCCCAGATGGAAAAGGAATTCCAAAAACTCACTGAAGAAAATAATTCCTTCAAAATTAGATTGGAGAATATGGAAGCTAATGACTATGAGAAATCAAGATACTATTAAACAGGTCCAAACAAATGAAAAAATAGAATGCTTAGCTTGCAGATGTCATCTCAGTCTGGCTACAAACCCAGTCCCCTAAATGGTGGGACCCTATGAAATAGAGACAGCTCTGCGTCCTCCCTCAGCATGAGGCCCAAATGATTTTGGGTCTTAGCTGTTTAAGGGGGGAATGATGGGGTGCTTGGAATGATGGGGTACTTGGGTGCCTGATATTTAGTTTAATCAGAGATACTTTAGTTGAGAGAAAAGAAAGATACCATTTTTAACATCAGGTTAATTCAAACTGTCTTTAAAGTCTATTTATGAAAAGCTGAACAAAGCAGATAAAGAAGGTTTGGGGACAAATGGGGTTCATCCAGCCCCTCCTGTTTCCAGATAGTTGATATCAGCTTTGGAAGTATATTGAGAGAACATGAGGAAGTTTTGGGAAGGCAGAAAGATTTGTAACTTGAGTTTGTAATTAATAGCTCAATCAAATTTTATATGGCCCTATCTGAAAGACACTAGTCCATATTTATTTGCTGTTTAATAATCTGGTGGATTGTAAATGCTTTCTATTGTTCTGAGCCTTAATTACAGAAATCCATCATCATAAAAGCCAATGATGGGATGGCAGAGACTGCAGGCTGCAAGATGTTCAAGGTGGATGTTTGTGCTTGGAAAAGTCTGGAGACAACTTCGAACACTGCCCAGGTGCGATCTCTCTGATTTATTTCCCAATTGTGCATTTTCTTTCTGAAAATGAAACCCCCCACCTATTTATGCCTAAGCCCTGATTGCAGCACCTGGTATCTATCTAAATGACTACCATAAATGACTCATGCCTGCATCCAAACATGGCTAAGGAAGTTTTCCTTCTGGCAAAGTTCATGACATTGTTCCTCCTTTTTTCTATAGCAAATTTATTGAGAAGTAATATTCAGGGCCAAATAAATGACTAAATATAGAGATAACTCCTTCAAAGAAGGAGATGATTAGTAACATGGCAAAATGTATTGAAATAGATTCCTAATTGACCAGGATAGTGAAGTTTGAGGAGAGCAACAGGATCAGACTTAGCTGACACCTAGGATTAAATACAGATGTGTAAAAGTTGGCTTTAAAAATTTTCTATTATGTGAATTAATGCATTCAGCATGTTTGGGAATAAGATCAGAGGTTTAGAGTTTGGTTTTTAGCACAAAGATTGAATAAGATAGTGGTAAGGGTGAAGCTAATGTTACTTTGTTAAAGCATGTGTCTGATAATTTTACAAAGGGCAGATAAAATCATTTTTTAAAAAGATTTTTGTATTTTAAAGATTCCTATACCAGGTACAGGATTTAGGAAAGGTGGAAATAACAAGGAATAAATAAACTGAAAATTCTCTGTAGTTTCAAAATATGGAACTAATCTTAAGTAATTGTGCTAATTTATATTAAGTCAGAATTATCAGGTCATCTCTAGATCTGAAATGGAAAAGCAGAACTCCTTTTTAAATTCTGTAACTACATGAAGCATCTGGAATTCAAAAGTGTTGTTAAAATGAAATAGGTCACTGGGATACAAGGAATTGTATGTTAATTATGATTCTTGTTTAGTTTGTATGTAAGTTTACTTGGTTATCTTGGTGACATGTAATTGTGTACCTGACAATGTAATCATGTCATTTTGTAAAATTATGAGAAAAACCTCATTGTGTTGATTGAGCCTAGCCATACTGTTTGAATCTAGTCTTGCACGGCTAGAAAACTGGACCTTTATATGTAAAATTGTGTTTCTGGGAGCTTTTGTCAGGTCTGGCTGGCTGTACCAGCTTGTACATATTGTACACTTGAACTCTAATCATCTAAAGATTACCCCCCTGAGCCATGGGATCTGAAAAATACGACATCAGATGCAGACAGCTTTCACAAAAATCCAGACCTGGCCTCTATTGGGACAGCTTCTTTCCTGGAGAAATTCAACTAGAGGACCAATGGAAAATGGCACCTCCTCCTTGTGACTATGGCCATGATTATAGGAAATCCCTATTAACTCTGTTAAATTGCTAATTGTTATGGATCCCCACTATCAGCCCTTGGGAACAGAACTGACTGACCTATGATTCGGCCTGGTGGTGTCAAGGGTTTGACACATGCACAAAAGAAGTGCCGAATGTTGTATCTGGTTTTCCCATCCCCCAACCTCAGCCCTCCCTCAGGGAAGTGAGCAGACTGTCAGGTCAGTTCCACCCTCCCCCAACTGATGTCTGCCTTTACCCAGTCAGCCCACCTCCACAGAGGTGGGCGGGCTTCTGGGTCAGGGAGACTTGGTGCTGGGGGGAATTTCAAGGTGTGTACAGACCAATCACTTTTCTTGGCCTCTGCAAGTTTCTGCTTGCCTAATACCTAACCGTTGGCCGCATGGCATCCCTTTAAAATCTGACACATTGTCTGTGCAGACTCATTGGTAGTTTTTTAAATATTGAACCATCCTTGCATTCCTGAAATAAATCCTACGTGATAAAAGTGTATTATTCTTGTGATAAGTTGCTATAGACTGTTTGCTAAGATTTTATTTAAAATTTTTGCATCTATATTCATGAAGAAAATTGCTCCATAATTTTCTTTCTCTGTTTTGGCTCTTCCCGATTTAGATATCAGTACCATATTCGTGTCATAAAAAGAATTTTGTAGGACTCCTTCTTCACCAATTTTCCCAAATACTTTGTAAAGTATTGGAATCAATTGTTCTTTAAATGTTTGATAGAATTCACTAGTAAATCCATCTGGCCCTGGAGATTTTTTCCTAGGGAGTTAGTTGATGGCTTGTTCAATTTCTTTTTCTGAGATGGGGTTATTTAAGTAATTTACTTCCTCTTCAGTTAATCTGGGCAACATATTTTTGTAAATATTTATCCATTTTAGTAAGATTGTCAAATTTATGTGCATATAATTGGGCAAAATAATTCTTAATTATTGTTTTAATTTCCTCTTCATTGGAGGTAGATTCACCATTTTCATTTTTGATACTCGTAATTTGGTTTTCTTCTTTTTTTTAATAAATTGACTAAATATCTATCAATTTTATTGGTCTTTTCATAAAATCAGCTATAAGTTTTATTTATTAATTCAATAGTTTTCTTAATTTCAATTTTATTAATCTCTCCTTTGGTTTTCATTAGTTCTAAGTTAGTATTTAATTGGGGATTTTCAATTTGTTATTTTCCTAGCTTTTTCATTTGCATGCCCAATTTATTGACCTCCATTTTCTCTATTTTATTCATGTATGTATTCAGGGATATAAAGCTTCTCCTAAGAACTGCTTTTGCTGCCTCCCACAAGTTTTGCTATGTTGTCTCATTATTGTCATTCTCTTGATTGAAGTTACTGATTGTTTCTATAACTTCTTATTTGACCCACTCGTTCTTTAGGATTAAATTATTTAGTTCCCAATTAGTTTTTAGTCTGCCTTTCCATGGTCCTTTATTGCATATGATTTTTATTGCATCATAATCTGAGAAGGATGCATTTAATATTTCTGCCTTTCTGCACTGAATTGTGAGGTTTTTATATCCTAGTACATGGTCAATTTTTGTGTATGTGCCATGTACCACTGAGAAGAAGGTATATTCTTTTTATCCCCATTCAATTTTCTCAAGAGATTTATAATATCTAGCCTCTCTAAAAGTCTATTTGTCTCCTTAACTTCTTTCTTGTTTATTTTGAGGTTAGATTTATTAAGTTCAGAGAGGGGGAGATTGAGGGCCCTACTAGTATAGTTTTGCTATCTATTTCTTCCTCTAATTCTGTTGACTTCTCCTTTAGGAATCTGGGTGCTATACAACTTGGTGTATATATGTTAAGTAATAATATTGCTTCATTCTCAATGGTACCTTTTAGCAGGATATAGTTTCCTTCCTTATCTCTTTTAATTAGATCCATTTTTGCTTTTGCTTTATCTGAGATAAGGATTGATACCCCTGCCTTTTTTTACTTTAGCTGAAGCATAATATATTCTACTCCAACCTTTTACCTTTACCCTGTGCATATCTCCTTATTTCAAATGTGTTTCTTGTAGACAGCATATTGTAGGATTGTGGTTTTTAATCCATTCTGCTATCTTCCACTGTTTTATGGGAGAGTTCATCCTATTCACAGATTACTATCTGTGCCTTTCCCTCCATCCTATTCCTTCCCCTGTTTATGTTTTTATTTCTTCCTTCTCCCTTCCCCTCCTTAAGAGTTTTCCTTTTGACTACTGCCTTCTTCAGTATTCCCTCCCTCTTCCCTCCTCTCTTTACCTACTTATTCCCCTGTTTTTCTCCCTTCTAAACCCCCCACCTCTGCCTTTTCTCCCTTACCCCTCCTACTGCCTCTAGGGCACAATAGATTTTTATACTTAATGTAGTATGTTATTCCCTCCTTGGACCAATGAGAGTAAATTTTATACAGTGCTCCTCTCCCTCCCTGCTTTCCCTCTATTATAATGAGTTTTTGTATTTTTTTATGTTAGAATCCTGAACTTAACTGATTACATTGATCCTTTCTTGAATGAGAACCAGAACCAATGAGAATAAAGTTCATATGATGGTCATCTCCCTTCCTTCTTTCCTTCTACTATAGTATGTTTTTATGCTTCTTTGTGTGGCAAAATTTACCCTTTTCTGCCCCATCCTTTCCTTTTCTCCCATTACAGTCTCTTTGAACCCTTAGTAAGGTTTTTTTTTATATCATCAGATAAGTTCATTTATACTCACACCCTCTATCTATGTATATCCCTTATAAATGTCGCAGTAATTTTATAAATTTCAATACTGACAGATATCAGCTGCTCATATAGGAATGTAAACAGTTTGCTCTTATTGATTCACAAGTTATGTATGTGTGTGTGTGCATGCATGCGTGTGTGCATGCAAGTATTTTCCTTGTTTACTTTTTTATGTCTTTCTTGAGTCTTGTATTTGGAGGTCAAATTTTCCATTGAGCTCTGGCTTTTTCATCAGGAAAGTCTGGAAGTCCCTTATTTCAATAAATGGCCACCTCCTTGCCTGAAAGATTATGCTCAGTTTTGCTGGATAGTTGATCCTTGGTTGCAGTCCAAGCTCTTTTCGCTTATGGAATATCATATTCCAATCCCTCTGATCTTTTAATGTAGAAGTTTCTAGGTCCTGTGTAATCCTGACTGTGTTCCATGATATTTGAATTACTTCTTTCTGGCTGCTTGTAGTATTTTCTCTTTGAGCTTGTAATTCTGGAAATTGGCTGCTATATGTCTTGGAGTTTTCAATTTGGGATCTCTTTCAGAATCCAGTGTCCAGTGAATTCTTTCAATAACTATTTTACCATCTAATTCTAGGACCTCAGGACAGTTTTCTTTGACAATCTCTTAGAGGATGTTGTCCAGGCTGTTTTTTTAATGATGGCTTTCCAGTAGTCCAGTCATTCTTAGGTTATCTCTTCTGGATCTGTTCTCCAGGTCAGTTGTTTTTCCAGTAAGATATTTTACACTTTCTTCTAATTTTTTGATCTTTATGATTTGTTTGACTGACTCTTTTTTTTTTCAAATGCCTTATTAACTTCTGATCTACATCATTCATTTCCGCAAGATTTTGAGTTACAAATTTTCTCCCCATTTTTGCCCTACCCACTGCCCCAAAATAGCAGCCCCACAGGATATCCCCTCCTCCAATCTGCTCTCTTCCATATCTTCTCCCATACACCCTTCAACTTTTCCATTAGGGCATGGTGGATCTCTATCCCTGTAATGCCAAGCAAAGGCAACTTCCCAAGGTTCAAAATACCAGCATAGCTGCTCTCCATTTTATTCAGTGACAAATTAAGACCAGAGAAAATAAAAATATGGCATAATTCAAAATACAGCATTCACCAAGTGTAATTCAATCAAGTACTACTCCATCCCTGGGCATTACATTGATTTAATCAATCACAAAGTCCCTCTTCTTAATACTTCTCCACCCCTAGGCAGTACATTTATTTATTCCATCACAAAGCCTCTCTTCTCAAATGGAGATTAGTTTCCAATCATAAGTAAAGTACATTCATTTGTTCAATCACAGAGCACAAAAAGTCAAAAGTTTCCTACCCTAGGATTACAACTGAATAGGCCATCTACCCCAGAGTTACAACAAGCTTAAGCACAGCATTTAATACCCAAAGAGGTCTTTTCTTCATCTTGACCTGAGGCAAGTTCTCAGCATCTTTGTTCCTGGGGAGACAAAGCTTAGCAAGGCCACAAGATACATTGCCAGTGTCCTCATTAATTCATTCTCTGTCTGCAGAACAGTCCTAGGACCCCTGAAAACATTAGCAAAACCCTCTTCCAGGATTTCTGTAAACATACAAGAAGAAAATCCTTCTTCAGGGTTTCTGAACCAACAGCAAGGTTCCAGAACCTTTGCAACAACAGTATTGGCCTTCACCAGTGGGCAGAATTCACTCTCTGTTGGCAGAACAGTCTCAGGAGCTCTGAAACAACAGCAAGGTTCCAAGGCCTCTGCAACAACACGACTGTCTTTCACCAGTGAAGAGATCTGGCAAAACAACATCAAAACAGACAAAGTACCAGCATAACAGCTATGTCTCCTCAGTCCTTGGCAGCTCTGGGTGGCAGCTCTCAAAAGTCCTGGGCAGTTGGAACTGGCCCTCAGCAATCTTCTCCATCTCTCTGCCTCCATGATGCTGCTTCCAAAAAAAATTCTTCTGCCTTTCTTTCTGTTTGTGCCTCTCTAAAATTCACATCACCAGCTCCTCCCAGTTCAACCCTCTCTTTTTACGTCAACAAGTCCATTCCACAAGTGGGATTCACAAGCTCTGGGTTTTAACACAATCAATCAGAAAACCAAGCCAATACAGGGGGATCTTTAAATTCCATTACTATTACAATGCCCCAGTGCCTGTATATCTTATTTACCAATTACATGTAAAATAGTATTAATAATAGTGTATATATTTAAACACTTGATTTTAAAACTTTGAATTCCAGATTCATTGCCTTCCTCGCTTGCCACCCACCCTTACTGGGAAGATAGGCAATTCAGTATAGGTTGTACATGTGTAGCTAATGCAAAACATTACTGTAGTAGATATATTGTAAAAGACTGACTATATTTCCCTCCCTCCTATCCCACCTCCCACTTGTTCTATTCTCTGCTTTGATCCTGTCCCTTATCAAAAGTGGGTGTTTCCAACTTCCCTCCCCCAGCCTGCACTCCCTTCCATCATCCCCCCTCTGATCGTCTTCCCCCCTACTCTCCTGTAGGGTGAGATACCCTATTTAGTGTTTATTTCATTCCCTTCCCAAGCCAAATTCTATGAGAATAAGGTTGACCCATTCCCTTTTGCCTTCCTATTTTTCCCCTTCATTGTAACCATTTTCCTTTGCCTCTTCTATGAGATAGTTTACCCCATTCTGTCTCTCCCCATCTCCTCTCATTATATTCCTCTCTCACCTCTTAATTTCACCTTTTAAGTATCATCCCTTCCTATTAAATTGATCCTGTTCCCTCTATCTATGTAAACCTGTAAACATATATACACACATTCACATGTGTATTCATATGCCCATATACCCTCATATATATATGTATATATTTATATTCCCTTCAACTATTTTCATACTGAGAAAAGTTTCATCAGTTACAATTATTGTTTTTCCATGTAGGAGTGTTAATAGTTCAACTTTGATAAGTTCCTTATGATTTCTTTTCCCTGTTTAGCTCCCCATGCTTCTCTTGCTTCTTGTATATGAATGTCAAATTTTCTATTCAACTCTGGTTTTTTCATCAAGAATGATTGAAAGTCCTCTATTCCACTGAATGACCATATTTTCCCCTGAAACATGATACTCAGTTTTGCTGGGTAGGTGATTCTTGGTTTTAATCCCAGTTCCTTTGTCCTCCAGAATATCATATTCTAAGCCCTTTGATCCCTCAGTGTAGAAGCTGCCAGATCCTGAGTTATCCTGATCATATTTCCACATTATTCAAATTGTTTCTTCCTGGCTGCTTATAATATTCTCTCCTTGATCTGGGAATTTCAGAACCTGGCTACAATATTCCTAGGAGTTTTCTTTTTGGGATCTTTTTCAAGAGGTGACCAGTGAAAATTTGTCACTCAACATCTGGTGGAAATGAATGATGTAAATCAGAATTTAATAAAACATTTGAAAAATGGAAAAAAAATTATATTGATACTAGTTACCCCTAAAGTCCCATTAACCTATGCAATGAAATGTATTGTTAATTTATTTTTGCTAAGTAAGGAACATGAAAGATCTTGGGGCTGAATGTAAGGGTAATAGGAATTTGAAGATCTTCCCTGCCCCTTAATAAGCCTAAGGGAATTTGAAGATCTTCCCTGATATGAAAATCTTCCCTGTCCTCTAATAGGCTGAATGCAATCACATGGAACCTGTGGTGGGAGTAGTTTGCTGAAGGGTGGAGCAGAACCCACAGGAAGCTGGGAGTCAGAGCATCTATATGGTGGGAGAGAGAGGACACACCCAGGGAGACAGCTAGGCTTGTGAGTGTTTTCCCCCTGCTGTGACAGGCTTTTTGAGTGTTGGTTTGTGGGATGGTTATAGGACAGTATGGCTCTCTGAGTGTTGCTATGATGGATTTGGTTTCCTGGTATTGGGATTTGGTTTTCTGGTGTCTGAATAAATGTTTTGCTTCTGTCTTCTATATGGAAAGTCTGTTATATTTTATGATTGAGAACTATGCCAGCATATTTACAGTCAGCATCAGCTCTATGAATATTGCATTGGCACTACACTTTTGAAAAGAAATGCTTCAGAAGGCATAATAACAAATATACAAACAACTTAGTTCAATTCCCATAGACCACAGTGCCAGATCCAAGTCCAAAACCCTGCTCAGGCCTGAGTCCCAGGTACTCTGGCTTCTCAGGGCTTCCCTCCCTAACTTGATGGATACAATATTCTGCCTGTAATCCTGGCTCCAGTGTTTCTAAGGCTCAAATTTTCAGAACCAGTGGGATCAACAGTGGCATCTAAAACTGAGGACAAAGGAAACAACAGAAACAAATACCTGTACTGGTGTAAAAGAGAATGGAGAAAAAGGTATTTCCCCTCCTGATTTAGTTCATAGTACTCACACTATGGGTAAACTGTGATCTTCAGTCTCCAGAAAGAAAGAGCATTCAGGAAAGAAACTAGTCTGGCACTTTTAAAAAATACTGTTTGTTCAGCAGACAATCAAAGGAAGTTACTCCTACTCACTTAGGAGGAAAATGCAGGATGCAGGGTATCTCCATGTTAGCAGGTCTAGGCCTATTCAGGGTAACCCCCTTTACACATTATTTCTAAGAAAGTATAGAAAGTCCCTTGATTCCATTAGCAATAGCCAAATTCCAGGAAGAAAATCCTGAGATACTGCTATAATCAGAATGTCTATCAGAGGATTAAAAACAGTTTGATGCATTGTTGATGGAACTGACAGTCTTTCTTCAAAAGATAAGTGAGTTCTTCTTTTCCACTTAGTTGATGGCCCAGCACTACTTTCCAGTTGCAGATTTCCACATCAGTAAATCCATCCAGTTTCTCAACAGAGAATGGATGGGTTTGAAGCATTGTCATTGTAGGACCTTACCAGTTCTCTGTTGCTATTTTAGAAGCTGTTGTGTCAAGTGTGTGGGACTTTCCATAAATCTATTATCTCATGTGTTTCCTATACACAAAGATTTCTTAGCAGAAATTCTATCTTTTGGATGAAGACCTTGTCAGTTAATCAGGAATCATATTGTCATTTGTTTTTGGCACTTTTTTTCAGAGCAGAGGCCACAGCCAGTCTGTAAGCTTGCTTTGACCCATCTCTTGACCAACACATGCTGGTTATAAGTCTTTACACATCCCATCTCCTGAAACACCAAAGAAGAAGTCAATAGGCAAACATGGTTCTTACCCAATCATTAGCAAGTATGGGTAAAGCCTGTGGCATTATTCCTAGTGGAATTCATGTATCTATTAGAAGTGCCACATAGTGACTCCACTGGAATTTTTGCTTCAGCCTCAAGCTTAGCAGATTCACTAGGGCACAGCTGAAACAACCACACTGTTGATCTTCCTTGGGGTGACAACAGTATGGTTCTAGACCTTTAGAATCCTGCCAAGGCCAAGGTGACCTTAAATAGTTTGTTTCATAGTCATTCTCTTTATCAGAGTAGATTCTGGCAAGGAAGCCATACACTGAAAAACATTTTTACCTTAACACTTCTGCAACTACATCATTCCAGTTGGGATGTCTGTATATGGTGGGTAATATGGTCAGTCACCACTGGGATATTACTTATTCTTATTATCTCCTTCCAGAGACAAAAGTCAATGTGTATAAGTTCCAAAGGTATGCTGGGATTGATATGGAGGCAGCTGGATAGAACACAGTACTAAAAGTCAGGATGACCTGGGTTCAAATCCTGCCTCAGACACTTATTAGCTGTGTGACTCTCCAAAAGAATTAATATATGTAAAACATTTTGCACACCTTAAAGTGCTATATAAATGCTTCTTGTTATTGGTATTATTGTTATTATTTTATACTCTCCAGGTATGCAACACAAGTAGTACGTTCCTTTCAAACCATAAAGCACAAGTCAGACACTTCGTATAATCACTGGCATTTTAAGTGTAAGGGTTAAGTGAGGGAAACTCTCATTTTTACTTTTGTGGAGAGTAGGATAGCAGTGATGACTGGGGGGTCCTTTGCTCTTTTGTCTTCAAATAGGAGTTTGTTGAAGCTGGAGACCATTTACGGAAAGAATTGAAAGTCAAAGCATACTTAACCAACTGACAAACAGTTTTTGCTAACTAAAAACCTGCCCTGTTACTAGCAGTGCAAACAAGTGGAATATTCAGAAGAATTAGAAGGTTAATTGAAGAAGATGGTGGTGATAGAGTATGGGTAGCTATGTATCACAACTCAGGTATCACAGGAGTGATTATTATTGGGTAAAAAGTTATGCACAGTTTAATAGCTTTGGGGGCATAGTTTCAAAGTGTTTTCCTGAAAGCAACCATAGTTCTTTATAAATTTGTAAAGAATTTATAACATTTC
Organism: Petaurus breviceps papuanus; assembly: GCF_028583685.1. Lineage (NCBI taxonomy): Eukaryota > Metazoa > Chordata > Mammalia > Diprotodontia > Petauridae > Petaurus > Petaurus breviceps. The sequence goes on from NW_027187287.1 coordinate 285,199, forward strand.
TAGGGTGCCACCACATCCTAGAAAAGATCTTAATCCTTGAAAACATTTGTGTGAGACCAGCTGAGGACTGTTTCTATCTCATCCAATTCAGTGTTCACTCATTGCAGGGATACTATAGGGCAGAAGCTTTACAAAACTGACTTTTATCAACTGATGGCTTCAAACTTGCTTGCTCTACCTGACCCAACACTTTCAAGAATGTTCAGCTTTATGTGATGAGGAAGAAGAGAAAGATGAGGGAGAAGAAGCAGCTATGGAGGAAGATGAAGAGAATGGACACTTGGAGGCAGATTAGGCTATTCAGGGCACAAGGAAAATAGTAGAAGCTAACAAAATTAAAAATGATGCAATAAGTGTCATTTTACAAACCAGAACTTATGCTCTTTATATCATATACAACAAATATTATCAGACTCCAAAATTCTGGTTATTTATGATGAGCAACAGCAACCTTTAATAGAACATATGTATGAAGACATCAGTCAAAATTATGTGAAGAAACAGTGATTATCAAAACTCACCTAAAAAAATTTTTTTTAAATCACCTTCATCTTCTACCACCTCCCATGTGTTCAGTTCACCCGTGCAGATGTGCTGTGGTGATGAAAAAACAGAGACAGTTTCAGAAGATTAAGGAGACTTTGATGTTTATACATATCTTCTCATTTTCCTGAAATTTGTACAAGCTCTTATTCCAACAATAGCATATGACTAATGAGTATAATTTCTGTAATAAAGAGACTTGTTTTTATTCATTAAACAGAAAAAGATGCTCCTTTTTTAAAATTTGCACACAGGTTTCTATTAAATAAAGCTAGTAATGGAATGTCTTTTTGCTTAATGAATAAACATTAAGTCCCTTTATTATAGAAATTATAGTTATTGGTGAGTATGGTCACATCTATGGGTTAATCCTTTTAAAATTAGACTCAAGAATTAGCATAGAATTTATTATCTCTTTGTTACATTGTGAAGTGTCTTGTATAGTCACAGTCTTTTATTGGAATGACAGCTTGCACCGTGGTCTCCTCATTTTGCTCCCTTCACTTAACATTAGTTCGTATGAGTCTTGCCAGGTTTTTTTTGAGACTATTCCCTTCATTTCTTATGGCACAATAATATTCCACTACAATCATACACCATACTTGTAAAGAATAATGAAAGGGGTGCAGCTAGGTGGCACAGTGAGTAAAGCGCCGGCCCCTGGAGACTGGGAGGTCCTGAGTTCGGTTCTGACCTCAGACACTTAACACACAAAAACTAGCCTTGTAACCTTGGGCAAGTTACTTAACCCCAATTGCCCTCCAAAAGGTAAAAAACAAACAAACAAAAAGAATAATGAAGGGAATAGTTTCAGAAAAACTTGTTCAACCATGACCGAATTGATGGACATCCTCTTAGTTTCCAATTTTTTGCCACCACTAAAAGAGCTGCTGAATTGATAATTAACTTATTAAATTATGAAATAGGGGCAGGTGTGCCCAGTTCTTTGAGTACTCACCAGGAAGGACCACAAGTGGCAGCAGGAAATGTGTCAACAATCATACTTCAATTAAACATAGAGGGCATGGGGACAAAAAGCCCATAAAAAGCACCAAAAAATGGTACAGAGGCAGATGGTAGCATGGGGACAGAGAATGGGATGGTGAAGGGAGGCAGGTAGCTTGGGGAAGATGATGGGAAGGGGAAAAGGTAGAGAATATCACTCATGCAACCATGGATTAGATTTGGGAGCACTAAGCAGCATGGATCCAATGGAGACAGAGTGTTTGGGGGACAAAGAGTATTTGAGGTCTCATTTTTATAGAGTTTGTTATTGTTGTTGTTATTTCTGGAAACAGACCATTTTCTATCTGTGTCACTGTGGGGATAGTTTATTAATATAGCCAAATCATCTCAAAGTTAACTTAAAATCACTATCCCAAAGTAATCAGCACCTTTTTGATGATCTGCTGGTCTGGAGCTATGGAGGTCTGAATTTTGTCTGGAATTTACATATCACAGTACCAAAACCTCAACAAGCAGCACCTAGATGGTTTGTTCTGATTCGACACATATTATTAAGATGTAATAAATATTGGCAAAAAAAATGTAATAAATATGATACAATTTGCAAATTATGCTCCTTTGATCTTTGAAATTGTTTGTACATGACTTCCAGGTTCCCCTTTGCAATCTTGTTTCCTTCTATTCCTTCTTTTTGCTGGCTTCTTATAAACTTACTATATTGACTGGAAGGTGGGAGGTGAAGTAGTGAGGGGGACCAGAACAAGACACAATTTTAACACAGCTGCTTATAAATATTTTTATACAAATGGGCCTTTTTCATTGATCTCTTTGGGGTCAATATTGCTGGGTCAAAAGGTATGCACAGTTTAATAGCTTTGGGGGAATATTTCCAAATTGTTCTCCTGAAAGCAACCTATATCTTTATAAATTTGTAAAGAATTTATAACATTTCTAGGGTGCCACCACATCCTGGAAAAGATGTTAAGTCTTGAAAACATTTGTGTGAGACCAGCTGAGGACTGTTTCTATCTCATCCAGTTCAGTGTTCACTCATTGTAGAGATACTATGGGCAGAAGCTTTACAAAACTGACTTTTATCAACTGATAGCTTCAAACTTGCTTTCTCTACCTGACCCAACATCTTCAGCAAGCTTTCCTGATAGTTGTGTCTTTCTAAAGACAATAAAGTCATTTAGGTCAAATAATACCTCCAATATAGTTGGTGTCCATTCATCAACTATGATCTAACGTTCCATATATCAATGCATTACCAATCTTCACCATCCTTTCTGTATAGTGTCCTGTGAGTCCAAATGGCAGTACACATGCTAATGAGGTCAGGCTTACTGATTTCAGGGTACTAAGGGAACACCATCCTTGGTCTTGTATACATTTCCTGATGGTAGTTCTTTTAAAATTTGTGTATTCTCTTTTTGGATGCACATATTATTCATGTGCATATCCAAGACACAGTTTTAACATAAGAAGTGGTTCCATATTGCCATTCATGCCAGAAAAGTAATGGCAGAGCATGTTACCTCATCCAGGAGAGGCTCCTATTAGGCTGTCTCCCAGCAGACCTACGTTGATTTCCTTCAGTGGAATCTAGATGATCAAGAGTAGCCTCTTGCTTGGCCTCAGTGGACCATGGTGGAGAATATGTCTTGAAACCCTGTGAGAAAATGTTCTGTTGGTTTAGTATGGCTCTTTGCTCATAGACTCTTGTTTCTTAGGCTGGATAAACTATACTTGTTCTGGGTGCCTGGGGAGGGAGATGGGAGATGGGAGGGGGTTGTTCCTTCCAATTGTTCAGTCAGAGTTTATCAATATTAAGATATTATGGGGCAGCCAGGTAGCACAGCAAGTAAGAGCACCGGCACCAGTGTTAGGATGACCTGGAGATCGAATCCTGGGCTCAGACACTCAGCACCACACCCAGAAATAACTGGCCATGTAACCTTGAGCAAGTTACTTAACTCTGATTGCTTAAAAAAAAAAGATATTATATACTGAGAACCTGAACCTGCTTGATTGGCAAAGTCCATGTAGTCCACAACCACTTCATTCCTGATCATGGCTTTCTGTCATAAGCTTCTCCATTCTTAGCATAACGTCAGAGACCTTCTCTCCTTTCTGCTGGCAGGTAGTTAGAAACTTCACATAGGTTCTTCTGATGCTTTCTATACTACCAGATTGACTGTCCAGGAACTGCACACATTTAAATAACAGTCCCAGAGCTCTGTACTTTCAGTGTACACAATAAATATTACTATGTCATTCTGGTATATGCCTTTGCTTTGAGCTGATTGTGTCCTCTGGCTGACTACTGAAAGGTAAATACAATAGTGGAGATTCATGAGTTGTGGTTTTAGGAATGTGGACCCATATGATACCTTGAACTTAGAGTAGCCATCCCCTGGGCAGCCTACTTAGGAATTGGACAGAAGAGCCCCCAAAAGTCTACACTGTGGAATCTCATCCAGGATGAGTTGTATAGCCTAAAGATTCCCTCTAGAAAAAATCAGTTTTTTTGTTTGGGGCTATAATAAGTCCATTTTTTATTGCATTTCCAAGTGATGCCAATTGCCTTGAGATAACTTTAATGGGATTGAGTGTTTAAGTTCTGGTATTATTTTTGTCCATTAGTAGTATAGAAGCTGAGATGAGCAAAATGGATATTTTAAAAGAAATTATTGATCTCAGTGAAGAGACAGCCCCAAGAACTGCAAGTGCATTCTTATACCTCTCTATCTCTATCCAAACTGGAAGAAACCAGAATGGGATAACCTAGATGCCAAAGAGCCTTTTACTCTACTACCATCTTTTCCCATTTCAACTGGCTTGCCTCCATCAACCCCAGAAGAGCTATCAAAGAACTAAGGTCCAGTACTCCAGCCTTTACCCTGCAATATTACCCTATGGAGAGTGAATAATACATCACCAACATGAAAGGTTGTAGAAGAGCCTAGTTCTCTTACATATACTCTATCAAATATCTAAAAAAAAAATCCTAAAGAGTACAACAATTAAGAAAACTAAAGAAAAACAAAAGTATCTTTAACCAAAACAGATACACATAAAAAGATGGCTGGAAGCATCTAAATGGAGAGAGAGATGACACCAAGGAAACTGGATCTGGACATGACTTGAAACCCATGAGCACCAGAAGAATCACGTTAGGAAGCAGGTAAGTAACTAGAAGAAAACAACAAAGAAATCCTGTGGGTTAAATGAAGCCAAAGAGCTGCCTCTTTGGGGATTGGTTTTGCCCAATGAATTGAATAATTCCATAACAAACACAAATGAAGTCATAGGGGGGAAAATGGTTTGCTTGTAAGAATGCCTGGGAGAAATGAAACAAGA
>NW_027187287.1:290080-362254 GCF_028583685.1 Petaurus breviceps papuanus
AAAAAAAAAGCTAGAACACAAACAGCCTACAACAAAAAGGGGATCCCTCAAATATAGAATGAAACAATGACCTCAATAATTCCATCAGGTAAGAAGGGTTAGACAAAAGAGTGAAAGAAGCAGAAGAAGTAAGGTATCTAACTATCAAAAACAATTGACCTGGAAAGCAAGTCAGGGAGATAGAAATTAAGAATTAATAGACTCTCTGAAATCTATGATCAAACAATCTTGATACTATATTTTTTAAACATCTGTATAGCACTTTATAATAAGCCTATCTCACACTTACATAGAGATTTAAAGTTTACAAAACTCTTTCCAAAGATGGGTAGTTGTAATGGGAAAGCAAATTTGGAAGATCTTCCCTGCCCCTAGGCTAAAGTGCACCTGAAGCCTGGGGTGGGAGGCTTGTTTTTCAGTAGATACTTCTTGATTGGCCAGTGGGTCAATAAGGTTGTTACATTCTCTGAGACAGGAGAAGGCTATATAAGCCCTGATGTGAGGCTTTGTTTTGGGGGCTCACTTTGACAAGTGTTCTGTGATTTGATCTATATTCTGGGAAGCCGTTGTCCAGGGCCCCCCCGGCTTTGAAAAACCCAGATGTGGAAACCCAGATGTTGACTAGGTATGGATGTAATGGTTGGACAGTTTGGAAATCTGTCTACTTGATCTATTTCTGTCTTGATAATTCTGCCTGTATGCTTTGAAGTTCGGGGTGCTGACCTTTTTCCCCTGAACAAGGTAAACGATATATGTCTGACTGATTAAAGTAAGCTTGTTAACCCATTTTGAGTTGCTTTCCTTTATCAAAGCAGATCCAAGAACCTGTATGGGCAGCAAACCCCAAGGACGTGCTTGGGGTGCTTGCTGCTACAGTAGTATTTTACAAACAGGGAAATTAAACATTAGAGAAACTGTAACTCGCTCATAGTCACACTCTTTATGATTGAAGAGGGTGGAGGGTGGAAAATGGTGAGACCCCTTCCCACTCCCTCCCCACATCTTTCATTTAAGGAGTGTGCCTAGGCAGCCATCTTATCATTTCCCATCAGGATACACTCTTCTGGACTTCATCAGTGCTCTCCAGAATCTCATCATCCTGCAAGATCATATCAACCCTGAAAGTTATACATCCTCAATATCCTCTGGAGAAAGGCCCTCTCTACTCTCTAACTGGAGAAGGTTAGGTTAGAAGGGTAGGCAGTGGCAAGCTCCTCCCAGATTCTCCATTTAAGGAGGGTACTTATTGCATCCATTTCATCTTTTACTATCCAGATGCACTCCTCTGACCTCCATCATGTCCCTGGATTGGGTGCCTCTTCCCCCCTTTCCTTTTGAGATTATTTTTATGTGTTATCTCCCCCATTAGATTGCAAGCTCCTTAAAGGCAAGGGCTATCTTTTACCTTTCATTATATCCCCAGTGCTTAGCACAGTACTTGACACATAGTAGGTACTTAATAAAAGTTTATTGACTGACACAGACAATAAATTCACTGTGGTATCATGGAAGAACCAAAGGAACAGGAATCAAGAGACTTCTGTGTTACCTTTATCCAGACAATTTTATTCTCAGGACTTCAGCTCTGAGAATATTTCTTAAGTGAGTTTTCAAATCATAAAAGGAAATTGCCCAGATCTATTGAAAGTGCAAATAAAAAGAATCAATCTGTTACTTTCTGAAAAAACTTCCAACCTAAAATCATTCAGGAATGTCGACCCAAATCTAGAGATTTCAGGCAAAAGAACAAAATGCTGCTAGCATCCAGAAAGAAAGAGTTCTCAAGTACCAAAAGAACATTAAAAATATTTTTAATAAAAAAAATTAGCTATGCTTTGGAAGAAAAACTCATGTAACCAGATATGTTCTGACCCTCTCTTGCAGAGCCAGGGAGGCTGTGTTTCTCTTGTGGTGCTAGAGTACCTACCTTGAGGGATTGTGGGGTGTTCACTTCTCTAATGCTTTCAACTCAAGCCTCTACTGGCATTATTTCCCCAATTTTTAAAAGTCTCTTCTGAGCATTTTTAAAAAACATTTTATTGATTGATTTTTGTGTTTACAATGATCAAACGTTTATTTTTTTTCTCCCTTTACCTTCCCCCAACCATTGGGGGAAAAAAGAAAAAGAAAGAGAACATATGCATCATACAAGCATAATCTAGCTAAATAAATTCTCACATTGACTATGTCCAAGAATGTATTTCTCATTTTGCATATGAGGTCTCTATCATGCAGTAGGGAGCATTCTTCATCGTAAGTCATCTGGAATTAAAATTGATCATTTTGCTGATCAAAGTTTTTAAGTCTTTTAGAAGTGTTCATTTTTACAGTATTGATGTTAAAATATGAAATGTTTTCCAGGTTCTGTTTACTTTACTCTGCTTCAGTTCATAATATCTTGATTTCTCATAAAGTCATTAGCTTCCATTTGCTCCAGTCTAATTTTGAAGGAATTATTTTCTTCAGCGAGCTTTTGAAATTCCTTTTCCTTCTGGTCAATTCTGCTTTTTAAAGCATTCTTCTCCTCATTGGCTTTTTGGAACTCTTTTGCCATTTGAGTTAGTCTGTTTTTTAAGGTGTTATTTTCTTCAGTCAGGCTGTTGACTCATTTTTCTTGCATGATTTTCATTTCTCTTCCCAATTTTTCCTCTACTTTTCTTACTTGATTTTCAAAATCCTTCTTGAGCTCCTCCATGGACTGCGATCAGTTCATACTTTTCTTGGAGGGTTTTGATGTGGGAGTTTTGACTTTGTTGTATTCTTCTGGGTCTATGTTTTGATCCTCTTTGTCCCTCAAAAAAGATTCTATTTTCTGATTGTGCTTCCTCTGTTTGCTCATCTTGCCAGCCAATTACTTGACTTTTGAGCTTTTTGCCACTATAGAACTCTGCTTCCAGAGTGGAGAGTACTGTGTCCCAAATTTCTGGGGTTTTTTTGCAGCTGTTGTCAAAACTTTTGTCAGAGCTATGAAGAGGGCACGCTCTCTATAGTCACCACCCCAGGACCACCACCCAAGACTGTGACCCAGATCCAAGCAAGTCAAAGCAAAAGGGATTACCCTCTGAATGGTTGCTTGGTCTCCCTACAATCTGTAGGCCTGAAGTTCAGGAGGTGGTAGCTGTAGCCATCGCCACCTCTGCAGCCCCAGGATTAGGGGCCAGGCCATGCTCTTCTCTTACCCAGTTCCAACAGGGTTCTCCACTGACCTTTTACTTTCTCTTTGATGTTTATAAATTAAGAAGTCTGGAAACTGCCACAGCTGCCAGTGATTGACTCTCCTGAAGTCTGCTCTAGTGGGTCTGGGCCATGAGGTCTGGGCCAGAGTGGCTCATGGGGGACTGTTCTCTGTTCCCAGTTCAGTGCGATAAAACCTTCCTGTCGGCCTACCAGGCTGCCTTCAGTGGGAGTTTTATTTCTCTCTGTCACTTTGTGGGTTCTGCAGCTCTAAAATTTGTATACAGTCATTTTTTTGTAGTGACTTTCCCAAGGTCACACAGCTAGTTTTTTTTTTTTGTTAAGTGTCTGAGGCCAGATTTGAACCCAGGTCCTCCTGACTCCAGGGCCAGTGCTCTATTCACTGTGCTACCTAGCCACCCATTAGATCATTTTTTACAGGTATTATTTTAGAGGTGGTTAGAGCAGGAGCTCAAGCAAGTTCCTGATTTTATTCCACCATCTTGATTCCACCTCTGCTTCAGTTCATATAACACTTGCTAGATTTCTCTAAAACTTTCTCTTCATTTCTTACAGCATAATAAAATTCAATTACATTTACATACCATAATCTGATCATTCATTCCCCAGATGTTGGACACACCTCCCACTTAGTTTCTAGTTCTCTGTCACCAGAAAAAGAGTTGCTATAAATATTTTTGTAAATATAACACCTTTTTCTCTTTCTTTGATATCTTTGGTGGAGAGACCTAATATTATTATTATTGTGTAAAAGGGAACTATGTTGTAACTTTGCGGGCATAGCTCCAAATTGCTTTCCAGAATTTCTCTACCAACAGTCCTGCTTTTCCAAATCCCCTCCAACAATTGTCATTTTCTTTTTTTTTTTTACACCAATTTGATAGATGTGAGGCAAAACCTCAGAACAGCTTTAGTTTGAATTTGTCTAATTATTAATGATTTGGAGTCTCTTTTCATACAGTTGTAGATAGATTGATTTTGTTCCCATGAAAACTACCTGTTTATATCCATAGATTTTTTTTAATCAATTGAAGAATGACTCTTATTCTTATAAATCTGATTTAGTTCCTTGTGTGTCCTAGAAATAAGACCTTTGTTAGACAAACTTGCCATAAGTATTTTTCCAAGTTAATTGTTTCCTTTCTAATTTTAGCTACATTAGATTCATTTTTGCAAAAATCTTTATTTAATAAAAATTGTACATTTTATCTTTTGTGGTACTTTCTATCCCCTGTTTCTAAGGAATTCTTCCCCTATCCATAGATCTGAAAAGTGACGCCCCTACCTTGTTCCTGTAATTTATTTAAGATGTGACCATTCATATCTGGGTTACATGTCCATCTAGAGCTTTTCTTGGCATAAGGTGTGAGGTGTTGTTCTAAACCTAGTTTCTGATAGATTACTATCCAGTTTTCCCATTAGTTTTTGTCAAAAAGTAAGTCTTTGTTCAGTAGCTGGGATCTGCAAGTTTATCAAGCACTAGACTATTGGGTAAATTTCATTCTGTATGTTATGTAATAATTGGTGTCTTTTTTACCAATTACAAATTATTTTGATAATTATTGTTTTATGGCATAGTTTGAGAAGTGGTGTTGCTAGGGTCCCTTCCACTTTTTTTCATTACTTCACTTCAGATTCTTGACTTTTTGTTCCTCCAAATGAATTTTTAAATTATTTTTTTCTAGTTTTATAAAGCAATACTTTAATAGTTTTCTTGGTATAGCACTGTAAAAGTAAATTAATATAATAAAATAATTTTTGTTATTTTGACTTAGCCTACTCATGAGCAATTAATATTTCCCCAATTATCAAAGTATGTCTTTATTTCTGTAAAGTGTTTTGTAATTGTAGTTACATAGTTCTTATGTATCTTGGTAAGTAGATTCCCAAGTAATTTATGCATATAGTTTATAATTATTTTACATATTCCTGCTGGGCTTCGTTGGTATTACACAGAAATACTGATAATTTGTGTAGAATTATATCTTGCAACTTTTTTGAAGTTAGTCATTGTTTGTATTGCATTTTTAGTTGATTGTCTAGGCTTCTCTAAACACACTGTCATATAGTCAGCAAAAAGCAATAATTTTGTTTTTCTTTACCTGTGCTTATTCTCTCAATTTCTTTTTCTTGTCTTTTTACTGCAGTTAGCATTTCTAGCACTATGTCAAATAGAAAGGGTGTTTATTTTTGCTTCACCTCTAATTTTATTGGAAAGGTTGTTCAAAATTTTTTTCTGCATCCATTTCTATAATAAGATGTTTGTTATTTTTGCTATTAATATGATTGGTTGTCTTTAGAGTTTTCCCAATATTAAATTATCAGTGGAATATATCCAACCTGGTCATAGTGTATAATATTTGTGATATACTGCTATAGCTTCTTGTTTAATATTGTGTTTAAATTTTTTGCATCACTGTTCATTAGAGATATTGGTCTACAGGTTTATTTCTCTGTTTTGACTCTCTGATGTAGGTACTAAGATAATATTTATGTGATAGAAGGAATATAGAAAATATATAATAATAGAAGAACCTCTACTTTTGCTATTTTTGCAAATAGTTTGTATAATAAGTGAATTAATTGTTCTTTAAAAGTTCAATTGAATTCACTTGTGAATTCATTTGGTCCTGGGGAATGAGGTGTGGGTTTGTTATTTTCCTGAGAAAGAGTTGCTTAAATTTTCTATTTCTTGTCCCATTAAACCAAGCATTTTATACTTTTGAAAACATTCATCTATTTCATTCAAAGTATTACTTTTGTTGACATAAAATTAAGCAAAATAATTCTTATTACAAACTTTTATTTCTTCATTTGTTGCACATCTTCTTTTTTCATTATTGATACCAAGTAATTTGATCTTCCTCTTTTTCTTTTTCAATCAAATTAGGTCATGGTTTATCCATTTTACTGTATTTTTTTAAGGTTCCTTGTTCCACTTATTACTTCAATGGTTCTGTTGCTTCAGTTTTAGTAATCTATTCCTTGGGGGATTTCTATTATGGTGCTTAATTGGAGATACTAATTTTGTTTATTTTTCTAGGGTTTTTTTCTTGTTGAATGCTCAATTCACTGATTGATTCTTTCTCTCTTTTGCTAATGAAAGTATTTAGAAATCTGTGTTTACCCAAAGACTATTTAGGCTGTTGAGTTGTTTTTCAGTCATGTCCAACTCTTCATGACCCCATTTGGGGTTTTCTTGGCAAAGATACTAGAGTGTTTTGCCATTTTCTTTTACAGTTCATTTTACAGATGAGGAAGCCGAGGCAAACAGGATTAAGTGGTCACACAGCTAGTAAGTATCTGAGGCCAGATTTGAACTCAGAAAGATCAGTCTTCTTGATTCCAGACCTGGCATTCTATCCACTGTACATCATCTATTTTTGTTGTTACTTGGGCTACATTATCTTTAATGAAATTATCTATCATTTATGAGATTTATTCTTTGACCTACTAATTAATTCTTTAATATTAATTTAATTAGTCTCCAGCTGATTTTTAATCCTTTCTTTGATGGCTCTTTATTTAATATAGTTTTTATTGTCAGTGGTCAGTAAAGGAAGTGTTTAATATGACAGCTTTTCTACAAGTATTTGTAAAGTTTTTATGCCCTATGATATCATCATCAAAACTGTAGCTGGAATTTATGTATTTAGGTTTAATGTTTATAAAATGCTTTATGAATATCATTTCATCATCCTCAAAATAAACCCTGGGAGGTAAGAAAGCAAGGGCACATAGAGGCTAAGTTACTCTAAATTTTCTAAAATTCATTCAGGTTCTTAGCTTTTTTTAATTGATTTTTTGTTAGATTTCCTAGCTTTCAGAGGGGTATATTAAGGTGTCCCACTATTATTGTTTTATAGTCCATTTCTCCCTGTAACTCATTTATGAACATTGAATCTTTGCATCTGTTTCCTTTAGAAACCCCTCATTCTCCCTAAGGACTTGGCATGTAGAGAAGCATTGTTCAAGTTCCTTTACCCTATTCTGTAGGAGGAGATTAACCTTCATTTGAAACATAGATAACAGTCACTAGGCTGTGACAGAACTACAATCATCACATACTCCATGCCATTCACTGAACAATTTCACCTATTTACCATGATTCTTGAGGTTTCTAGCTTTGTTTATTTAAGCTACTTATGTTTATATCTGAACCCTAACCTTCCGACTTGATTTTACATCCTGTCATTAATTCTCAATAACTGATCTTCCTTTTCTTAGTCTCTCCTGCTCTATAATCATATCCACATCCACCTTCTATTAAATACTTCACTAATCTCCTACCTTCTTCACCAATTTGCCTCAAACACTGATCTATTTTATCAATTTTTCCATAGTAACTATTTCACTCCCCTTATCACACTTACCTGGTCCAGTCACCAAACATTTCCCTATCCTTCCTGAGTCTACTTCTTCAGGTTCTCCTCCTTAATCTTCTCAATAACTTGTTTAGTCTTTCCTTTAAGTATTTTGATGTTATGCCATTCAGGGAATATTTTTTATGTATTGAGATTAATTTGCTATCTATGGTATCTTTCAAGTAAAAAGTAGTTTCTCTGTTTATCTCTTTTAATGTTCTATTTCTGCTATTTTCCTGCTTAAAAGCAGTTTTTACCTCTTGCTTTTTTTTTTAGTTCAGTTGAGATGTATAATAGAGTTTGGTACAATCCCTTATTTTAGCTCTGTAATAGTTTTTTGTTTCAAGTGTATTTACTGTAAATAACATATTGTTGGATCTGGATTTTCTAATTCATTCTGCTCTCCTCAGTCACATTCATATCCCATCCCTATTCATGGTTATGATCATTAATTACATATTCCTCTCTGTCCTTTTACCTCTCTTTGTTTTCTACCCCCTCTTTACTACAGGCTGTCTCTATTCTTTCTTTCCTAAGAGGAAAGATCTTCCTGATCTCCACTTCAAGTTTAGGGTTTGTTTTGCTTATAACTAATCCCTCCCTGAATCTATCTTTCCTTCTATTTTCCCCTTTCCCTTCTTATTGTTCCCTCCAGTTTCCCTGTTGAATTGAATATATTTCTACACCAAGTACTAGGTGTGTATGTTCTGCCCTTTTTCAACAGTTCAAATGAAAGGGAGATTTAAGTGGTTCCACCCCCTACCTCATGAGAATAGTTTTGATCCCCTACTCAATTTGATCAGCTTCTACTCAGTTTATTGTCATTTAATGAGTATTACTGATTGTATTAGGTAATCAAATAGAATAGGATTAGGTTTGAGTTGTGTTGTGTGTCCTTTCATTTTCAAATAGGAACAAGAGGAGTAAAAAGGACTTCAAGACATCAATTGATGTCTTGACTTGCCTGTGAATTGGTTTTAAGTGAAGTATAGTTGTACCGTGTAACTGGCCTAAAAGTTTGAGTAAATTCTGATAGTTAATGCTATTAGAATAAGAGTTATGATTAATTAGTCCATTATGTATTGATAATTATAACTGATAGATTTATACTATGTAGATTTATAGTTGGTTATTTAGGCTGGTATTAACTTGTGTTAGGGATAGAAACTTACTGCACTTCCCACTTTCCCCTTTTGTTCCCAAGAAGCTGCTGTGTTCCAGAAAACCAAAAATCCTTTTGTACTGGATGGCTGTAATGTAATGCCAAGCAAAGGCAACTTCCCAAGGTTCAAAATACCAGCATAGGTGCTCTCCATTTTATTCAGTGACAAATTAAGAACAGAGAAGATCAAAATATGACATCATTCAAAATACAGCATTTACTAAGTGTGATTAAATAATCTCCAAGTACTACCCCACCCCAGGACCTTACATTCATTCAATCAATTACAAAGTCTCTGTTCTAAATACTACTCCACACCTAGGCTGTACCTTCATTTAGTCCATCACAAAGCCTCTCTTCTCAAATGGAGATTAGTTTCCAATCATAAATAAAGTACATTCATTTGTTCAATCACAGAACACAAAAAGGTCAAAAGTTCCCCACCCCTGGATCACAATTGAATCTACCCCAGAGTTACAACAAGTTTAAACACAGCACTTAATACCCAAATGGAGGTCTTTTCTTCATCTTGACCTGAGGCAAGTTCTCAGCAATCTTTGTTCCTGGGGAGACAAAGCTTAGCAAGGCCACAAGATACATTGCCAGTCTCTTCATTAATTCATCCTCTGTCTGCAGAACAGTCTTAGGACCCCTGAAAACATTAACAAAACCCTCTCCCAGGATTTCTGTAAACATACAACAAGAAAATCCTTCTTCAGGGCTTCAGAACCAACAGCAAGGTTCCAAGAATTCTGCAACAACAGCACTGTCCTTCACCAGTGGACAGTATTCACTCTCTGTCTGCAGAACAGTCTCAGGAGCTCTTAACCAACAGCCAGGTTCCAGGACTTCTGCAACAACAGGACTGTCTCTCACCAGTGGACAATTCTGGCAAAACAACATCAAAACAGTCAGACAAAGTACCAACATAACAGCCATGTCTCCTCAGTCCTTGGCAGCTCCGGGGGCAGTTCTCAAAAGTCCAGGGCAATTCAAAGTGGCCCTCAGCAATCCTCTCAGTCTCTCTCTGACTACAAAAGTGCTGCTTCCAAAAAGTTCTTCTGCCTCTCTCTTGTGTCTCTCCAAATCTAAGTCACCAGCTCCTCCCAGTTCAGCACTCTCTTTTCAAGTCAACAAGCCCATCCCACAAGTGGGATTAACAAGCTCTGGGTTTTAACACAATCAAACCAAAAACCAAGCCAATACAGGGGAATCTTTAAATGCCATTACTATTACAATGGCCAAACAAGAGGAAAGTCCCAGAATCCTGTTGCTTCATCATCAACCGAACACTCATGATTGATAGCATGTGGAAAGCTTGACAACTAAACTTTGGTGATTGATAGACATCTCACTTGACCAAATAGGAATTCCTTCCTTTAGCCAAATGTGGAATTCCAATTCCTCCTCTTAATCAATCATGTGGATTCCCCCCTTCTGGAATTGACCAACTGAAGAATTGTACCACCTCAATCTACTTTTGGCATCCCCTCAATTGCTATAAAAAAAAGGCCAACTCTGGATAGAGGGGTACATGACTGCAGAGGAGATCCTTGGATCCAATTTCTTAGGAACCACTGGTTTCCCTAATAAATTGAAAATACTTGGAGTTGCTTAGTGTCTTTTTGTTGCATACTGGATTAGAATTTTGGGGTCATACCCCTTATATTTGCATAGGCTTCTAACTGCACAGTTTAATTTTGTGAGATAAACTCACCTATTCTTCTTCTCTTCCTTTTTTCTTGCTGTGTTTCCTTTCCCCACCTCACTTTTCTTTCTTCTTTCTAGATCATCAAAACACAACAAAACCACTTTCAGGCCCTTTATCTTTTTGTATTCCCTCTATGACACCTGATGACCTAAGGATTTTGAAGGTACCTTTGTATCATTTTCCCTGTCCCCCTACATTAGAAGATAAATAGTTTAACTTTATATAGTCATGCTTTCTGTATGCATAAACAAGACTAGATAGATAGATAGATAGATAGATAGATAGATAGATAGATAGATAGATGATAGATGATAGATAGATAGATAGATAGATAGATAGATAGAAGACACACGCACACATATATACACGATAAATTGGAGATAATTACCAAGGGAAAGCACCAGAATTAAGGGGGAATAGGAAAAAGCTTCTTATAGGAAGCGAAATTTTACTGGAGAGTTGAAGGAAATCAGGGGATAGGGGTGAGGAAGGAAGGAATTCTAGGCATAGAGAACAGCCAGTGTCAATGCACAGAGTTGGGAGAGAGAGTGTCCTGTTTGAGGAACAGGAATGAGGTTGGGGTGTTGGATTATAGTAAGCACTTAAAAATTATTTTTCTTTCTCTCATTCATTCATTCATTCATTCATTCATTCATTCCTTCTTTGCTATAAGGGAGGGTCCAGTGCAGGGGAGGGTGTTCATTGGGAGATGACTGTGATATAAAAAAAAGCTATCATAAATTTAAAATAGAAATATCTTTGTTAATGTAACCTTAGCTCCTGTAGACTTAAAAAATTCATAGATAATATCTCTATGTAAGAATACTTTTATGACTAAAAGGGAATAAAAATGCATAAACATTTTGTTACAAAGTCATATAAAATTTATTTTAAAATTACATTTGTTCTTTTAAAATAGCAAACATTAGACTATGTTTTTCTCTCTCATAGTCTTTCCCTCTCATAGCCCCAGTGGGAGAAAAAAAGAAAACAAAACCTTCATAACAAATATCCATAATTAAGCAAAACAAATTCCCACACAGGGCCTGCCGCAGCAGCTTCTCCTCAGGCTATCAGCCTGGATGTCTAAAAATCACCTAACTGAATCCATGGGGAGCCGAGATGGTGGAATAAACCTTAGCTGCTCCAATCCTCCTCCCTGGCTCTGAAACGCAGAGATTAATGCCCCACTCAGTGTAAAATCCTGAAACAGTGGAAACAGCCTCAGGCTTGGGAGTCCTAGAGGAAGGGTTTTACTGAAGTTGTGCCCAGCCTGAAGTATGGTAGGTGTTCCAACAAGCCCCACTTCAGCTGACCAGCAGGAGATCCTGCAGCCCAGGGGGGGTAGAGCCAGCAAGCACTAACAACAGAAACCCAGGTGTGCCTTAGCACCACCAGGGGAATCTGCACACACCAGTGCTTCCAGCCACCAGCTGCTGAGACTGTCTGAGCTGTAGCCCAGGGGCACAGAAAAAGAAACCTGAAGTGTCCAGACCACCCTCCCCCACCACTTTTCTCTGTGAGCCTCAGAGTAACTGAGGGGAAACACTGAGAGTCCTGGTTTTGGCCTCAGTCTAGACACCCAGAGGCTATAGCACACAAAGTCAACAACCAGGCCCTTAGCTCCCAGCTTGGGAAATGTGGTACATTTATACTCCAGAAGCAGAAATCCACTCTAAAAAATTCAGGACATAGGCAATCACAGTGAACAAGAAGGAAACTGTGAAATCAAGAATGATACAATCCTATTATAGTGAGCAAGAATAACCAAATTCAGAGGACAACATGGACTCTATACTCGCACCTGAGACCACAGAAGGAAATATGAACTTGTCTCAAGGCCAAAAAGCATTCTTGGAGGAGTTCAAGAAAGATTTAAAAAGCCAAATTAAAGAGGTAGAAGATAAATTTAAATCTACATTGACCAAATTGGGAAAAAATCTCACTAAAGAAAACAAATCCTTAAAAAGTAAAATTTGTGAAATGGGATAGGAGGTTCAAAATCTAACTAGAGAAAATAACTCCCTAAACAAGGAACTTCAAAAACTAACCAAGGAAAATAATTCATTAAAAACTAGAATCAATGAAATCGAAGCTAAGGATTCTTTGATGCATCAAGAGTCAGTCAAACAGGGGTGGAGTCAAGATGGCGATGTAGAAACAGGACCTCCATGCAGCTCCAGCTCTCACTAGCACCAATTCATGTAAAAGGGGACTCTGAACAAACTTTGGAGCTACAGAACCCACAAAATGACACAGAGAAGCTAACCACCCACTGAAGACAGCCTGGCAGGCTGGTAGGAATCGGCCAGCACAGGGCTTGGGGAGCCAACCCCATCCCCGCATGAGCCAGAGGTTTTAGCCCCAGGCTGGGCCTAACCAACCACTGACTGGAGGGACTCCAGATCACCAGCAGCTGTGGCAGTCCACAGTTATTAACATATAGATGCTAAGGACAAAGTGAGAGGTCAGTGCAGTCTGGACTTTGGGACCCAGTAGTTGGGAGTGCATCGGCTTTTGGGACAAGAAGCTGCTGAGGGCTGCGGGGCAGCCACTACCACGTGGCAGCTTCAGCTCCTGGCCTGCAGACTGTAGGGGGACGAAGCAACCAGTCTGAGGGGTAATCCCTCTTGTTTTAACCTGCTTGGATCTGGATTGCAGTCTAGGGTGGAGATCCTGGGGTGTCTGACCAGCTTGCCAGAGTGTGTGGAGGCTTCAGAGAGGGCACCCAACTAATACCTCTGGCAGCTGAGGAAACCCCAACGTTTGGAATGAAGTTCCCCTGTCTGGTGGCAAAGTCCTACTGTGGCAAAAACCCAGGGGTCAAGTGACTGAGTGGCAAGACGAGCAGGCAAAAGCAGCAAAATAAACAGAGTACTCCAACATTCAGATACAAGAAGCAAGAGAAACATGAGAAGGTAAACAGGGAAAAGGAACTTATTAAAGTTGAACTATTAACATTCCTATATGGAAACAATAATTTTAACTGATGAAACTTTTCTCAGTATGAAAATAGTTGAAGGGAATAGAAATATTATATATATATAATGTATATGTCTATATTATATATATGTCTATATCGGAGGGTATATGGGCATATGAATATATATGTTTATGTGTGTATATATGTTTACAGGTTTACATAGATAGAGGGCACAGGACCAATTTAATAGGAAGGGATGATACTTAAAAGGTGAAATTAAGAGGTGAGAGAGGAATATGATGAGAGGAGTTGGGAAAGACAGAGTGGGGTAAACTATCTCATACAGAAGAGGCAAGGGAAAATGGTTGCAATGGAGGGGAAGAATAGGAAGGCAAAAGGGAATGGGTCAACCTTATTCTCATTGAATTTGGCTCGGGAAGGGAATGACATACACACTAAATAGGGTATCTGATCCTACAGGAGAGTAGGGGGGAAGGGGATGAGAGGGGTGATGATGGAAGGGAGGGCAAGCTGGAGGGGAGGGAAGTTGGAAGCACTCACTTTTGAAAAGGGACGGTATCAAAGTAGAGAATAGAATAAGTGGGAAATGGGATAGGAGGGAGGGAAATATAATCAGTCTTTTACAATGTATCTACTATGGTAATGTTTTGCATTAGCAACACATATATAACCTATTACTGAATTGCTTATCTTCCCAATAAGGGTGGGTAACAAGGGAGGAATGTAATGCATCTGGAATTCAAATTTAAAATCAAATGTTTTATGTATATATATATATATATATATACATATATATATATATATATATATATATATATATATATATATATACTATTATTAATACTATTTTACATGTAATTGGGAAATAAGATATGCAGGCACTGGGGCATAGAAATCCACCATGCCCTACTGGAAAAGTTGAAAAAAAAGTTGAAAAGGGGGTATGGGAGTAGATATGGGAGAGAGCAGCTTGGAGGAAGGGATATCCTGTGGGACTGCTATTTGGGGGCTGTGGGTAGGGGAAAAAAACGGGGAGAAAATTTGTAACTCAAAATCTGGCAGAAATGAATGATGGAAATCAGAAGTTAATAAAGCATTTGAAAAATAAAAAAACAAAGAATTGCCTTATAGCTGGCCCCCTATATACACAAATGTCTGTAGAGAGGAAGACTACAGTCATATATTATCTAGTGGTGATTCTAATGAGTATAGTAACTTTGAAGTAGCAATAAGTATAAATGATACTTTGAGATAACTGCAACAATTATAAAAATATATAACAGCAAAAAGTTTGTGATTTCTGTTAGTGACAAAGTAACCAATAATAGTACATAAAACTACTGTGGTTTGTTGCGTACATTCATAATTGAATGAAATCCATTTATAGACCCCTTTTGCTCTATCCATGAACCCCAGGTTAAGAACCCCTAGTCTATATACACAAAAAGGCTCTCTTATTTGGAGTTGAGTTCCTTAAGACTTGGCACAAGTCCCAAAGTTGTATGAATTACAAAATCTTACCCTGCTGATCAGTCATATTTCTATATGGAGAGTGGTGGCAGGGTCAGAGAAGAGAGAAGGCTATATCTACCCAAACTAAGTACTGTATCGAATTGAGCATTGTCTCTCTACTAGGGCTAAGTAAACCTTCTTTTGTAAAATATTAGATGGACTCTAGGTATCTCGTTTCATTCCAATATTGAACCTAAACTACAAGGGGGTAGCCTGATTTTGGTCCATTACATGACAACTGGCATAGTCTATGTTGGAAAGAGATGGTATGGTAGTTTATATTGTGGTCAAAGGAGGGAAAGGATTCTGCCAAAAGAGAGGTTGGAGTGATTGGATTTTGAGATACATATATACTATGGCAAGGGTCCTTCCAGTGGTATGTGGAAAGTTCTTTCAGTGAAATGTATAAAAGGACCCCACTGACCCAGTCCAATAGCCCTTTGTCGGTAGGGATGTATGAAGACCTAACTCTTTAAAATTTCCTTTTTCTGGTTCACTGACCACTCTGCCTGATATGAGAGAGGAATGTTCAACTAGAGCTTGGTAGCCATTAACTTGGGAACAAAGGAGAGCTTGACAGATAAAAGTGTTGGCGGGAGGGGGGGGGCAGGATAGTGTTCTGACACATTTTCCTATTGGCAGTCACATGGCTGGTGTGTGAGAGAGCAGTAAGGAATTATTTAGATAAGATCTTAATTTACACAGATTTCTGAGAAGTAACCATGATTTTGGCTAAGTGGTCTGGGGCCTGGAGAGAAAAGACTGGACAATCAAAGGCTATCCTTTTGGAGTCTGGATCAAATGGAGGAATTTTGCCAATGCCTTCCACTGTATAGAGTTATTTGTAGGACAAGTCAACACCCATTAAAAAATAACATACCCTCTCCTGAATTGAACAACCAAATTGACACTCTTAAAAGACTGACAGAGATTGAAAAGCAGGTTTTATCACTAATCTGGACATGGAGGCCATGATACCATTTTGTGGCCAATGCAGTATCATATGATTCCCTTAACTGAATACAATATAGTTACTTTTAACTTTGGTACTCCTCATGCCAATTGGAGTACCCACCTCCAAATGACCAATGCTACATGATCTCATTTGATTATTGACCAGCTTTTGACTAGCAAATCAATTAAATCTTTCTTCCTTATAGACCTGGTAAGGATACCCACTTTATCTCAAAGGTGGTTCAAGACAGGGCATGTCACCATCTTAATCAATGACTTTTGTGATTTCCATTTCAACCTTATGTTCATCCTCATGTTCCTATGATGACTGGGTATCTCAGATCCCCAAAACTATATCTGAAAGGAATAAGTGGAAGATTCTCTACATAGGAGGAGAAAGGATCCTCCTACCCCATAGTTTCTTAGATCCAGTCCCCAGGAAGTGAATATAGACCATTTTTACACATAGTCCTAATTAATACTTCAAACCCTTCCTTTTTCTTAACTCCTACATAGTCACTTGTTTTTCAAAAGTCCCTCCCCTCACAGGGCTCCAAAATCCTATGGAAATGACACAGTTCCCTCTCAATTGAGTCTCTTTTCCCCTTGTTTGATGCAGACAACTTGCTACCAGGGGAAGATTGGGAGACTAAGGTGGAATCATTGGTGGGTGACGTGCTTTCTAATGATGTGGGGGAGATGAAACTACCTACATGATTATGATAAACATGAATTTATACTTTAGCTTACTTGGTGACCATACTTGACCATACTGTGTCCCTAGATGAAAATGAGGGACATCAAATATAGAATCCTTACTCATTCTTTGTAGAAGAATGGGGCAGCAATTTGGTATCACCTCCCTTATAGGGTTCCCAGGGAACCCTTGCACTCATTCAGGTTAGATTCTCCCCCCCCCCCCTTTAAATGGTATTGAGAACTTCTTTGAGATTTGGTTGGCTTAGGGACTAAAGGCTCAGACTGTGTACATCATTTCCTCATTGCCTAAAGCCAAAATAGTCATGAGTAGTAGCTCCATGGGAGCTGTGATACTTGGTTGGTAGGTAGGTACAGCAGGTACAGTAGGTAGCTTAGGCAAGGGAGCTTTGCTCAGCTAAATCAATGTGAGATATCTCCAACATCTATCTTTGTTGAATAGCCTCCTGTTATGAGTAAGTAAATCTCTTCTGGTAGTTTGAAAGAAAAGTTGGAGCTGAGTCATGTAAGATGAAGTGATACTGAAAAAAACAAAATTGTGTAGGAAAAGGTAAAAAGAAGCAATTGTTCCCTTTTACCTTTTCCTACCCAATTTTGTTTTTATTATATATTATATATTTGTAGACAAATACAAATATATATTTATTAGATATTATAAATTTATATATTATAAAAATGGAGTGTGAAATGAAGAACTAACACCGAGGAAGCAGGTGGGGGTGAAAGGCTGGTAATGTTGGAACACTAAGGATAGGGTAAAAAGAGAAACTGAGAAAGAAAATAATGAGTAAAAATAAAATGGAGGGAAATTCACAAATAGTAATTATAAATTTTAATGTGAATGGGATGTTTATAATTGCTTTCTTTGTTGTGGCAAAGAGCTGGAAATTGCAGGGACCCCCAGAAATTGGGGAATGGCTAAACAAGTTGTGGTGTATGGTCATGATGGAATACTACTGTGCTATAAGAAATGATGGACTCAATGATCTTAAAAGGTCATGGAAAGTCTTGCATGATGAGGAACGAATTGAACAGAACCAGGAGAACATTGTATACAATAATAGCAATATTGTTTTAAGAATGGCCTTAAAGAACAAATCATTTTAATTATTATAAATACACAAACTAAAAATAAAAGACATATGAAGTAAGATGTTATCCACATCCAGAGAAAGAACTGATAAAAAGAAGCATATGTAGAATAATTTTGTATACATATTTGTGTCCAATGGTAGATATCTCTAGGGCAAGGAGTAGAGGGAGGGAAGAAAAAAAAAAAGAAATTTACATGATAACTTTATTGTATATTTGGAGGGAACAGCAAGTTGTACATGGTAGATTTGCGGTTCCATGTGTAATCATCGTTTTTATTGTACCATGTTATGGAAATGCTTGTTTTGTTTCATGAATTGAAAATAAAATAAAGAAAGAAAATGTTAAGTGGACTACAAGTGTCTTATTTTGTTTCTGTGTGGCACCTAAACTATTGGGACATTGGTCTAAATCTGGCCTAGCTCAGAACAGAGAGGGAGGTTCTGATTGGTAGACTAGAGAACAATGAATTTAGTAGTGGTGGTGGGGTAAGCGTCAGTATTCACTTGGACCCTGGAATAAGTTGTGTTTAATTAATCAGTCAATCACTGGTTATGTGCCAGGCACCATGATAAGTACTAGGGATACAAAGAAAGGCAAAAACCAGTCCCTGCCCTCAAGGAGCTCACAATCCAACGTGGCGTAATGGGAATGGGAATTTGAAGATCTTCCCTGCCCCTCAATAGGCCGAACATAATCACATGGAGCCTGTGGTTGGAGGAGCTTGCTGAGTGGGTGGAGCAGAGCCCAGGGGAAGCTGGGAGTCAGAGCAGTTAGAGCTGGAGGGAAGAGAGGATGCAGACAAGGAGATGTCTAGGTATGATGTACCACTCTGCTGTGTTATGGCATATTAACTTCTTTGTTGCTGTGATGGATTTGGTTTTCTGGTGTTGGGATTTGGCTTCCTGGTGACGGAATAAATGTTTTGTTTCTGTCTTCTATATGGAGAGTCTGTTTTTTTTTTTTTTTGGGGTGATTTAGAACTATGCCGGCACATTCCTAGTTGCCATTGGTGCTGTGAATATTGCCTTGGCAATACATGGGGGAAGAAGACACATAAAAAGAAGCTGAAAGTGGAGGTAAGGCTAGGTGAGGAAATCAGTGCAGGTATCATGATGAAGTTCTGCAGCTAGGTGTGAAATCATAAGATGGCTGCTCTAGGCCCCCCTCCTTAAGTGGAGGATATGGGAGTCAGTCTCTAATGTCCTCCCTGTACCCTATCCAATCAGAGGGAGGGAGGGACTCCAGGGACAGAGGTACTGAGGAATTGAGAATTTCAGAATTGATGTGGTCTTGCAGGAGAATGAATTTGGAGACAATAATAAAATACAGAAGAGCTGCCAGAGTGGGAAGTTATGAGGTAGCTGCCCTTAAATGGAGGATGTGAGCGGAGCTTGCTAAAGTCATTCAAAAAACTTAGGACCTTGTAGCTACCCTATAATAGCTGACCCTAATCCATGGAGAGGACTGGTGACTGTGCCAGAAGTGATATCATCTGTATTGTGGCCTTGATGTTCCTGGTGCCACTCCTGTTCATTGTCACCTCTTTTGAGTTCTTGTGGCTGTTACTGCTTTTTTGAGTGAAGTCTTTGATATCAGTCTGTTCATAATATGATAACTTCCCAAAAGGAAATTATATTGGAGAGTTTTGCAACAGAATTATAACAGGCATTTAGAAGCTTTCTTTAATTGCTTACTATTACTTCCAAGATATTAAAACCTGTTGAATAACTTGCCCAGGGTCATTCAATAAATATGTGTCCAAGGCAGGGCTTGAACAGAAGTTGTTCTCACTCCAGAGTTGGCTCTTGACCTTGATACCAAGTCAACACTCCAATTACTAACAACAATGTCATACATCTCACAGGCGATTAATTGCAAATGATTAGGTAAATGAGGGCAAGGGAGGCCATTAGGGCTGGGTGGGTGGAGATATGTCCACTCATTCAATAAGATATTTCATTTCATTCTTATGCATACCTTTCAACTGTAAGATAAGCAATAATTCAAAATAATTAGTAGGTCATGCTAAATTCTCAGTAGTAACTACAAATGTGTATTAGGAACATTTCTAAAAGCACCTTTTAGGCTTACCGTGTCCCTGAATTCATTCTGCTGATCTGAACTTTAGAGTGGGAGTGGAGTGGAAACAGAACTTGGAGCAACCGCTTCTACCAGTATCTTTGGCTGAAGGTTGACTAGAGATTCAGTAACTCATAGCTATGAATAACATATAGAATATTTTTATTCCAGCTTCTAATTTTTTCCTGAATGAAACAAGCCTGTCACTATAGTTTTGCTAACAGGCACAGGTGAAATAATAATAATAGAAAAAATTTTCATGCCATGATATGGAAGAGTTTTGATATGTAATAGCATCATATTCCTTTGAGACAATAAATTGATATGTTGAGTTTTACAGTTTTCTGTGTTTTCTCATTTGATTTTCACAACAACTTGAAAGTCGGTAGTACAAGGAAAGCTATAACTAAAAGTTCCTGCATTTGCTAAACCTTGTTGAGGGCAGGAGGAGTGCAGAGAAGAGCTACAACTTAGACAACTGGAAGGGGAGCACCCGATCACTAAGAGAATCTGGTTCTTGTGCCAATAGATATTGAAAAGGAAGCCAAGGGAGAGGGGCCTCACTGTTGTAAGACCCCGATAATGGTGGTCAACCCATCAATACGCTTTTATTAAGTGCCTAGCTGGGGATACAAATACAAAAATTGAACAGTCCCTAGTCTCAAGGAGCCTAGGGACTTTTCTCTGTTAGGGAAAAATAACATGTATGTACAATCCCAGATGGCCACAAGTATAAAGGGAATGTTTAGTAATTTTCCTAGACCCCTACAACAAATATGTGACTAAATGCTTAATCAATCTTAAAGTACTATAGGATCTTGGACATTAGAAGACAGCTGGTACTGCAAAGGAAACATCTTGTAATTTTCTGATAGAATCAAGCACACATAAAGAAGCATATATACAAAATACATACTAAATAAATACATTTTAAAGGTTTTGGGGGATAAATAACTGGAGTCTTAACCTCTCACTCTTTTGATCATGTCACTTGGGACTTTGCCAGTTCTCACTTGAACTTACAATGAGAGATGGAGGAGATTTTTCTCTCTTTCCCTTTCCCCTATCCAGAGGTGTGGAACTTGCTGCCTGGAAGCCCCATGTGACCCTCTAGGTCCTCAAGTGCAGCCCTTTGACCAAACCCAAACTTCACAGAACAAAAACTCTGAATAAAAGATTTTGTTCTATAAAACTTGAACTCAGTCAAAAGACTATACCCAAGGACCTAGAAGGTCACATGTGGCCAGACTCCAGGCCACAGCTTCCCCACCCCTGCCCTATCCCCAAGCAAAATGGTAGCTGTGAGAACCTATGCTTGCCTAGGTGAGCCCAAAATTGGATCACAGGTGCCTGGTTGCCTTTTCTGCTTTGTGTTACTTTCTTAAAAATTTAATCAAAACAATAATTTCAGCAAGTTTGCAGGACATAAAATAAATCCACATAAATTCAGAATTAATATATATTACTAACAAAAGCCAGCAGGAAGAGAAAGAGAAACATTTAAAATGACCACAGAATACACACACACACACACACACACACACACACACACACATGTATATATGTATGCACACACATATATGCATATATAAAATAGTTGAGAGTACCTACTAAGACACATTCAACAACTATCATCTGAACACAACTACAAAACATTGATTATGGAAATAATGACAGAATAATTGGAGAAATATTAATTACTAAAATTTAAAGAAATAAAGTACTAATGAGTAAGTCAAGCCTGTGTAATAAAAATGACAATACTAAAATTAATTTACTTATTTAGTGTCATACCTAATAATATACCAAAAGATTATTTTATAGAACTATAGAACCAATAATGAAATTCATCTGGAGAAATAAAAGGTCAAAAATCTCAAGGGAAATAATGAAAAAAAGTAGAAATGAAGGGAACCTAGCAATACCAGATCTCACACTACACCACAAAACAGTAATCATTGAAACAACATGATAAGGGTGGAGCCAAGATAGCAGAATAGAACCATGACCTTCCCATGGCTCCGGCTTCCACCTTCCCCAATCCATGTAAAAAGGGGACTCTAAACAAACTTTGGAGCTGCAGAACCCACAAAATGACACAGAGAAGCTAATCTCCCACTGAGGACAGCCCAGCAGGCCAGCAGGAATCCAGCACAGTGCTCTGGGAGCTGAGCCCAGGCCCATGTGAGCCCCAGAGCAGGCCTGACCAGCCGCCAGCCCCCGGCCAGAGGGACTTCAGATCAGCAGTAGCTGTGGCAGTTTCCAGATTTATCAACACATAGATGCAAAGGACAAAGTGAGAGGCCAGTGCAGTCTGGACTTTGGGACCAGTAAGTGGGAGTGTGTGGCTTTTACCCCCTGGGCGAGAAGCCGCTGAGACACTGGCACAGACAGACAGTGCCATGTGGCAGCTTCAGCTCCTGGCCTGCAGAGTGTAGGGGAACCAAGCACCAGTCTGAGGGGTAATCGCTCTTGCTTTAACCTGCTTGGATCTGGATTGAAGTCTAGGGTGGAGGTCCTGGGGTGTATGTCCAGCTTGCCAGAGCGTGTGGAGACCTCAGAGAGGGCACCCATCTAATACTTCTGGCAGCTGAGAAAACCCCAGCGTTTGGGAAGAAAGCTCCCCTGTCTGGTGGCAGAGTCCTACTGTGGCAAAAAGCCCAAAAGTCAAGTAATTGAGTGGCAAAATGAGCAGGCAAAGGAAACAAAGCTGACAGAAGATTCCAACATTACACTCCTATTTTAGGAACAAAAAGGGGCAAAGCATGGAACAGGAGGAAAACAGTAAAGTCAGAACTCCTGCACTAAAAGCTTCAAAGGAAAATATAAGCTGGTTACAGGCCATAGAGGACCTTAAGAAGCAGATAAGAGAAGTGGAGGAAAAATTGGGAAGAGAAATGAGAACAATGCAAGAAAATTATGAAATGAGAGTCAACAGCTTGACAGAGGAAAATAATACCTTAAAAAACAGACTGACTCAAAAGGCAAAAGAGGCTCAAAAAGGCAATGAGGAGAAGAATGCCTTAAAAAGCCGAATTTGCCAGATGGAAAAAGAATCTCAAAAGCTCAATGAGGAGAATCATTGTTTCAGATTTAGATTGGGGCAAATGGAAGCTAAAGACTTTATGAGAAATCAAGATGCTGTTAAACAGATCCAAACAAATGAAAGAATAGAAGGCAATGTGAAATATCTCATGGGAAAAACCACTGACCTGGAAAATAGATCCAGGAGAGATCATTTAAAAATTATTGGACTACCTGAAAGCCATGATCAAAGTAAGAACCTAGAAATCATCCTCCAGGAAGTTCTCAAAGAAAACTGCCCTGATGTTTTAGTGCCAGAGGGCAAAATAGAGATCGAAAGAATCCACTGATCACCTCCTGAAAAAAGATCCCAAAAAGAAAACTCCTAGGAATATTATAGCCAGGTTCCAGAATTCCCAGATCAAGGAGAGAATATTACAAGCAGCCAGGAAGAAACAATTTTAATATTGTGGAAACATAATCACGATAACACAGTATCTGGCAGCTTCTACACTGAGGGATTGAAAGGCTTGGAATATGATATTCCGGAGGTCAAAGGAGCTGGGATTAAAACCAAGAATCACCTACCCAGCAAAATTGAGTATCATGTTTCAGGGGAAAATATGGTCATTCAGTGGAATAGAGGACTTTCAAGCATTCTTGCTGAAAAAACCAGAGTTGAATAGAAAATTTGACATTCAGACAAGAAGCAAGAGAAGTATGAGAAGGTAAACAGGGAAAAGAAATCATAAGGAACTTATCAAAGTTGAACTATTAACATTCCTACATGGAAAAACAATAATTGCAATTTATGAAACTTTTCTCAGTAGTTAAAGGGATTAGAAATATATATATATGTCTATATATGAGATTATATGGGCATATGAATACATATGTGAATGTGTGTATTTATGTTTACAGGTATACATAGATAGAGGACACAGAACCAATTTAACAGGAAGGGATGATACTTAAAAGGTGAAATTAAGAGGTGAGAGGAATATAATGAGAGGAGATGGGGAGAGACAGATTGGGGTAAACTATCTCATACAGAAGAGGCAAGGGAAAATGGTTACAATGGAGGGGAAGAATAGGAAAGCAAAAGGGAATGGGTCAACCTTATTTCCATTGAATCTAGCTTGAGGAGGGAGTGAAATACACACTAAATAGGGTATCTCACCCTCCAGGAGAATAGGGGGGAAGGTGGAAAGGAGGGCAGGCTGGGGGGAGGGAAGTTGGAAGCACCCACTTTTGAAAAGGGATGGGATCAAAGTAGAGAATAGAACAAGTGGGAGGTGGGATAGGAGGGAGGGAAATATAGTCAGTCTTTTACAATATATCTACTATGTTATTGTTTTGCATTAGCTGCACACGTACAACATATACTGAAAGGCTTATCTTCCCAGTAAGGGTGGTTGACAAGGAAGGAAGGGAATGAATCTGGAATTGAAAGTTTTAAAATCAAATATTCAAATATATATGTGTGTGTGTGCATATATATATATAATATATATACTATTATTAATACCATCTTATATGTAATTGGGAAATAAGATATACAGGCACTGAGGCATAGAGATCCACTGGAAAAGTTGAAAGGGGTATGGGAGAAAATATGGGAGAGAGCAGATTGGAGGAGGGGATATCCTGTGGGACTGCTATTTTGGGGCGGTGGGTAAGGGGAAAAATGGGGAGAAAATTTGTGACTCAAAATCCGGCAGAAATGAATGATGTAAATCAGAAGTTAATAAAGCATTAAAAAAAAATTAAAGGAAACAACATGGTAGTGTTTAAAAAATAGAGAGGGTGAACAGTAGAAAAGATAAGATATACAACATATAGAAACAAATGAACCTAGCAGCCTCTAGTGTTCAGAAATCCCAAAGACCCCAGCTCCATGATCATCATCCTCAACAACATTTATTAAGTGCTTTCTATGTTCTGGGAATACAAATAAATGCCTAAAGAAAGACAGTCCCTGCCTTCAATAGCTTACATTTTAATGAAGCAAGACAACACATAAAAGAGAGTTGAAAGGGGTGATCCTCAGGCAGTAGTGTTATCACAGATAAAGTGCTAGAGAGTCAGGAATGCAGCCTAAAGAGGAATGAAGATGTGGATGGAGGTTTTGGTTCAAGGACTTGTGTCTGACAGAAACTGCTGGACAAAACTGGGCACCACTGTGATAGAAATTAGATTTAGAATAACACCTCTCAAAATGGGTATACGACTTAGAAAGGGTGACACCATAAACAAATTAGAGGAATAAAGAAATTATCTTTCAGCTCTATAGTCAGAAGAAAAATTTCTTACCAAACAAAGGACAGGAAATACTTGTAGAAAATAAAATGGGCAATTTTGATTACCTAAAATTAGAAAGCTTTTTGCACAAACAAAACTAATTTAGCTAAGATTAGAAAGAAAACAAGTAAATGGAAAAATATCTTTGTAGCAAATTTCTTTTATAAAGATCTCATTTCCTAGATACATTAGTAACTGATTCAAATCCATTAAGAACCCATATTCCCCAATCATCAAGGGATATGAGGGAAGGAAATAAGCATTTATTAAGTGCCTCCTATATGCCAGGCACTGTGCTCATTGCTTTAAAATATTATCTTATTTGATTCTCACAACAACCCTGTGAGATAGGTGATAATTTTATTCCAATTTTATAGTTGAAGAAACTGAAGCAGATAGAAGTTAAATGATTTGCTCAGGGTTGCAGAGCTAGGAAATATCTGAAGCTGGACTTACACTCAGGTCTTCATGACTCCAGTCCTAGAACTCAATACACTGTGCCACCTAGCTGTTGAAACAGGCAGTTTTCTAAAGAAAAAAAAAATCTAAACTATTTGACTCATATGAAAAGAGGTTTCAAATCACTAACAATTAGACAAATACAAATTAAAGCAATTCTCAGATTGTCTCATACTCATCAGACTGATAAAACTGATTTTAAAAAAGGAAAATGACAAATGAAGGGGCTGCAGGAAAGCAGGCAAAATTAATGAACTTTGGGTGAGAAGTGAACATTGTGCAGGCATTCTGGAAAGCAATTTGAAACTATACTCCGAAAGTAACTTAATTGTGTAAAAGTTCTTTCACTCAGCAATGCCAATACTAGAGATATTCACCAAAGAGATCAAATAAAGATGAAAAAGTCCTATATGTACAAAAATATTTATAGTAGATCTTTTTTGTGTTTGAAAAGAACCATGAATTAAGGGCATGTCCATCAATAGGAGAATGACTGAACAAATTATGTTATATGAATGTAATAGGGCTGTGCTATAAGAAATGATGAAAGAGGTTTCAGAGAAACCTTAGAAGACAAGTATAAATTGATGCAGAATGAAGTTAGCAGACCCTCGAGAACAATTTATATTATAACATCAGCATTATAAAAACAATTTTGAAAGATTTAAGATCTTTGATTACAAAATGACAGACCATCATTCCAGAGGGGAATTAAAAAATAAATGCTTCAGAATGAAGAGAACAGAATGAAGGTTAAGATCATAGGAAACATACTACAGATTTAAAAATAATGTGTTGAATTTATTATATGATTAAAAATAAAAATGAGCACACCTTCATGTATAATCCTTTTTTTCTCTTCTACTTTGTAAATGGAAATGCTTATCTTTTTTGGTGCTGGTTAAGTTCAGAATAAGAATAAATTTGTTTTTAAATTTAAAAAATAGAGTTAATTTGCTGTGATTGTCACATTATCCCTTCACATACCTCTGACATCATCTCCTATTATCTCCTCCTTTACACTGGTCACTGATGAAGAGGTGGCTCTTCACCTTGCCAAGACTATCTTTTATGATTTATTTACTATTGCTCCCATTCTCTCCTGTCTTATCTAAGAGATTGTCTCCACTATCATACTCACTCTAATTTTTAATCCCTGTTGTCTATAAAAATGCCCATGTCTCCTTCATCCTTAAAAAAAATCTTCATGAGGGGTGTCTAGGTGGTGCAGTGAATAGAGCACTGGCCCTGGAGTTAGGAGGACCTGAGTTCAAATTCGGCTTCAGACACAACACAAAAACTAGCCGTGTGACCTTGGGCATATCACTTAATCCCAATTGCCCTCAAAAAGCAAAACAAACAAACAAAATAATCATTTGATCCTACCATCACCATCAACTATTATTCTCCATCTCTCCTTCCCTTCTTAACTAAACTTGAAAATATCATCTATACTCAGTTCCTCAAAATTGCTTTCTTCTCCCTCTATTTTAAGCTTTTTGCATCATGGCTTCTGATCTTGTCACTCAAATGAAACTGCTCTCTCCAAAGTAATCAGTAATCTTTCAATTTTAAAATCTAATGGCCTATTATTCTCAGTCCTTATCCTGTTTAAACTCTATGCAGCATTTGTCATTGTTTATCACCTGCTTCTGGTTACTCTCCGGTTTTTATGATTCTTCTTTCTTCCAGTAAATCTCCTACCTGCCTAGTCATTATTTTTTCAGTTGGTTTTTTTTTTTTTTTTTTTTTTTTTACTGGAGAACATCCATGTCTCTCCCATTAACTGCAGATTTCTTCTAAGAATCTGTCCTGGGCCTTCTTCTCTATTCTTACTATGCTCTCAAACTTGGTATTCTCATCAACTTTCAGAGGTACAATTATCATCTCTGTGCAGGTGATTCCTAGATCTTTATATACAGGTCTAATCCCTCCTGAACTATAGTCTCTGTTTTCAAACTGGATGTCCTAAAATTCAACATATATCCAAGACAGAACTAATTTTCTTTCTATCCAAACTTCTTTCAAACTTCCATATGCCCTGTTGAGGGCAGCAACATACTTCCTGTGACCCAAGTTTGTAGCCTCCTGTTGTACTTGACTTTTACTTTCACTCATCCCATATTGTCAGATCTTATACTTTTTTCCTCCACATTTCTTGGATACATTTTCTTTTGTACAATCATACTGTCATCATCCTAGTTCAGGCCCTCATCAACTTTCGCCTGGACTACTGCCATAGCCTAATTGAACTCTACCTTGAGTCTCTTATGTTGCTCATATATCTTTCATACAGTTGTCAAAGTGACCTTTCTAATCCCAGGTCTGCTCATGCCACCTTCTTATTCAATAAATTCCAATGGTTTCCTATTGGGAACTTTAGGTTTAGGACAATGCCTGGCACATGCTTAAAAAATAGTTGGTGACAATTTTAGGAACAAATGTGTACCCTTTTATTTGGCACTTAAAAATATTTACATCTTGACTCCTTGCTATCTTTCCAATCTTTACACACTACATGATCTTCTTGCTGTTCTTCACACTCTGTTTCAGCTACCATTTCTGTTACCTTTGCCCTGTTTCCTGACCTCTGATTCATGTAATCCTTGGCTTCCTTCAAAGACCAGTTTATGTGCCACCTGTGCCCTCTTCTTTAGGGCCATTCCTAGTTCCCTCTAAGTACTTGTGCCTTCTCTGAAATTATCTTTTGTAACAAGATATTGAATAGGTCTTGGATTAAATGTCCTATGGGCAAAATAAATCTGAGCCTTCACTGGGAATTCTGGGATTTGTAATCTCAGAGAGAGAAAGCAATTTTTCTTACCATGAGCCTAGAACCACAGATTTCAGTGACACCTGGAAGTTTTGAAAAGTAGTCTGTGAGAGAGACAGTGTGTGTGTGTGTGTGTGTGTGTGTGTGTGTGTGTGTGTGTGTGTGTTCTGGGAGAGGGAACTAAACAAGGAAGAATGGCTTCAGTACTCAGTCTTTGATAAATGGAGCAAGGAAACTCAAACTGACATTGCCAGACAACTGTCTATTTAAGATCTAAGGGAAACGATGGAAAAGTTTTACTCTTTGCAGCTCTCACTTCCCTGTTTGCTAACTGTTGCTCATGTGTTGTTTCCACCCCCCTCCCTATTTCTTTGTTTCTTCATTTTGAATTTGTTTCCCATAAATCCACTGTCAATTATGACTTTGAGCTACATACATTTATTCAGTTCTTGGAAAAGGGGAAATGAGGAATGCCACTGATTAGCTTAAACACATTGAATAGGTCGGAGGGTTACACTTTGGTTCAGTGTAGGAGGGGGAAAGGACATAAGTATTTCTATACCCCCACAAACACTTTACAATTATTATAATATGATCATCACAACAACCTTTTGAAGTAGGTGTGATTATTATCCCCATTTTACAGTTTCAGGAAATTGGGGCAAACAGAAGTTAAGTGACTTGCCCAGGGTCACACAGTTAGCAAGTGCCTGAAACTGGACCTGAACGCAGATCTTCTTTACTTTAGGTTCATTGCACCGTTTAGTTGTAGCTGTTGTTATGATTTTAGTAATAACATTAATTTTATAAGCTTCCCCCAAAGCAGAATTTAAATGGATTCCACGCTTTCCCTTTCTCCTAGGCTATAGATGTGAACTCTTTGTTACAGCCCAGACTATGTAACTTTGAGCCCAGGAGTCCAAGGCAAAACTCCAGCTTTGGTTGGGAAAAGGGGAAGTGTGAAGCAGAGGAGACTGAAGGGAAGGTCCCGCCCTAAGGCCACCCAATGGGAAGAGAAAAGCTAGGTCAGAGAAGAATCAGCTCCTCTCTTTTTTTCCTTTTTTTTTTGGGGGGGGGGGGGGCGGAATGGGGAAGACTGGGGTTGCCCAGCTAGATCTCCATAGCGACACCAGCTGATTACACTTCTATCTCCCTTGAATGTATCTTGTCTATATAGACTTCTTCATGCTCTTATCGCTTCCCCCAGTCAAGGTTAGCGTCTTGAGAGCAGTAACTTGTTTTCCCCTTTTATTTCATATCCCAAGCGCTCTGCACAGGGGACTGACACAAGGTAGCAAGAGCTTCAGGAACACTTTGCAGCTGTCACCCCTGGGAGGGAGGGATTGGGAGGGACGCTGTGCCTGTGGAGTGTCATAGCAACAGGACCATCGGAATAGAAGGTAGCCCAGCTGCTCCAGGAAGAATGCAAGAAAGGGGTAGGGGTTGGGGTGGGAGGCATTTAACTTCTCGGTGTCTAGGCTTCCTCAACTGAAAAACGGGGAGAATCATTCCCTCCTTTCCCTGGCCATGGTGAGGCTCGCACTTTAAATGCTAGAAGAGGTTCTAACAGGAACAAAGTTGTTACTCTGTTAAGAGATCGGTCACCCCCAGCTTGGGTGCCGGGGGGGGGGAGGAGGGGGGACAGGCTGGGGGGACCGGTGAGGGGAACTTGACCCCACCCCTTAAGAATGGAACTGAAGCTCTACCCCGACTGGGGTTGGGTGAGGACGCCAAGTCAGTCACACGACTCCTTGGGGCTCAGGGGGTTCCAAGAGTCCGGCAAGGTATGTGAGGAGGCGGGGCAGTGCCAAGGCCAGGGGATAGGTCAAGACTGTCTGCTAGGGACGGCGGCGGCGGCGGCGGCGGGGGAAGACCCGACGCTCAACAGAAGCCAAGAGGAAGGGAAGAGGCGGCTTCGGCTTCCTCCGTCCTCTCGCGCTCTCCGTTACGTCACAGACCCCGCCCCAGCTCTTCTATCTCCTTTGTCACCACCCCCCCCCCCCCAACCGCTCAGCAACTCCCCCCCCACACTGAGTGGCAGCGTCGGCTGGAACGCTTTCCTTCCGAGTGGGGGCGGGCGGAGGAAGGAAGACGAGGAACCTCGAGTGCAGCCCCGGTGTCGCTTCAGCCCGGCCTCTCTCCGCCGAGCCGAGCCCAGCCGAGCAAGGCAGCAGGGGGCTGGCTGGAGCCCGAGGAGCCGGAGGAGAGGGCGGTCGCGGTGGGAGCGATCTCGGCGTTCCGCTCTCTCCTCGGCTCATGGCGAGGACTCTCGGTACATCCGGGACCCTGGGGCCGCCGCGGCCGTGGCTCCGGCTGCTCAGCCCCCAGCGCCAGCCCCGGCCCGGGCCTCAGTCCCAGCCCCAGCCTCGGCCACTCTGGTGACTCCGCCGCGCCTTCGCTCCGCCCGTCCGCCCCCGGCTCGCCAGCCCCGCTCTTGGATACTGGGAGACGCCCGGGCCGGCGTCCCACGCCCAGGGCCTGGACGAGCCGCCGCCACCGCCACCGCCGAGGCCGAGGCCATGTCTAACCCCGGGGGCCGGAGGAACGGGCCCGTCAAGCTGCGCCTGACAGGTGAGGGGAGAGCCGCGGGCCGGCAGGGAGCCCCGGAGCAGCCCGGCCCGAGGCGGGGCGGGGCGGGCCGGATCGGATTCGGCCGAGGGGACTGCGATCACTCCCTGTGGTCTCGGGAGCTGCGGCCCAGCCCGGGACGAGATGTGGAGACCGGGGTCGGAAGGCCTTGGGCCAAGGCCGACCCAGAGCCGCGTCCTGGGCCGCCGCTTTGGAAACCCTCAGCGGCCCCCCAGCCACCCCTGGTCTTTTGTTGGGGGAGTGGGAGTGAGTGTGTGTGCGCGCGCCTGTGCGTGTGCGCGCGTGTGTTTTAGTGAGTTTGTGTGAATGCTAGTGTGTGTGTGTGTGTGTGTGTGTGTGTGTGTGTGTGTGTGTGTGTGTAGAAGGGAGGTCAGGTTTTGAGCTCTTGGAGTTTTGAAAAGTTCATCGAGTTCCAGGAGCAGAGACTCTCTTTAGCCTGTTTTCAACACTAACCCTCCCTGGTTCTGTCTAATGAAGTCCGTGGCTGTAGTGCTGCCAGCCTCATTCCCCGAAGAACTTGAATGAAGTGCTACTGCGCTGGGGACAGGGTTTATCTTGGGGGAGCACGAAGAGTTTTGGGGATGTTTCCTGAAACAGCCTTTTGCTATGAGTATTCAGGTTAAAAGGCTTTTCTTGACTCTTTGCTGCGAGTCAAGAGTAACCTGGAAGCCGTGTTTGTATACGTTGCAAGTCTTTGTTGGCTTATGGAGGAGTTGTGTAGAGGGGCCACCGGCCACCTTTTCTTGAATCTTCCACTTTTTTAGTGCCTGGGATCTGAATAATCAGACTCATTCAACACATTTTGCGTTTTGATAGTGTTAATTTGTAACCTAGCCTTTAGAAAGCTTATTTTTGTGAGCCCCTAGAATATGTGTGTGTGTGTAAATCAAGAACTTGTACTTCGTTGTAAATCCAGGACTCATGAAAAGAAAAATTCTTTTTACTTAATGAACTCTGATATCAAGAAAGCCTTTTCCCCTCCTTCCCTTAGGCTAAAATTTGCCAACTTGAAAAAATATACCAAAAAATTGCAGGGTTTGGACTTAAAAAAGAAGTATATTGTTTCATAGTTATGCTGTTAGGTGTATTAAATACTGTTATGACATTGTAAACAAATTTTGATTTTTGTTGGAAAGATATATCTAAATGAGTCAGTTACTCTGTCCTTGAGGGAAAAATTCCAGGTTGCTAAAGTTTATCTGAAAAACTGCTGAGAAAACACAAACAAAACTCAGGCACAACCATTCTTTCCATCACCAAGGTGTTCCTGAACCTTACTGTTATCCTTGACTCTTGACTCTTGTTACAATGAAATCGTCTATATTTAATCAGTTGCCAACTCTTGTGGATTCCACCTCCTCAATATTACACACATCTATCCCCTCCTCACTTCTTATCACACAAACATGCTGGTCCAGGGAATCCTAAGCTCTAGCTTGGGCTTTTGCAGTAGTTCCTAATTGATCTTTAGCCTTCCAGTCTCTTTGGTCTACAATTGCTGGTCTACACATCTTTCAGGTCTGAACTTCTCACTTCTTTGCTTAAAAAGTTTTAGCGACTCTTCATGATTGCCTTTAGAATAT
Source organism: Petaurus breviceps papuanus (assembly GCF_028583685.1). NCBI lineage: Eukaryota > Metazoa > Chordata > Mammalia > Diprotodontia > Petauridae > Petaurus > Petaurus breviceps. The sequence continues at coordinate 322,543 of NW_027187287.1, forward strand.
AAAGTATAGAGTACCCTGTTTGGCATTTAAAGCCCTGACCGCAGCCTATCTTTCCAGCACATTACTCTTCTTTCTACCTCTACACTCTAGCTGGTATGGGCTATTTGCTTTTCTTGGTACCAGGACAATATATATCTCTCCTGTCCTCCATTCCTGGAATGCTCTCCTTTCTAATCTGTGCCCCTTGGATGCTCTACCTTCATTCAAGGTTCAGCTCAAGTGCTATTTCTTTAGGAGGTCTTCTTCCATGTCTCTTGGTCATTGTAAGCTCCTTGAGAGCAGAGTTGGTAGCATTTTTATATTTGCATTCTCACAAGTTATTGCAGTGTGTAACATATAAATAGGCAATTTGTAGGTTGATAAAAGAAAAAACTAACTCAAGTTTATTATTATGTGAATTTGGTAATTAACACTTGCTATCACTTTCAGAGTCCATGGGCAAAAACTGTGATGTTAATTTGCTTGATAAATATGAGAGATTTATTTTAGACTGAATGTGTGCTGGCTCTTTTTCAGGTCTGTGTCTATAAAGACATTAAGCATATGGATTATTACTCCAGATGAACAATAGGCATCAAAAGTAGGATTTTTGCTACTTATCTTTCTTGAATCTGTGCCTGAATGGAGAAAATGGTCTAAATTTCTGCACATAAAAAGAAATTGAGTTTTCCATATCAGCCATTAGGTTCTTAAAATGTGTACAGTGAGGGGTGGCCAGGTGTCTCAGCGAGTAACAGCACCGGCTCCAGTGTTGGGATGTCCTGGAGATGGAATCCCGGGCTCAGACACTCAGTACCACACCCAGAAATAACTGGCCATGTAACCTTGAGCAAGTTACTTAACCCCGATTGCTTAAAAAAAAAAAGAAGAAATCCAATTTGACTGGATTGTAGAATTTTAGGGGCGGCTAGGTGGCGCATTGAGTAAAGCGCTGGCCCTGGAGTCTGGAGGACCTGAGTTCGGTTCTGGCCTGAGACACTTAACACCCACACAAAAATACTAGACTTGTAACCTTGGGCAAGTTACTTAACCCCAATTGCCCTCCAAAAGGCAAAAAAAAAAATGTGTACAGTGTTGTTTTTTTTTGTACCAGTGGTGCTTTCCTTTCTGTGTATAAAATTAAATAAATCACTGTGCAGTGTAGGTTTGTTAGAAAGATTATAATCTTAAGGAAACACCAATTTTAGAGCACCAAACTAAACTTCATTACATATAAATTAATTAAATGTGATGTAATAATTGAATTCATGTATTTTCAGATTTTGATAAGTTTCAAAATATGTTATCTTCATTACTGTTGATTATAAGGCAGCTTTAGGAAGTCTGAATTGACAAAATGATTGAAAATTATTGGTGTGGTTTACTCTTGAAATGTGATGAATTTTTTAAATTTCAAATTTTTTTTCCTCTTTGGCTTCATAAAGTGACAGTTTTCTGTTTTGGCACAAATCTTCCCTTCCCCTTAATTATTTATAAACTAAATGGTATAGATGTAACAAATAGATTTCTAGAGCTGGATTTAATTAGCAGCTTTTTAGGATATAAACACTAATGGGTTAGATGGAAAACATTGTTTTGACTGACTATATAAAATGACAGGGTAGTGTTTGATGAAAGTCCAGGAATTGGTCAGGAGCTAATGCCCAACTTCTCAGTCTATCTTTGAGAAGCCAAATAAAATATTTAACCTAGGCCTCATTTTGGGGGGGGGGAGGGAGTTTGATTTTTTTATTAAGATCTTAAGAAAATTCTGAGAAATGTTTGGCATACCTTTGCACTAAGTGTTTAATCATTTATTTAGATCTGGTTTCCATGATAGGAGAAAAAACATCGTTAGTAGAAATTTTAAGAGTAGGTTTTTGGTTTATGGAACACATTGGTTATAAGATTCTTTAAGACTATTGTTCTTTGCTTTATTTGTTTTTATCATAAACCATTCTTTGGGTGTGTGATCAAATTTTTAGACTATCTTTTATTCCAAAATGCTTTATGAACTGTAGGGACTATATATGAATGTAGCCATGGATATATATGCATACATACATATGATATGCAACTGCCTCTGATGAAAGGTGAAAACCAATTCTTTGGACAGTGTTAGGAAGAAAAAAAAATTCAGCTTGCAATATTTTTGGTTTTAGAAAATACTTTGAGAACTCAAATGTTCAGGCCTCAGATTTTCAAGCATTTACCTAAGTCCAAAGTTACTAACTGTGCTTTTAGTACAACACTTGTTGGTACAAAAAGGCAGGGCTGATTAATTCCTGAATATATGGTAGTAAAAAATCTGGGTTGGTTTTTTGTTTTGTTTTTTTTGTTGTTTTTTTTTTTGTCCAGAAAGCCTACCTACTCTGTAGCATTTGTAGGTGGTCATTAAGTATATGTTTTTATTCTTGAAAGTAGATATAGCTTGAAGAAAGCTGTCAACATTAATCAAATTGATATTTAGATGAAATTGAATGATTTAAAAAAATTTAAGATAGGATTATTACTGGAATAAATAAATGTTTAGTAGACAAGGTTTTAGAAAATTGGGTAGTGTGTATTCATATTTGAACTTTAGTAAAATTTAGAATTTTGTATAGTCTCAATGTTTTATCAAATAGTTTATTGGGGTTTCTAACAATTTTAGTTTCTTAGATGTAAAAACTTAATAAATTCTTCTCCATAAAATTGATTTTCTTTTTTTTTATTTTCTTTTTTTTTTTTAAGCAATTGGGGTTAAGTAACTTGCTCAAGGTTACACGGCCAGTTATTTCTGGGTGTGGTGCTGAGTATCTAAGCCCGGATTTGATCCCCAGGTCATCCTGACACTGAAGCCAGTGCTCTTACTCGCTGAGCCACTGGCCGCCCTGATAATATTGATTTTCAAATGCTTTTTGAATTTCTATTCCATGATTTTCCCCTCTCCTCCTTCTAACATCTTACTACTCTAGTACTCCACTGGATCCCATCAACGTAGGCATTCCTTGCAGTGATTCAGATCATAACCCATTGCCTTCTGTCCATCCCGTGTGACTCATCTATTCTCTCCCATAAATTCACCATAGACAGTAGTGTATGTATGTGTGGGATGAGGTGTTTTGCCCTTAGATCTCTTGGCATTGGAGGGATATCAGTGAAACACATGGGCTGTCCATTGGCTTTATCTCTTTAACTGATTCATTCTTTTTGTTATTCATTACATTTCTTGTATAACATCCTTTACTCAACTTCACCTGAGTGTTTGTAATGTGTTTCACTCTGCTTAGTACAACCATGTCAGTCAATGAGGATTTTTTTGAACACTTACTGTATTGCAGGCTAAGGCCTGGTAATATAAGGAAAGGCAAAAACAGTCCCTGCTCTCAAGGAGCTGGTGTTTTGATGGGGGAAATAACATGCAAATAACTTCATACATACAAGTTTCTGGCTCCATTAATTTTACCACCCACTTAAAATTACCTTTGTTAGGTAGGTACTTTTTTATTGAATCAAACAATCAGAACAAGTGTGAACAGGTCCTGTATACTTCATTGCAATAAAAGCCATTGTTAGACTTGTTCTCACCTTAAGAATTTGTATAAAAGGCAGGAGCTATCTCAGAATTAAGAGGGAGAGTGAATGAAGAGGTTGGAGCAACCTTTGTTTTACACATCTTTGCTGAGGGGGGAAAGGAACCATTTACTATGGAAAAGGAACCAGTGCTTACTATGTTCCAGGCACTTTGCTATTCCCTTTACAAATGTCTCATTTAATCCTCACAACAGTCTTGTAAGGTGTGTGTTATTATTACCATTTTACAGTTGAGGAAACTGAGGCAGAAAAGTTAAGTGACTTGCCCAGAATATGGTTTAGTAAGTGTCTGACTTTGGAGTAGGGAGTGAAGTGTTCCTGATTTCTAGTCCAGGATTGTTTAATTACTTTTCCACCTAGCTGTAAAAGGGAAGTTTCAATTGTATATAGTGAGGAGCGGAGGAGAGGAGAACCCAGGCTCAGAGAAGTCCAAGCCAAGGTCAACTTTTTTCCCAGTGTCTCGTTACAAATGACTGCCCATCCAGACACTATAATAAAATCTTCTATTTTGTTACCCAAATATTTCTAGTAAACTGCATTTTAGCCTCCACCTAAAAGAAGTCAGAGATTAATGTTAAGCAGATAGGCTCTGCCTAGGTGTTAAGAATTTTTCCGATTGGGAGCGTAGAATGATTGTGACTGAACTTTTCATCTCAAATAAACTCCTTAATGCTGAAGAGAAGGGCACCAAATACACCTTGTTCAGTTCAGTCATGTCAGACTCTTCATGACCCTATTTGGAGTTTTCTTGACAAAGATGCTGGAGTGGTTTGCCATTTCCTTCTCCCGCTCTTTTTATAGATGAAGAAACTGAGACAAACAGGGTTAAGTGACTTGTCTAGGGTCACACAGCTGGTAGTGTGTGAGTGAGTGACTGAGTCGACTGAGTCTTTTTTTTTTTAAAGAAATTGGGGTTAAGTAACTTGCTCAAGGTTACACTGCCAGTTATTTCTGGGTGTGGTGCTAAGTATCTGAGCCCAGATTCGATCCCAGGTCATCCCGACTCTGGGGCCGGTACTCTTACTCACTGAGCCACCTGGCTACCCCTAAGAAATTGGGGTTAAGTAACTTGCTCAAGGTTACACAGCCAGGTGTTTCTGGGTGGGTGCTAAGTGTCTGAGCCCAGATTCGATCCCAGGTCATCCCAACTCTGGGGCCAGTGCTCTTGCTTGCTGTGCTACCTGGCCGCCCCTGAGCTGAGTCTTGAAGGAAACTTGGGCAATTAAGAGGTGGAGGGAACATATTCTGGACTTAGGGTACAGCTAGTGCAAGGACATGGAGTCCAGAGATGGAATGTTGTTGTGGACTGGGATATACTGGTGGAATTAAGAAGAGGTGAGTTAACTTCCTGCTCTACTACATTAACATCTGAAGTTTTAAGTGTCCTGTGAGAGAAACAGCAAGGGTACCAGTATAGTCAGATCATGGAAAGTATAGAGGAGAATAAAGCGTTTTTTAAAAAAATATTATTTTAGACTCAAATGCTAGAACACATATACAAGTAGAGAAAAGGAACAAAAACATATATGTTGTAAACTTAAATATTAGAATTTAAATATAAAGTTAGAAAAAATAGTCGTGTGCATAGCAGGACATAAGAGAGGATTCAAAATATGTAACAAATTTTCATTTCAAGAGAGCCTATATGATAAATATACTCATTGTGTTGAGAATTGTCCATCTTTTCTTTGCTTCCTTGTGAGTTTTCTTTTTTTCTCTGCTGTGCACTTTACTTTGTTCTTTTTTTCCCTCCCCCCGCCAAGACCACAACAAAGTTTAGATATTTTTCTCTACAGCTGTAGATATATACATACCCTCCCCTACCCCCAAAAGGCTACAGTAAAGTTGAGATAGATTTTCTATAGCTATAGAAATACATATATACACATAAATATACACATATACATATACATATATAAATATACACATATACACATACAAATATGTATATACATATACAAACTTATACTTTCCCAAACCTGTTCTTACTCCTGATCTTTGTTTTTATGTATGTGCATATCTCTTATTTCCTATCCCTCTTTCTTCTTCTACTTTACTTCTACCCACTACCTTGCCCTCCTGTGACTTGCCTACCCCCCCTTCCAAGGATCCCTCCCATATCCTCCCATTCCCATAAATCTAAATACCCTTCTATACCCCTATTTTACCTATTCCCTCCCTCTCCCCCTGAAGATCGTTCTCTTGTCCTCGACCCCCTCACTATGCCCCTACTGTTTTATTTCTTCTGATTTTAGTAGGCTTTTATACTGTTCTAATTATATATGTATTGTTCCCTCTTAAACCCATTTCCGAATGAAAGTAGGTTACCAGAACTACCAGCCCTTCTCTCCCATCTAATTCCTCTGTATCTATTCTTCCTCTTGCACCTCATTTGTATAAAATAATTACTCTTTTAAGCTGTTCCTAAATGGTTTTACTTTTTAAATTCATATTATACTCGGGTATAAACCCCAATCTTTCTTATGAGCTACCCAATTATTGATAAGAATCTTAGACATACATTTTACATTTTAGATATATAAAAAGTAAACAGTTTGTTCTTATGTATCCCTTATAATCAGTCAGTCTTTGTTAGAGGAGATAAAAGTGTAGAAAAACTGGAAAATTAGGAGGGGACTAGTTTATGAAGTGTTTTAAATGCCCCAAGGAGGACTTTATATTTGATCCTGGAGGTGGTTGGGAAGTACTAGAGGTTTTTGCTTTTGTTTTTTGGTGGAGGGGAGGCTACAGGAGTATGTGTAATAGGCCTGTGCTTTAGAAAAGTAACTTTGGCAGCTCTGTCTTCTAACTCTCCTGGCTTCAAATCCCAGCTAAAATCCCATCTTCTACAAGAAAACTTTCCCAATCCCCATTCATGCTAATGCCTTCCCTTTTTTTGATTATCTCCAATTTATTTTGTATATAAGTTGTTTACACATAGTTTGCATATTTTCTCCACCATAAGATTGTGAACCTGACTGTGACGTGGTGCAATGAATGGAACACTAGCTCTGTAGTCAGGAGGACCTGAGTTCAAATCCAGCCTCAGACACTTAACAAAAAAACTAGCCATGTGACTTTGGGCAAGTCACTTAACCCCAATTACCTTGCCCTACCTTTCCCCTTCCAAAAAAGCCAAAAAAAAGAAAAGATTGTGAACCCTTTGAGGTCAGGGACTGGTTTTGCCTGCCTTTGTATTTCCCCTATCAGTTTAACACATGCCTAGCACATAGTATGGGCTTAATAAATTGCTTGTTGACTAATTGAATGACTGAATGGAGGGTAGGTTGGAGTTAGAAGAGAAATTGAGACAGAGACACAATTACAATGCTATTGCAGCAGTCCAGGGAAAGAGGTCCTAAACTAGGATAGTGACTAAGTAATTGAATGATAGAGGTATGAGAGAAAGATTTGGCAACTCTTTGTATGTGTGTTGAGTGGGATTGAGGAGAACAAGATGAGGTTGCAAACATAGGTGACCAGAATGATACTGGTGTTCTCAATAGTAATAAGGAAGTTTTGAAGGGAGAAGTTTTAAGGGGAAAGATAATGAATTTTTTTCATCATGTTGAATTTGGGATATCTTTGAGACAAGTAATTTGAGGTGTTCAAAAAGCAGTTGGTGATGTGTGATTGGGGCAGAATATATAGATCTGGAAATCATCTACATTGATGAATATGAATTCAACTCATAGGATTGAATGGAATAATTGAACCTATTGGATCTGATAAGATCAAGTTAGATAGTAGAGCAAAAAGTATAATGTGCCCAGGACAGAGCCTTGGGGGATGCCAATTGAGTTAATGGATATGGCAGTTCTGAAGAACTAGCAAACAAGATTGGGAAGAAGTAGTAAGACAAATTAGGAAGAGAACCAGGAGAGAACATCATTGCAATCAAGAGAAGAGAAATAGAAGAAGATGATTAAACAGTGTCAGATGCTATAGAAGAAACAAGGATCAAGAAGGATCATGATTGAGAAAAGTGATTAGATTTGACAATGAAGAAATCATTTCTTTGTAGAGAACAATTTCAGTTGAATGATGAGGTAAGAAACAAGAATACAAAGGGTTTACAATAGAATGAGAGGAGAGGAAATGGAGGTACTACCCTTTGTATGATTCAGAAGCTTGAGTACTTTAGAAACTGTGGTAATATGATTCTATAAATCATTTTAAGAATACAGATGTATCTTTGATTTCATTGGTTTAGGCAATTCTCAGGTGAGGTACTCTACCAGTGCAGGTCAGGACCTTCTCTGTAATTTATAGTCTTTTTTTTTTTTTTGGTCTTTTTAGAGGGGGAAGGCAGGGCAGTTGGGGTTAAGTGACTTGCCTAAGGTCACACAGCTAGGAAGCATTAAGTTCCTTTTTTTTTTCTTTTTTGAGGGCACTTGGGGTTAAGTAACTTGCCCAAGGTCACACAGCTAGTTTTTGTGTTAAGTGTCTGAGGTCGGATTTGAACTCAGGTCCTCCTGATTCCAGGGCCAGTGCTCTACTGACTGCACCACCTAGCAGCCCCAGGCATTAAGTTTTTGAGACTGGATTTGAACTCAGGCTCTCCTGACTCCAGGGCTGGTGCTCTATTCACTGCGTCACCTAGCTGCCCCTGTAATTTATAGTCTTAAGTGAACTGACTGCATCACCTAGAGGTTAAGTGATTTGCCCAGGGTCACATAGCCAGTGTTTTATAGAGGCATGACTTGACCCAGGTTTTCTTGACTTTGAGGCCTGTTTCACGCTATGCTGCTTCAAGATAATTGGTTCAGGGAGAAATTTGAAGTCATTAAAAACTATGAGGTGAAGCCAAGATGGAGGCATAGAAGCAGGAAAACTCCATGAGCTCCCCCCTCAACCACTTCAAATACCTATAAAATATGACTGAACAAATTTTAGAGCTACAGAACCCATAAAGTGACAGAGACAAATCTCCTGCTGAAGGCAGTCCAACAGGCCTAGTGGAAGGGTCCATCTCAGAGTGCTGGGAGCTGAGTTCAGTCCTGCATGAGCCGTGATTTTTGCCTCAGGGTGGCCCTGATCAGTGGCAACTGGGAGCAGACTCCAGGAGAGTGAATTGCCAGCAGCTGTGGTGGTTTCCCATAAATGCTAAAGGCAAAGTAAAAGGTCAGTGTGGAACTCTGTTGAAATTGGCCAGGGGGTGGGGGCGGGACACAAGAGTATGGTCTGGCCCCCAGCCCCAGGGTGAGAAGCCAGAGGCACATGGGTGTGTTGGCATGGCAGGTGTGCCGGCATGGCGGGTGTACTGGCATGGTGGGTGTGCCAGCATGGCTGCTTCAGAGCTCCTGGCCTGTGATTGTAGGGGGACCAAGCAACCATTCAGAGGGTAATTGCTCTTGCTTTAACCTGTTTGGATCTGGATTGCTGTTCTGGGTGGAGGTCTTGGGATGTGTGGCCAGTGGGCCAGAGCTTGTGGGGGCTGCAGAGAGGGAAACCAACTAATAGCTCCAGCAGCTGTGAAAACCCCAGCTATTTGGGACAAAGCTCTCCTTTCTGGAAGCAGAGTTCTACTGTGGCAAAGAGCTCAAAAAAGTCAAGTAAATGACTGGCAACATGAGCGAGCAGAGGAAGCAAAGCAAGCATAGCAGTCAAACTTTAGATCCCTTTTTTGGGGACAGAAAGGATCAAAGCATGGAATGGGAGGAAGACAACGAAGTCAGAACTCCTACATCAAAAGTTTCCAAGAAAAATATGAACTGGTTACAGGCCACGGAGGAGCCCAAGGAGGATTTTGAAAATCAAGAAAGAGAAGTGGAGGAAAAATTGGGAAGAAAAATGAAAATGATGCAAGAAAATCATGAAAAGTGAGTCAACAACCCGACTGAAGAAAATAACACCTTAAAAAATAGACTAACTCAAATGGCAAAAGATGCCCAAAAAGCTAATAAGGAGAAGAATTCTTTAAAAAGCTGAATTTGCCAGATGGGAAAGGAATTTCCAAAGCTCACTGAAGAGAATCATTCCTTCAGAATTAGATTGGAGCAAATGGAAGCTAATGACTTTATGAGAAATCAAGATGCTGTTAAACAGATCCAAACAAATGAAGGAATAGAAGGCAATGTGAAATATGTCATGGGAAAAACCACTGACCTGGAAAATAGATCCAGGAGAGATAATTTAAAAATTATTGGGCTACCTAAAAACCATGATCAAAAGAAGAACATAGAAATCATCCTTCAAGAAATTCTCAAGGAAAATTTCCCTGATATTTTAGAACCAGACGGCAAAATAGAAATTGAAAGAATCCACCAATCACCTCTTGAAAAAGATCCTAAAAAGAAAACTCCTAGGAATATAATAGCCATGTTCCTGAGTTCCCAGGTCAAGAAGAAAATATTACAAGCAGCCAAGAAGAAGCAATTTGAATATTGTAAAAACACAATCAGGATAACACAAGTTCTAGCAGCTTCTACGTTAAGGGATTGAAGGGCTTGGAATATGATATTCCAGAGGCCAAAGGAGCTAGGAGTAAAACCAAGAATCACCTACCCAGCAAAGCTGAGTATAATGTTTTGGGGGAAAATATTTTCATTCAATGAAGTAGAGGGCTTTCAAGCATTCTTGATGAAAAAACCAGACTTGAATGGAAAATTGATATTCAAATACAAGAAGCAAGAGAAGCATGAGAAGGTAATCAGGGAAAAGAAATCATAAAAAACTTATCAAAGTTGAACTATTTACATTCCTACATGGAAAAACGATAATTGTAACTTATGAATCTTCTCAGTATGAGGATAGTTGATGGGAATATAAATGTGTATATATATATGTATACATTCATATATATGTCTATATAGGAGAGTATATGTGCGTATAAATACATATGTGAGTGTGTGTATATATGTGGACGTGTATACATAGAGGGCACAGGATCAATTTAATAGTAAGGGATAATATCTAAAAAATAAAATTAAGAGGTGAGAGAGGAATATAATGAGGAGATAGGGAGAGACAGAGTAGGGAAAATTATCTCATATAAATGAGGCAAGAGAAAACTGTTACAATGGAGGGGAAGAACAGGAAGGCAAAAGGGAATGGGTCAACCTTACTCTCATTGAAATTGGCTTAAGGAGGGAATAACATACACACTAAATTGGGTATCTTATCCTATCAGAAAGTAGGGGGGAAGGGGATAAGAGGGGAGATGATGGAAGGGAGGGCAGACTTGGGGGAAGGTATTTAGAAGCACACTCTTTTGAAAAGGGATAGGGTCAAAGTAGAAAATAGAATAAGTGGAGGGTGGGATAGGATGGAGGGAAATATAGTCAGTCTTTCACAATATATCCACAGTGGAAATGTTTTGCATAACTACACATGTAGTTATGTACAACCTATATTGAATTGCTTATCTTCCCAGTCAGGATGGGTGATGAGGGAAGAAGGGAAAGAATCTGAAATCTGGGATCACTGTTTTGGGGTGGTGGGTAGGGGAAAAATGGGAATCTCACTGAATATCCCCTCCCCTAATCTTCTCTCTCCTATGTCTTCCCCCATACCCCCTCCAACTTTACAGTAGGGCATGGTGGATCTCTATACCCCTGTGCCTGTATATCTTATTTCCCAGTTACATATTTCTGAGAACATATGCTTTGGTTGGCAGTATGTCATTTTAATGCATATGGGTATGTGTTTATATATATATATATATATATATATATATAATATTTGTAAACAAATTGATCTTTTTGTTATATTTAAAGAAGACTTCTAACTGACCTATAATTGGACCAAATCTTTTCTACTATAACATTAATTATAGATGTTTGGATATGTGTTTTGGGCAGCTCTCCTCAGCTTTTTGTTTTATTAACTTATATTTACATGTGCTATATATTGTATTCATATAATATTAAATTTATATGATGTATACCTAGTTGGTACTTAAATGCTTAATTTAATTGGATGAAACAATGAAATTATTTGGAATACTCATAGAGATTATAGGTCTGGACTTGGAAAGAACCTCAGAAGCGATTGAGTCCTCTTATAAATGAGAAAACTGCGAAATAGGAAGGGTAAGTAGCAAATGTCAGAAGTGGATTTGAATCTAGGTTGTCTGATTCTGGAACCATTGCTCTTTTTTCCAGTGTATCATGCTGCTTGTCCAGTATCTTTAGAGATTTTTTAGTCCAGCAACTTTATTTTCTTTATCATAATATTTAGAGCTGCAAGGGACCTTAGAGATAATATATGTAATCCACTATGCCTGTTAAGTTACTCTAAGGCTCAGGTTAACCAAGTGAAGTTGCCTATCTACTTTGGTAGAGAAATTTCTATACCAGTAGTTACCAAAACCAGTGAAATTAGAAGTTTAGACAGTAATATCTTCAAGGTTATGTGACAACATTATGTTTCTTAGAGACAGAATGTTAGGCTGAATGAATATCTCTTACTTTTCTCTTAGATTATAGATTCCTTAAGAGAATGAGCTATGCTTTGAACGATAAACATTTATTTAGAATCTGCCTTTTATGTTCAAGATGGTTTGAATGTTTGATTTTTATCTTCATGGTACCCCCTTCTCTGATACAGAGTACAACTCCTCTCTTTTATCCTGCACAATTCTTGGCCAATTCCTTTGTAACAGAACTAATCAGTATAACGAAGAGTAAAGGAACCTTGGTTCCATTAATATTTCAAGGGTAGCAGTGTGATGTTTGGGCCCGTCCACCTTTTATTTTTTATATGTGAATGAACCTGTTTTTTGGATCATACTATCCTTAATGTCATTTCTCATGTGAAATTAATTGTCAGTAATATTCTACAACCTATTTAGGGGTGCCATATGTATTTCTGTTGCCTTTTGTGTTACTTGGAATTTTGGTTCCTCTAAGGTTAGTCTTCCATGATTTAGAGCAAGGTGGTATCACTATTAGAGAGTGGGCTTTGGAGCAGTGAACAATTTGAAAACGTTGGATGTTTTCCAGATGTGATTCCCCCAAATTCTTTGTACTCAAAGGGCAATAAAGGGGAAATTAAAAAAAAAAGACATGTTGAAATCAAGGGGAAGATTGAGGGATAGGACTCATAGTGGATGGGATAATGATAATGGATGACAAATGAAGAAGTAGAACTAGAACATAGTACAATGGAAATTGTGCTGGACTTGGAGTAAAGTCCACACATATTTATTAGGTGCATACTGTGTACCAGTCACTGTGCTAAATGTTATCTCTTCCACATCTTGGAAGTTAGGGGGTCATCGCCCTCACTATCTGTAAAATCTGTGGAAAAATGTTTGGCCCTCCCCTTTGTACCAGAGAAGAAGTTTGGATTATTATGGTATCAAAAGATAAAAAATGTTGATATTATACAGTACTATACATATATTTTACACATTTCTGAGATTCTAAGATTTTTCTGTGTCATCTGCTGGCCTTTGCCCACTGTGTGTGGCTTCCTTGAAACTCCCCAATCCCATTTAATTTCTTATGCCAACCTGTGATATATAGAAACCATGATGGGGAATGTTGTGATATGGAAGGGATCACTGTACTTGAACCTAAATCCTCTGAAAAATTGTATGATTTCTAAGCCATTGTTAGTTATCTTTGAAATAGGGAGAGGTGTTGTAGGATCAGAAAAGGATAAATGTCTTGATTTTCAAAGGGGAAGATGGTTGTGTTTGCAAAAGCCATTCCTCTGAACTTGTTTTTGATTTTTGGCAAAATTCTAGAATACATTATTAAAAGGATTATTTGTGAACACTTAGGAAAATGATTATCACTAAAAGCCAGCTTGGCTTCATCAAGAACAGGACATACCAGACTAGCTTAATTTCCTTTTTTTTTTTTTTTTTTGGACAAAGCAGACAAGACTAATAGAACAGAGGGAGGTTTTAGTTTTCCTACATTTCAACAAAACATTTGACAATCTCTCATGTTATCTGTATGGATAAGATGAAGAAACATGGCCTGGAAAACAATGTAGCTTGGAGAATTCAGCATTTCTTGAGTGATCCAGATTCAAAAAGTAGCCTTTCACTAATGGGTATTGGTGGTCTATTGAAATGACTCAGGGAATCTGCTTTTGCCTTTGTTCTGTTTAAAAAAAAATAGAAATTTTTATTAGTCATGTAGCTCATTGTGTTGGAGAGGAGAACATTGTAGTTGGAATCAAGGGTCTGGGGCTTAATTCTTAGCTCTTTTGTGTAACCCTGAGCAAGTGCCTTAATTTCTTTTTTTGTTGTTGAACTACTACTTAAAAAAAAAAAAACTTGAGTTTAAACCAGACACAAAAGAGGATTGTATATGAAACCAGCAAATCTCTGTTTCATACTGTTGCTTTTTTAAAAAGTATATAATTCAAATGGGTGCACAATCTAGCTATGAAGGCTGATACTGTGATCAGTCTGGGAGGGCAAGGAATAGTTTACCTCTCAAATTTATGGAGAATGGAAGAATTTATGATCAAACAGGAGATAGAGAGCACTATGAAATGCAAAATGAATAACTTTGATTAAATTAAACTGAAAAGTTTTTATACAATAAAGCCAATGTAACCAATATTAGGAGGGAAGTAGAAAATTTGGAAAGAATTTTTACAACCAGTGTCTCTGATAAAGAACTCATTTCTAAAATATACAGATAACTGAGTCTAATGTATAAGAATACAAGTCATTCCCCAGCTGATAAATGGTCAAAGAATCGTTTTCAGAGGAAGAAATTAGATATCTATAAACATATGAAAAAATGCTCAGAATCACTATTGATTAGAGAAATGCAAATAAAAACAACTCTGAGGTACCACATGTTACCAGCCAGATTGACTAATATGACAAAACATGAAAATGAGAAATACTGGAGATGTGTGAAAATTAGAACACTAATGCATTGTTGGTGGAGTTGTGAACTGATCCAACCATTTTGAAAAGCAATTTGGAACTATGCCCAAAAGGCTATAAAAATGTGCATACCTTTTGTCCCAGCAATATCACTTCTAGGGCCGTATCCCAAAGAGATCATACAAGTGAGAAAAGTATCTGTATGTACACAAATATTTATAGCAGCTCTTTTTGTGGTGGCAAAGAATTGGAAATCAAGGGAATGCCCATCAATTGGGGAATAGCTAAACAAGTTGTGGTATATGAATGTAATGGAATACTATTATGCTATAAGAAATGAGGAGCAGACAGACTTCATAATAACCTGGAGATACTTACATAAACTGATGCTCAGTGAGGAGAACAAACCAATTAGTGCACAATTACAGACACAATGTATCTGTGATGACTAACTTTGATAGACTGGGCTTCTGTCAGCAATACAAGTTTATAAGACAACCCCCAAAAGACTCATGATGGAGAGGGCTGTCCACATCCATATTACAGAGTCTGAATGAAGATTGAAGCAAAACACTTGTTCTCTCTGTTTTGTTTTGTTTCTTCTTTGCTGTTGTTCATTCCATTGGTTGTTAATTCTTCTTTACAGCTTGACTAATGTTTAATGTGTAGGTATTTGTAGAACTTATATCAGATTGCATGCTGCCTTGGGGGGGGAAGGGAGGAGGAAAGGAAGAGGGAGAAAATTTAGAACTCAAGGGAATGTGGAACTGAGTGTTGTAAACTAAAAGTAAATAAATTATTAAAAAAAGGTTTTAGAGGAAGAGAACTATGCTATCCATAGCTATATAAAATGTGTCAAATTATGAATAAAAATAATATGTAATTCTACATGATACTTTCAAAATTGTTCTGCTTGTCTGTGCTTCCTTCAGAATTTCCTTTTCTCTTTTGTGCATTTTAAAAATGTTTCATTGGTCCTCATTATTTGTATTTTTTTTTTACAGCACTATTGCTGATCCTCCTCATTCCCTCAGTTCTCCTTCAATTAGTAACCAAGAGAAGAAGCATAGTCAAGCAAAATAAATACAATAGTAGCTGTATCTAAAAATGTGTCTTTTTCTTCACTTTATGCCCTCTTTCAGTTAAGAGAGCTTCTCTGGAGACATGGTTAGCTTTTGCATTGATCAGAATTCTTAAACCTTTCAAAACTGTTTCTTTACATTTGTTAGAAATAACCTTTTGTGGCCAAATAGACACAGTATAACAGACTCAGGATGAGTGAAGCACTTAGAACTTTTAATATGTTCCTGCAGGAAGTGGGTATGGGCCTCAAGACGAGCATACACACACTACAGAAGTGAAAGCAAGCCTTATATACCTATTTCTGGCCGCAAATCCCTCCTAGCTGACTCTCATTGGTAGAAATCAGCATAGTTCACAGACTTCCTGGAACGCCTACATCACGTTCCCCTATTTTCTTCATGTGTTGAATGTTCAAAAATGGTGCCCAATACCTCCTGGGGTGTGAGAGTTAATATGAATCAACCTCATTAAGCATGCTCAGTAGAATTTATGACCTTTATCCCACTTTTGCTCTGTGGAAGCACGCCCCCCCCCCCCAAGATACTTCCTTTTTTGTTACCCTGTTTCCTAATATAGAAACATAACCATTTCTCACTTCTCACAATTCCTCCTCTTCTTTTCTATCAAGTTTTATGTTTCCATATTCTTCAAGTTCTCTTAAGGCAAGTGCACAGGCCTTTTCTAATTGATCTTGCTTTTTCATTAAAAATAAATGCTTTGCTTATACTGGACTGGCATTTGTTTAGTAAGAGCTATCTCACTGAGTCTTTATATTAGACCCCGCATGTTGCGGGCGTTTGCCCTCACAACAGATCTAGACGACTAGCCCCACGGCCCTCTCACTTACCCATCCCGGGTCTTCGGTCGTCACCGGCCCCTCACGGGGAAAAAACACCAGACAGAAGGCGGAGGAGTGAAGCGGGGTGGTTTATTCTTCAACAGTTACATGGCGGAGAGAGAGAGAGAGCCCTCTCACACGAGAAAATATATAGCGAATCCGAGCCAATCACATCGCAGTCTTACATTTATGGCCTTATATGGTGATCACCCCATCAAGCTTATACATATTCATTCAAAACAACCATGGCACCGCCCATAAACCCTTCCCCCTCCCCCATCACCCGCACATAAGGGATAATAAAAGCCAGCCACCATAATTAGGGAAGTTATGATAGAGACAACCATTCCCTTCCACTTGCCAAACCATGATTCCAGCCATCCAGTTATAAGGTTTTCAATGCCTGAATTCTGTGGTAATTCCTCTGAGAGTGTTGTAAGTCTTTGCAAGACCTTAGTTATGGTCCCATCAGGTGCTGTATTATTAGGGATAAAAGTACACCTTATCATCTTACAAACTCTTCCTTTCTCTGCTCATATCATATCCAGAGCCAGCCAGCCTGTTTTCCTAAGTTATTTCCTAAGTGAATTGTTCTGACAACTACTTTCAATGTGTCCCTGGTATAATTAATGAACCATTGTTAGTTATAATAGATGTAATTTATCCAGTCCACATTTTTTTTAATAGTAACCCACCAAAAGAGGAAAGATTCAAACCCTGATGCTACCTGGTTTCCGGCCTTAAACTCATCAGGGATTCCTTGAGGGAACCCAGTGCTTTCCAAGTATATTCATTCATCAAAAGACTCATAGGGTCCCTGTGGAAGACTCCTCTTACTGCTTTCTAATACTCTTCCTTGTTCATTAGTTTCCTTCTCAAATGCCAGAGTAAATGGGATGGCCAATTGAACCAGTGCACAGGTGCCTGCCCAATTTGTAGGTAAAGCAGGTCCGAGAGTGGTTCCACTACAGTACCACCAAAGAATGCAGGCTTTGAATGTTCCTAAGTTCTAGAAACTTTTACCTTGCCATGAGAGGCAAATTGAGTAATTCCCAAGTTCTGGAAGCAAGGCTAGTATGGCCTTAGTATTTCTCTTATTCATAGAAGGAAGTAAGTAGGACAAAGCACTACAGTTTTCTGGAACAGAGGAGTTATACACTTGAATTCACTCTCCTATGTTTCCATTCCCAATGGGAATGGTACTATTCAGACTATTGAGTGACCTGTGGCACAGACATAGCAATTACTCTTTATTCAGACTTTTTATGGTATATTTTACCCATTCTACCCAGGCATTTGAATTCCTATAACCTGTCTCCACTTTTAATGTTTGCCTAATATCTTTAACTTTCACTACTTTGAGAGAAGGACTTACAGATTGTGGAGGTTGGGAGGTGCCACTTGGGAGAGTAATGGGGCTTGGTTTTACTGTGAATTTTGTTTTCACCCTTATTCTCCCTACAGGATCTGGTCCAGTAGCATAAATCCCCAGCCTATAAGTTCTGGCCACACTGTGGCCTGCATTCAAGAAGGTAATGGTGACAGGGTTTTCTACATGGCAATCAGGTTCAGCAGAGTGCCCTTTTGCAAGAATGAATGAACCAGTCAAACCTAAATTTTCATTATAAGTGGCAGTGGAAGGAGGATGCCAGGGGGTATGTAATTGCCAATTAATTCCTAACCCCTCCATTATTCCTTGTAACACCTTAGAAGTAAAATGAGTTCCATTATCTGAATCTGTATTTTTCACTAACCCATATCTAGGGATGATCTGTTATAGGAGGATTTTGCTGACCCCACATGCTGTATCTGAACCAAAGGAAAGGTTTCTACCTATCCAGTTAAATGATCAGCTATCACTAATAGATATTTTATTCTTCCCACAGGCCTCATTTCAGTAAAATCAGCATGAATACCCTGAAATTGTCTTAAGCCTGGTTCCTTCCTCGAGGTCATTTCCTTAAAACTTTCTTATTGGCTTTCTGACAAGTTAGGCATCCTTCACTTATTTGTTTTGACACAGTATAAATTCCCATGTACCCATAATTTCTTAAAAAGCCATCACATATGGCCTGAGTTCTCTAGTGACTCTGTTGATGCAGAATGGTCATGACTTCCCTAGCTATAGATTTATTCAGCATTTCTCTCCCATCTGGGAGAAGCCATCTACCTTCTGAGGTCTTAGTTTTAGTTGCTCCCATTTCCTTTAATTCTTCTTCTTCCCCTTTAGAAAACACTGGGATTGCTTTGTTTTTTGGAATAGATGGGATAAGTACAAATAACCGTCTAATTGTCTTGGATTTACATGCAGCCTCTTGAGCTGCCTTATCTGCTAGACGATTTCCTATGACCTCCGAGGTATTTCCCTTCTGATGCCCTCAAACATGTACCTTCTGCCTTCTTCTGGGAGAAGCAAGTTCTCAAGTGTTTGTTTAACCAGTTCTCCATGTACTAATTCCTTTCCTTTGCTATTGATCCAGCCTCTTCCAAATCATTTTTTTCCAAAGTGTGCACTATTCCATAGGCATATTTAGGGTCAATATATATTGTCCCTTCCATCCCTTGAAACAGTTTTTTTTTTTTTTTAGCAATCGGGGTTAAGTAACTTGCTCAAGGTTACACAGCCAGTTATTTCTGGGTGTGGTGCTAAGTATCTGAGCCCAGATTTGATCCCCAGATCATCCCAACATTGGAGCCAGTGCTCTTACTCGCTGAGCCACCTGGCCGCCCCTAAGCAATTGGGGTTAAGTAACTTGCTCAAGGTTACATGGCCAGCTATTTCTGGGTGGGTGCTAAGTGTCTGAGCCCGGGACTGGATCTCCAAGTCATCCAGACACTGGAGCCGGTGCTCTTTACTCGCTGTGCTACCTGGCCGCCCCCCTTGAAACAGTTTTAAGACTTGATTAAGTGCATATAATTCACAGGTCTGTGCTGCCCAGTTTTGGGGTAATTATTCTACTTCTGGCACTTTCTTACTCTCTCTGTCCACACTTTCATATCCATTAAACCTCTTCCCATCAATTACTCATGATGACCCTTAGGAAAAAGGGCATCCCTCAAATTAGATCTCATTTTAGTTTGGTATTCTATTATATCCAAACAACTATGTTCAGTCTCTGACTGGATGGTTTTACCCTTCTGTAAAAAGGTAGCAGGATTTAGGTTGCTGTCAGTGGTAAGGACTAAGTCGTCCTTTCCTATCAAGATTGCTTCATATTTCAAAATCCTAGAATCAAGTTAGCCATCTTCCTGCCCTTTGGTTCAAAATGGTTCTTACTTGATAAGGAGTACTAACCACTAATTCTCCTCCAAATGTGAGTTTCCTACTTTCTTTCACCAACAAAGCAGTGGCTGCCATGGCTTGTACACATTCTGGCCATCCTCTTAGATACTGGATCCAACAATTTAGGTAGGCCAATAAGGATACCTGAATTAGGGCCTGTTTTACTTCGTCTATCAATTGTCTTTCTTCCAGAGTTCACTATAACAGATTAGGCTCCTCTTCCAATAGTTTCTGATATAACCCTTTAGTTTTTGGGGCATAGGAATCAATCCATACTCTATAATATCCTATTAGTCCTAGAAATTTGTGTAGTTCCTTCTTTGGTCTTAGGTAGGGGTAACTCCACAATGCCTCTTAATTCTCTCAGAGTTTATTTTCCTCTTTCCTTCACTAATCAAATGCCCCAAATATTTGACTTCAGATTCTGCAAATTGTATCCTTTTCTGAAATACCCTTAACCCTTGATTTCCAAGGAAATTAGTAAATCTATAGTGGCCTTAACGATCTCATTCTTTTTGCCAGATAACAGTAAATTACCTACATATCGAAGTAGAGAGATTCCTCAGGGTGGCACAGATTGTTCTAGGAGTTTTTCAAGTACTTGTCCAAATAATTTGGAGGACTTGGTATATCCCTGAGGAAGGACCATCTACCTATATTGTTGTTTTTTTCCCCATCTTAGGATGTTCCCAAGTAAAAGCAAATAAATCTCTACTGTCTTGATCAAGTGGACAAGCCCCAAAAGCATCTTTTAAGTCCAATACACTAAACCATTTGTGAGAAGGAAGTGTGTAAGGGTTAGGTATTACAGGATGTTGGACTTGCAATAATTTTGTTCACTGCTCTCAGATCCAGAACTAGCCTATGTGTGCTGTCCCATTTTCTTTCTTCTTTTTTGCTTTTTGGAGGGCAGTTGGGGTTAAGTGACTTGCCCAAGGTCACACAGCTAGTTTTTGTGTTAAGTGTCTGAGGCCGGATTTGAACTCAGGTCCTCCTGACTCCAGGGCCGGTGCTTTATTTACTGCGCCACCTAGCCTCTCCCCTCATTTTCTGACTGGTAAAGCTGGGGTGCTGTATACATGTAGGGTTCTAATAATTCATCTTGAACTAATCCTTCTCTTACAGGTTGCAGCCTGAGTTTTCCTTCTAGTGGTGTGGGATATTGCTTAACACATGCAACTTCTCCTTTATTCCTTAAACCTATTTTCAAGGGAACAATCTGTAAACTTCCCCTATTTCCTTCTCTAACCCAGATTCTTGGGTCTATTTGTCCTTCATTGTCTGTTCGGAGAGGATATATTTTAACTACTACCTGTTTATCAGCCATCTTCAATTCCAGTCCTAATTGTACAATCAAGTCCCTGCCTAATAAGTTACTCCCACCTTCAAGGATATATAATAATTGAGCTATAGTCTCACTATTTTCCTGCAAAATGGTGGTAGGTTCTAATATGGATACATAAAAATCTTCTCCTTTCACCCCCATCACTTTTAGAGTGCCTTTACTAATTTTGACCTTGGGAGGGTACAGAGAGAAGATCTTTCTGCAACCCTATCTGCCAAGAAGAGTATGTCTTCCTGATTCATCCCCATCTTAAGATTTACTAGGGGTTCCTGGTACGATCCTAAAACAAAGAACCCCAGATGACCCTAATCCATTTCTTCTCTCAGATGTCATAAAAGGCACAACTTTCTCCTCTTTCCTCTTCTCTGGGCACCCTCTCTGAAAGTGTCCTCTTTTTTCACAATGGTAACATGATGCTTGACCTCCTGATGCACTCCGTCCTGGACCGTCCATCTTACATGGGACCCTGCTCCTTGGCCTCTGCCTCTTCCCCTATGTTCTCCCCTACTTCTATCTCTATATCTTTCTTCATGGGATTTTTCCTCTTTAATAGCTTCCTTAACTGTGCCAGCCATTATTTTTGCCTTTTGCTTCTGTTTCTTATTCTCCCTCCTTACATAAACCTTCTGTGCCTCCCTCAGCAGTTCTTCTAGGGATCTCTCATTCCACCTTTCAATCTTTTGTAACTTTTTGTTAATATCAGGCCATGATTTAGTCGCAAAATTCAGTTTCAGCATACCTTGAGAGAGGTTATCGTCAGGATTCATTCCCAAATATTTTCTCATCTGTTCCCTAAATTTCTGCAGGAAAGCAGAAGGAGACTCATCTTTTTCCTGATTTATATCAAATGCCTTAATCAAGTTTTGAGATGCTGGAGCAGCCTCTTTTATACTGTCAATAATTAGGGCTCTGGGATCTTGCATATTTCTGTGGTCCCTTTTTACATTGTTATCCAATCTGGGGCCTTCATTTGGGAATTTTCTATTAGTTGGGACTGCACCCAGTCTGGGTGGGCACCTCCTTTCCCACCCTTCCATAGCTGCTCTCCTAATCATACCTCTCTCTTCCCCCATAAATAATATACTCCATACTGATATAATCCCAGCCCACATATAAATGTTGGGTCCCAAATACTGATCCAGTTGTTCTGTTAAGCCTATAGGGTCTTCAATGAGTGACTTTATTTCTTTCTTAAAATTCCTAACTTCTGTAGTACTTAATGGAGCAAATCCAATTTTCCCTTGTCCCGTGGGGACCTCCTTCAGTGGAAACACCTTTCTCAGCTGAGACTGAGGGAAATGGAAAGTTCTCAAGGTCCTGCTGACATTGGGCCAATTCTGTCTGTAATCTACTATGTGGCCTGGGGATCACTCACAGACTCTTCCACTTTAGCCTCCTCTCTTTGACTTCCAGATAGTACATAGGGAGGAGGGAGTGTGTCTAAAGAAACCCATTTCTTCTTTCTCCTTCTGCTGCACTAGAAATGTTTGGGTGGTGCCTGGGCCTCCCTTCCAACAAGAAGCATAGTATGACTCCTCTTGATCAAGGGGTTGTTTATTATTAACATATAAATTTAGAGCTTGGCAGAACCAGCCCTCATTATCCCCATACTTCAGCCAAAACACTGAAGGTGGTTTTTCTGGCCAGATGTAACAACAAAACTTAATCATTTTCTTCTTATTCTTACTCTGGGTAGATTCTATGTCTTCTCAATATCTTAACATCCTCCCTAATGGGATGTTCAGAGGAATCTGCAGAGGACTTGAACCTCCTTTCTCAAGTACCTTTTCCTTACTTCCCTTACTCCCCATCCCTCTGGACTACTGCTTCTGGGGACTCTAACCCTGCCTCCTCCACTATAGGATCACTAACAAGGTAATACTTAGATTTTGATTGTTCTTACCTTGCTCTGTGCACATACTTGCATAGCAGTGGCCGTTTCACTTTCTCATTCAATTGCTTGTTCACTCACCCTTTTGAATTGTCTAACTTGGTCCTCTGCAGTTGGAAAGGAAAGGCCACCCACTGCTCATTTAACGAAGCTACCACATTTGGCATTTCGCACTTTTCTTTCTCCCATGGCTGTAGATCCTCAGTCTGATGACGTCATCGGGATGAGCCCCCAAATTGTTAGAAATAACCTCTTGTGCCCAAATAGACATAGTAAGTTAGACAGACTCAGGATGAGTGAAGCAGTTAAAACTTTAATACTTTCCTTTAGGAAATGAGTGTGTGACTCAAGATGAACACACACACACTACAGAAGTGAGAGCAAGCCTTTTATCCCTGTTTGTGGCTACAAGTCCCTCCTAGCTGACTCTCATTGGTAGAAGTCAGCATAGTTCACAGACTTACTCATGTCTATTCCGTGTTCCCCTTGATATGTACCCCTACTTGCCTCATGCATTGCATGTTAAAGAATGGTGCCCAACTCCTCCTCTGGGGTGTGAGAGTTAATATGCATCAGCCTTATTAAGCATGCTCAGTAGAATTTATCTTTGACCTTTATCCCACTTTTGTTCTTTGGAACCCCCTCCCCCTTCTTAGAATTCCCCTCCCTTTAAGATACTTACTCTTTTGTCATCCAGTCTCCTAAAATGGAAACATAACCATTTCTCACTTCTCACACATCATTGATGTCATTGTAAAAAAAATTGTCCTTTTGATTCTGCTTCAATCACTCCCTGTTCTTACAATCTATGATTCTCTGAAATTGTTATTTCTTACAGTGTAATAATAACCCATTACAATTATATAACACATTCAGCCCTTCTGAAATTCTCTAAGAGGCAATCTGAGACATCTCTTATGGTTTAAGTTCTATTGCTTTTCTTTTTATTCCTTTTATTCTACCTTCAGGATTAGAAAGTTTGTTTACAATGTTGGCATCTATTCCCTCTTCACTATGATCTTCCCTCTTAACACTCCCCTACCCTCACTTGATTTCTTGTTAAATTTTATGTATTTCTACACCAAATTCTTTGTGTATGTGATGTATGTTCAACCTTCTTTTACCTGTTTCAGATAAGTGATTCCTAGATCATCTGATGCCCATTCTCCCCCTTCCTCTATTCTTGGTTACTCTTCTCGTATACTCCAGTTATGAGAAATAACAAGTTCCACCCCCTTCTTCCTTTCTACACAATTATTGCTGTTGTTGTTTATCCTGTCCTTCATTTTCAAAGAGGATCAATGACATCGTGATGTCTTGTCTTACTAGTGAATTGGATTTAAGTGAGTCAGGGCTGTACAAAGTTATCAGCCTCATTCTGTTCTTCAGAGTAATTGGGAGTCTAATGGCAAGACAGGGAGGCAAGACACAGGTCAGGATGATTGGTGATGGCCTCAGGATGCAGTGGGAGACCTTGGCCTTTTTAAGCTGAGTTCTTTCCTGGGTCTCCATTTCTCTGAGGCGCAACACTCATTCAGCCATTAAAGGTTAGGTAAGAATTGAGGCAAAAGATGTCCTCCAAAAGATTTGTTCATTGTTTGGGTTTTGATGGTTTAGAGTGAGTGTAAATTACAATTTTTTCTGTTCTAACCAGAAATCCTGAGGGTCTTCCTTCTCCCAGATCGATTCTTTTGAGAAGGCAAACTACATTATTGTATTCCCCTCTTGAGAGCCTCATAACAGAACCAGTTCACCTCCCTGGACTTCTGTTTTTCTTATTTAACTCCTTTTTCTTATTTAAGTCTTATTTAACAGGATCATGATTGAGGAGTTAGAATATTCCTTGTTTTCATTGCTACTTCCATAATCTGTCTTTGCCATAATATCTCCTTTGAAGTTGATTCAGTCCATATTTATTATTGAAACAAGATTTTGTTGTCTATTGTCTGTTAGTCTTTGGGACCCTCCTTCCCTTTTCAGTGAGTTCAAATTTGTTGCTCAATCTTTCTCTCTTCTCTAACTCTTGCTCTCATGTAGCAGACTTCAAAATGCATTTAATACACCCTCAAACATCCTAACCTCCTAATTACTCAATTTATTTATTTCCCATGACCTACTCCTTAACCCAGACTCATCTACACATAGAAGATTGTCATAATGTTGATATTGTCATTACCTTCAAATGTTTCTCTTTTCTGTTCATGAACTCTGAAATTCTTTTCCCTGATGATAATCTCCTTCTTCTCCTGTATAGTAACTCCAGACTCTTTTCTTTATCCTCACTGTGACGTCTAATGCCTGTGCCACCCCTTATTTCTTTCCTAGTGTCAACCCCAGAGTTCAGTCTAAGAAAGATGAACAGAATTAGGTTGTATGCATGCTTTATTTCTCTCAAGCTGGCAGCATGGAACTGAGCTCCCTTTGGGGTTAGGCTGCACAGATTATAAAGACAAAAAAAACCCTGCAAAGCTGTGTGGGAGTGTCTGTGTCATGACCCAATCAGGTACCGCCACCATGGGTTCGATTTTTTTTCTGGCCAAAGGGTTGTTTCACAGAAGATACTCCATGGTACACAGAACAAGTAAGAGGGTCAGACTGAAAAGTCCCTAAGGTCAGGGAACTAGGATGTTTGTGCTAGTTTTGTCCGGTAGACCTGGTATGAACTGGATTAAGTTAGTCCTTTGGTTTCTGGCATAGCAGAGGGAGTTCTGGCATCAGCAAGTGAACACTGCAAAGGTTCTCTAGTATGTCAAGCTCAAAGGAAGCTTAGTCTGCATTCTGATTGACTGATTCTCATTTCCCAGGGGTAGTCTTGGCCTCCCAGGTTAGTCTGGAGAGTTAGGGAGCTCAAAGAAATCAAAGTGGTTAGTAAAATCATTAACTGTTCCATTTCCACACTGGTTCATTATCTGTATTATACTGTCCTTTCCCCACATGACCTTTTCGTGAACCAATTTAACTTTATTCTTTCTTCTTCTCAATTCCCTTGCCCCTCTGTCTTATTGTCAAGATTGTACTTCTGAGCCCATTTTTTTGGATCACTCCTACCATCTGATGTCTTCTGTCCTACTGACCTGCAGCTGAATGAAGCTGGAGAAAATTGTGAAATGATGCTGATAGCTCCACTGTAGATATATGTAATAGAATCTTAACTGGACACTCACCGTGACAAGGCAATTCTTTTTATACTTTCTTAATTGATTTATGGTTCTATTCACTACGGTGGCTTTTCCACACTTTTTCATTCCTTCTCAAACCTTCCATGATTCCACTTCCTCTTCCTCACTCAGCTGAGAAGCTTGCTTCATACTTCACAGAAAAAATTGAGGCCATGCACTTAGATTTACTTCTTATTCTTTATTCTTGATCTCACATCATTCAAATCCCTTCTGCCACTTTGACCCTTATCGTCTCCAACTCACATGAAGAGGTCTCTTCTCCTTGCCAAGACTAATGTCTCTACCTGCATAAGTGATCCTATTCCATTTCTTCTTTAGCATTGTCCCCTCTAACACTCTCTCCCTCAATTCTCCCACCAGTCAGTCTTCCAATTTCTCCGTCTGCTCATTGCTTCCCTACTGTATACAAACACACCCATGTCTCCCTGATCTTCAAAAAATCCTTAATCTAGACATTCTGAGTAGCTATCATCCTTTTATAACTAAACTATTTGAGAAGGTTGTCCACATTTGATGTCTCCATTTCTTTTCCTCTCATTTTCTTTTTTTTTAAATTAAATTAAATTAATTTTAGTTTACATCATTCATTTCTACAAGATTTTGAGTTACAAATTTTTTCCCCATTTTTCCCCTACCCACCACCCCAAAACAATGATCCCACTGAATATCCCTTCCCCCAATCTTCTCTCTCCTATGTCTTCCCCCATACCCCTTCCAACTTTCCAGTAGGGCATGTTGGATCTCTATACTCCTGTGCCCGTATATCATATTTCCCAGTTACTTGTAAAATAATAATAATAATATTATTAATAATAAGTTTTTTAAACATTTAATTTTAAACCTTTGAATTGCAGATTCCTTCCCTACCTTCCTTGTCACCCATCCTTACTGGGAATACAAGCAGTTCAACATAGGCTGTACATGTGTAGCTGTGCAAAACATTTCTATAGTGGATATATTGTGAAAGACTGACTGTATTTCCCTCCATCCCATCCCATCTCCCACTTATTCTGTTTTCTGCTTTGATCCTGTCCCTTTTCAAAAGTGGGTACTTCCAACTTCCCTCCCCTCCAGCCTGCCCTCCCTTCTATCATACCTCTTTCATCCCCTTCCCCCCTACTCTCCTGTAGGGTGAGATACCCTATTTAGTGTGTATGTGATTCCCTCCCTAAAGCCAAATTCATTGAGAATAGGGTTGACCCATTCCCTTTTGCCTTCCTGTCCTTGCCCTCCATTGTAACAGTTTTCCCTTGCTTCTTCTATATGAGATAATTTACCCCATTCTATCTCTCCCCATCTCTTCTCATTATATTCCTCTCTCACCTCTTAATTTCACCTTTTAAGTATCATCCCTTCCTATTAAATTGGTCCTGTACCCTCTATGTATACCTGCACACATATATACCCATTCTCACATATGCATTCATACGCCCATATACCCTCCTATATAGACATATATATGTATACATATATATATATATATATATATATATATACATTTCTATTCCCTTCAACTATTTTCATACTGAGAAAAGTTTCATCAATTACAATTTTCGTTTTTCCATGTAGGAATGTAAATAGTTCAACTTTGATAAGTTCCTTATGATTTCTTTTCCCTGTTTACCTTCTCATGCTTCTCTTGCTTCTTGTTATTGAATGTCAAATTTTCCATTCAACTGTGTTTTTTTTTATCAAGAATGCTTGAAATATTTTCCCCTGAAACATGATACTCAGTTTTGCTGGGTAGGTGATTTTTGGTTTTAATCCCAGATTTTTTTGCCCTCCGAAATATCATATTCCAAGCCCTTCGATTCCTTAGTGTAGAAGCTGCCAGATCATGTGTTATCCTGATTGTGTTTCTACAATATTCAAATTGATTCTTCCTGGCTGCTTGTAATATTCTCTCCTTGATCTGGGAATTTCGGGACCTGGCTATAATATTCCTAGGAGTTTACTTTTTGGGATCTTTTTCAGGAGGTGATCAACCTCTATTTTGCCCTCAGGTTCTAAAATATCAGGGCAGTTTTCCTTGAGAATTTCTTGGAGGATGATTTCTAGGTTTTTTCTTTTATCATGGCTTTCAGGTAGTCCAGTAATTTTTAAATTATCTCTCCTGGATCTATTTTCCAACAGCATCTTGATTTCTCATAAAGTCACTAGCTTCCATTTGCTCCAATCTAATTCTGAAGGAATGATTCTCCTCAGTGAGCTTTAGAGATTCTTTTTCCATCTTGCAAATTTGACTTTTTAAGGCATTCTTTCCCTCATTTGGCTTTTTGAGCTTCTTTTGCCATTTGAGTTAATCTGTTTTTTTTTTCTTTTTTGCCTTTTGGAGGGCAGTTGGGGTTCAGTAACTTGCCCAAGGTTACTCAGGTCCTCCTGACTCTTGGGCTGGTGCTTTACTCACTGCACCACCTAGCCGCCCTTAGCTAATCTATTTTTTAAGGTGTTATTTTCCTCCCTCAGGCTGTTGCCTCTCATTTCATCATTTACTTGCATCGTTCTCATTTCTCTTCCCAATTTTTCCTCCACTTCTCTTATTTGCTTCTTAAGGTCCTCTTTGGCCTGTAACTAGTTTGTATTTTTCTTTGAAGCTTTTGGTGCAGGAGTTGTCACTTCACTGTCTTCCTCCTGTTTCATACTTTGATCATTTTTGTCACAAAATAGGAGTGTAAAGTTGGGTTGCTCTGTTTATTTTGCTTTCTTTGCCTCACTCAATTACTTGACTTTTGGGCTTTTTGCCACAGTATAACTCTGCTGCCAGAGTGGGGAGCTTTGTCATAGTGGCTGGGGTTTTCTCAGGTGCTGGAGCTATTAGTTGGGTGCCTTCTGTGAAGCCTCCCCATGCTCTGACAGACTGGTCATGTGCCCCAGGACCTTTACTCTAGATAGCAATCTAGACCCAAGCAGGTTAAAGCAAGAGCAATTATTCCTCAGACTGGTTGCTTGGTCCCCCTGAAATCTGCAGGCTAGGAGTTGTGAAGCAGCCACATGGCAGTAGCTGTACAGCCACAGCACCTCAGCCTCTTCTTGCCCCAGGGGCCCACACTCCCGAACTACTGGATCCCAAAGTTCACACTGCACTGATCTCTTACTTTGTCCTTAGCATCTATGGGTTGATAATTCTGCAAACCACCACAGCTGCTGGTGATCTGAAGTCCCTCTAGCCTGAGGCTGATTGTGGCCTCCCTGAGACCAAAACCTCTGGCTCATGTGTGGCTGGGCTAGGCTCCTAGAGTGCTGTGCTGGCCCCTTTCTGCCCACCTGCAGGATTGTCTTCAGCAGGAGGTTAGCTTTTCTCTGTCATTTTGTGGATTTTGTAGCCAGCTCCGTCCAGTACCAGCCCTGCAGTGATAGGCCTGGCAATGGCCCTTGTAGTTAGTGGGTCAACTTGCCACCACGTTGATCGGCCCCCATGCGCCTATGTCTTCCTCTCACTTTCTAAGTCTCTGCAGTTTGGTTTCTGACATCATCATCCAATTGAAACTGGTTCTCTCCAAAGATCTTAACTGCTGAATTGAATGGCTTTTTCTTTATCCTCATACTTCTTCTTAATTTTAGTTTTTTTCCCTCAATTACATGTAAACAAATTTTTAACATTCATTTTTAAAAATTTTGATTTCCAGATTCTCTCTCTCCCCCTCTCAAGAAGGAAGGTGATTTTATATTGATTCTTACATGCACAGTCATGCAAAATATTTTCTTTAATCTTAGCCATTTTGCAGAGGAAAATGCAGACCAACTACCTTGTAGTGGCAACCATACTGGCATACCCAGGATGGCTGCTAGCATAGGTTCTTAGATCTGCTCTACTAAGAAAGATAGCTATTTAAGGGGTCAACAGTCTTTCTTAACTACATTCACTAGTTCAAGGGAAAAGTCAGCACCCTGAACTTCAGAGAAAATACAGGCAGAGAAATAAAAGACCAACAGACAAGGCTCTGCCTGAATCAAAGCAGTATTGTTATACATTTTACATACATCCCTGGATCAAGTGAGCCTTTATATCCTAGCAGTCTGGGAGTTCTGAACATATGGTCACTCAGAATCTTGACCAGGAAATCACAAGATCCTTCTCATAACTGAGCCCCCAAAGCAAAATACCAACTCAGACTATATATCCATTTCTCAGAGCTAGAAGGCATCACAATTCTGTGACTCTTCCTAATTAGAATTTAGGAAAAGATGTTAAAGCAAGCTTCCCCTAATGGGCTCCACATGAAACCTGTTAATGGGTGTGGAAGGTCTTATATCCCATTAACATTTTAACTCCCTCCCCTCCCCGCCCCCCAGTAATAAAGAAAGTAAAAAAATGTTCTCCAATCTGAAATCACACTTCTTCAGTTCTTTCTCTACAGGTGTATATTTTTCATTGTAAGCCCTTGGGAATTGTCTTGGATCATTGTATTGCCAAGAATAACTAAGTCATTTACAGTTGTTTGTTGTACTGTTATTATATAGTGTTCTTCTGGTTCTGCTCATTTCACTTTACATCAGTTCATGTAAGCCTTCCCAGGCTTTTTTAATGTATCATCCTTATAATTTCTTACAGCACAATAGTATTCTATCACAATCATGTATCATGACTTATTTAGCTGTTCCACAATTGATGAATATCCCCTCAATTTAAAATTTTTTGCCACCACAAAAAAAGATGCCTAGGTCCTTCTCCTTTTCCTTTGCTGTCTTTGGGGTACAGATCTATAGTAGTGGAATTTCTGAGTCATATGCATGGTTTTATTTATAACCCTTTGGGTATAGTCCCAAATTGCTTTCCAGAATGGTTGGATTAGTCCACAACAACATCAACAATGCATTAATATTCCATTTTTTCCACTCCACCCCCAACATTTGTCATTTTCCTTTTCTGTCATATTAGTCAGTTTGATGGGTGCAAAGTGGGTGCCTCAGAATTGTTTTAATTTGCATTTCTCTAATCGATAGTGATTTAGAGAGATTTTTTTCATGTTTGTAGATAGGTTTGATTACTTTGTCTGAAATCTTCAAATCCTTTGATAGTTTATCAATTGATAATGACTTGCATTGTTATAAATTTTACTCAGTTTTCTAAATATTTGAGAAATGAGTCCTTTATCAGAGAAGCTTGTTATAAAAATTTTCCCCTAGTTTTCTGATTTCCTTCTAATCTTGGTTGCATTTTAATTTCATGTAATCAAAATTATCAGTGTTATCTCCTATAATGCTCTTTGTCTCTTGTTTGGTCATGAATCCTTCACTTATCCATAGATCTCACAGGTAAAATTTCTTCATACTTTTTGATCCCTCTGCAACCTTTGACACTCTTCTCTTTGATATTTTCTTCTCTAGGTTTTTATGATGCTGTTCTCTCTTGCTTCTCTTTCTCAGTCTACTTTTTGGTATGTTTGGTCCAACTATAGGTATCCCTCAAGGCTCTGTCCTGGACTTTTTTCCTCTTGTCTATCAATACTGTTTCACTTGGTGATTTCATCAACTTCCATGGACTCAAAATGATCTCTAGGCAGATGATTTTCTCATCTGTTTATCCTGCTCTAATTTCTCACCTAACTTTCAGTCTTGCATCATCCAGTAGACTTAAATTCAACATGTCTAAACTGAATTACTATCTTTCCTTCCAAATCTTTCTGTGTCACACAGACACCCACAGTCACACCCCTTCCTCCCCCTCCCCCAGACACTTTTGTCTATGTATGTAAACCCTCATGTCTGGGTAGTGGCATGCTAGAAGGTCCTTAAATGGCAAGAATTCAACTTGGGGAGAAGACAGCAGTCCACATTAGTTGTAGTACACTAAGAGGAGTGTTATGAGATTAGGATTGGAATATAAGTGGTTCCATCTAGGACTTTGCCTTATTGTTATTAAGGCATTAAAAGGTCCTGTTGGCACAAGTTCAACATTTGGTAAAATGAAAATAGCATTGACTCTGGAAATTGTAGTTCCTGAGTTCAAATCATAACTCTGACACATAATACCTGTATGACTCTGAGTAAGTTATTTAACTTCCCTTAGAGTTTCATCAATTCTAAATGAAAGGTTTAAGACTAGATGGCTTTTGAGGTCTCTTCTAATTCTCAATTTATACTGATATTCCCCCTAAATTCACCCTCTTCCACACTTCCCTATTTTTCTTTAGTCATCCTTGGTTTTTTTCTCTCTCAACACTATAATAATTTGATTAGTATTTTATTAATTCTTTCCATACAAAATTACTTGTGTCCCTTCTCTCTAATCACAGAGCCCCCATCCTAATTCAGGCCCTTATAATTTCTTTTTTGAACTACTCTTAAGAGTAATTTCATTTTCTTACTTCTGTTCCATTCTCCGCCAAGCTACCAAATAATCTTGCTAAGGCACAAGACTGATTTGTGTCATTGCACTGCTCAAAAACCACCCATGGCTCCTCATTGCTGAGAGAATAAAATGCAAATTTCTTAGCCCAATTAAAGTGCTCCACAATGACCTTTCCAAACTTATTATTTCTTAGAATTTCCTTCAAAGACCTGTTCCCCAGGCAAACTGTGTTCCTAGCCAACTCTCTCTCTTTCTTTCTCTGATATTTTACCTCTTACCTTTTTGTACAGACTCTTCCCCCCATGCCTGAAATGGACTCTTTCATCTGCAGATGGCAGAGCTCTTAGTCTCTCTTAGTTAGCAGACTCTCCTTAGTCTCCCTTGCAGGGTACTTATTTCTACATGTGGTGAATTTCACCCAGTAAAATTTAAGCTCCTTAGCAATAGGTATTATTTCAGTTTGTGTCTTTGTATTCACAGTTCCAAGCACATACGATGTACTTAATAAATGTTTTTTTTTTTCAGAACAATCAACCTTCCAGTGTTATTTATATATACTTTTATCATACAACAAGTAATTATAAATATGAGGAATTCAGAGTAATTTGAAGATATGTGAATTGATACATATAGTGACATAAGCATAACTAAGAAAAAATACAACTAAATGCTGTGTAATTATAATAACTAAGCTTCCTCTGAGAAGAATTCAGAAAATGTACATTCATTCATTGGAGAGGTGAGGGAGTGTTGGTATGAAATATTGTCTATACTGGCAGACATGGTTAATAATATATTGATTGTTTTAGCTTAACTTATAAATTTTTGTTACCAAGGAAGGTTTGTGCAGTTTTGGTTTTCTAAAATTTTTGTTACTAAGGAAGGGTTGTTCATTTGTTGGTTTTATAAGAAGAGCCATGACATTGGGGGTGGGGGGGTGGTGATGGCTTAATTTGTAAGTGAATTGGATTTAAGTGAGGCAAAGCAGTGCAAAGTCTTCTGCTTCACTTTCTCCTCCAGAGTCATTGGAGGCTAGTGGCAAGACATAGGCCTGGATGACTGGTGATGGCCCCAGATGTTGTTGGAGACCTTGGCCTTTTTAGGTAAGGTCTTTCCCAAATCTCATTTTGTCTGAGGCCAGGTAAGAATTGAGGCCAAAGTTGGCCTAATTTGCTTTCATAAGGAATCAGTCTAGGAGGGGAAAACCCTCAGATTTTCAAGGGAAGGCTTAATGAATAATGGTGGTGGTAGTAGTGGTGGTGGTGGTGGTGGTTATGATAATATTAACTAGCATTTAGGTTATTTTGCAGATATCTTCACAACAACACTGGAAGGTTGGTACTGTTATCCCCATTTTGCGGATGAGAAATTAAGCACTACAGAGGTTAAATGACTTATCCAGGGTCACACAGCTAGTACATTTCCTAGGCAGGATTTGAACTCAGGTTTTTCTGACTCAAGGTCCAGAACTCTTATCTCAACCACTATACCTAACTGCTAGATCTCAAACTATGTGCTACAAAGAAGTTACCCAAATGACTTGGTAATGGTTTTAAAAAAGCAAAGATTAATTAGTGGAACAGAATATGTATACAACATACAAGAAGAAATGGGAGGCCATGGTAAAAACACTCACTATTCAATTAAAAACTGTTGGGAGGGGCGGCCAGGTAGCACAGTGAGTAAGAGCATCGCCTCCAGTGTTGGGATGACCTGGGGATCGAATCTGGGCTCTGACACTTAGCACCACACCCAGAAATAACTGGCCGTGTAACCTTGAGCAAGTTACTTAACCCCGGTTGCTTATTTAAAAAAAAAAAAAACTGTTGGGAAAACTGTGAAAAGCAGTTTGGCAGAAATTAAGTTTTGACCAACAACTTATACTATATTACCAAGATAAGCTTCAACTATGTAAAAGGTCACATAATAAAATAGAGGAGCAATGAAGAAATAACCTTTCAGATCTGTGGAGAGAGGAGGAAGAGTTCAAGAACAAACTGGATAGAGAGGATAACAGAAGAAAAAGTGGCCTAGCAATGAGCAATTAGTATTTCTTCAAATTTTTATTTTGTTTTTTTCCATAAATGGTGTTTTACAGTTTTATTTATATAGTTCCTGTGTGCCTTGACACACAGTATATTTAATACATTTTGTAGTTATTTTTAATGGAATTTCTCTTTTTCTTCCTATTGGGTCTTGTTTATACTTTATTTGAATGTGAATGATTTACTTATGTGGGTTTATTTTACATCCTGCAACTTTCCTGAAATTCTTAATTGTTTCAGTGAATTTCTTTGGTGGCTGTTTAGGGTTCTCTAAGTTGTCATGTCATCTACAAAAAAAATGATGTTTTCTCTTTGCTTGTGCTTATTTCCTCAGTTTCTTTTTTCTTCACTCATTTCTATAGCTAGCATTTAGCACTCTACCAAATTGTAATGGTGATAATGGGCATACATATTTAGTCTTGATTTTACTGAAAGGGCCTTTATTTTATATATGTTACCTACAATGCTTTTTCTTGTTTTTTAGATAGATACTACTTATATTAAGGAAAGAACCATTTATTTTTGTGTTTTCTAGTTTTTGTTTTAACAGGAATGGTATTGTATCTTGTTAAGCTTCTCCTGCATCTATTTATAATCATGTGGTTTTTGTTCTTGTTATTAATATGACCTATTATGTTTATAGTTTTCATAATAAAATGATTAAGTCCTGCATTCTTGGTATAAATCTGCCCTGGTTAGAATATATAATCTTTGTTATATATTGCTGTAGTTTCCTTTTAATGTTTTATTTAAAAATTTTGTATCAATGTTCCTTAGGGATATTGGTGTATAGTTTTGATTCTTCTTGGTTTAGGTATCAAGATCATATTTTTGTGATAGAAAGAATTTAGTAGGATCACTTTTTTCATTTTATGTAATATTAGAATTAATTTTTCTTTGAATGTTTAAATAGAGTTCAATTTTGGATCTATTTGGGCTTTTTATTTTGGAATTCATTTATGGCTTATTTAATGTCTTTTCTCTGAGATTGGGACATTTCAATACTCTAGTTCTTATTTTGTTAATCTGGGTATTTCGTATTTTTTTGTGTGACTATTTCATTTAGTTTTATTGGAATATAGTTGGGAAAAAATTGTTGTCGATTCTTTTTCATTTTCTGTATGGGAAATTGGGTTTTTCTCTTTAATCAAATTAGGTATTGGTTTATTTATTTTTAGAAAATAGCCACTAGTTTTATTTATTAATTTATAGGGTTTTTGACTTGTAACTTTTGCTCATCTGTTTGATTTTTTTGGAGCTTTCTATTGACATTTTAATAGGAATTTAAAAATTTGTTGATTTTCTTGTTTTCTTAGTTGCATACTCAACTCATTGATGATTTGTGAGGTTTTAAAATCCTAATATATAGTCATTTTTGTAAAGATGCTGTATACTGCTGGGAAGACATATGCTCCTTTTTATTCCCATTAAGTAACTACTAGAGATCTATTACATCTATTTTTTCAAAAATTTTATTAAGGACTTTTTTTTTTTTGTTTAGATTTGTCTAGCTCTGAAAAGGGTATAATGAGGCCCTCTACTATTATGGTTTTACTTTATATGTGTACCTATAATTTATCTTTTCCTTTATGTATTTTGATGTTAAAACAGTTGCATATATGTTAAATACTGAAATTAATTCATTATATTTGCTATTTCCAATAAAATTACCCAATACCCCTATTCTGTTCTTTGGAGTATGTCTTTGCAGTCACAGCTCACCTCTGTTTCTCAGTTCCTATTCTGGTCACTTGCCTGTGGGTCAAATTTGTGATCTTTTCTCGGAAAGATATCCACTGTGGTTTCTCATTAAGTTTCTCATCACTTCTAGGTTTGGCCCTCATCTGAGGTCATTGCATAGTTGTTAGGGGGGCTAGATTTCAACAAAATATAGCTTCCTTGTTCATCTCCTTTATTTTAACTCTGTCAGTCTTTGTTTCAAGGCTGTTTTTCCTTTCCTTTTATACCTTTCTTTTTATACCTTTCTTCATGATCATCCCTCTGCATTTACTGCTTGGTTTGCTTATGATTAACCTTTTCCTTTCATATTCTCTCTGTTCCTTTCTTTCTGTTATTTCCTGTTGTCCTATTCAGTTGAATTCTCTAACTCTCCTTTGTCCAGTTCAGATGAAAATGAAGTTCAAGTGATGCCTGATTTTTCTGACCTTTCCATATTTCTGTCAACTTCTGCTTGTGCTCTCTTAATTATGTGAGATACATTCTCCCATTCTTTCTGTTCTTTTCCTCTTACTTCCCATTCTTTCAGAGTCATCAAAACATAACACAACATTCCCAGATCTTCCCTCTTATTTGACTCCCTTTATAAACCCTGATAACATTAGGGTTCTGAGGTTATATTTGTATTATTTCTATTCCCCCTGCCCCCTTACCATATGAATCTAATCATTTCACCCTTATAAAATCTCTTCTGATAGTACACATTTTCATTTTTTTATGTTTCTCTTTGAGTCTTCCTGTGTTTTTATTTCAGTTTTATGCAGCTCTAATCTTTTCATAAGGAATGGCTGGAAGTCTTTATCCAACCTCTTCCATTATTCAGTTTTGCTGGGTAAGGCATTTATATCATATTCCATGTTCTCTGCTCCTTTTGTGTGTTAACTGCTAAATCTTGAGTGATCCTGACTACAGCATTTCAGTGCTTTATCTGGCTGCTTGCTGTATGTGTGTGTGTGTGCGCGCATGTTTTCTGGATTTTGGCTGTCACATTTCTGGGAATTTCATTTTGAGATTTTTTTTTCAAGAAGTTACTGGTGGATTCTTTCTATTTTTGCTTTCTCCGCTTGTGCTAATACATCTGACCAGTTTAATTTTGTGATTTCTTGAAGTATGATGTCAAGGCTGTCTTTGTAATTATGACTTCCTGGTAGTCTAAGAAGTTAATTCTTCTTGATGTATTTTTTACATCAGTTGTTTTTTATATGAAATGAGATAACCTCCAGTTTTTTCTAATCTTTATTTTAATTTTTAATATTTGTTATTGTCTCATGGAGTTATTAACTTTTATTTGGTCTATTCTAATTTTTTAGTGAGTGTTGTTTCCATAGGTTTTATATCTCCTGTTCTAAACTGTTCTCTTTCCAAGTCTCTCATTAATAGCTCTTATTCTTTTCATAGTTTTTCCTCAAGCACTTACAGTTTATTTATATTTATTTACAATATTTCTGTGCCCTAATGCATGGCCAATTTTTGTAAAAGTTCTATATGTTGCTAATATTCTTTACCAGTCCTGTTTAGAAGATGCTATAAGTCTTTTAGGTCTAGTTGTTTGTTCAGTTCTGTATTATCCCTTCTGTTTGTCCAATTTGTTCAAAACTGAGAAGGATGTTACAATCTCCTGCTATTATAATATTACTTTCCATGTCTTCTTGTAACTCAGTTAATTTAATTTGTGAATTTAGATACTAAGGCATTTGGAGCATGCAAATGTACTATTTTTTTTCTGTTTTTCAAATGCTTTATTAACTTTGGATTTACATCATTCATTTCCTCCAGATTTTGAGTTACAAATTTTCTCTCCATTTTTCCCCTACCCACTGCCTCAAAACAGCAGTCCCACAGGACCTCCTCCAATCTGCCATCTCCCATATTTTCTCCCATACCCCTTTCGAATTTTCCAGTAGGGTATGGTGGATCTCCATGCCCCAGTGCCTGTATATCTTATTTCCCAATTACATGCAAAATAGTATTAATAACAGTATATTAATAACAGTATATGTTTATATAGTAATAATAATATTATAGTATATTAATAATAATAATAGTATATGTTTATATATGTATATAAATATATAACATTTGATTTTAAAACTTTGAATTCCAGATTCATTCCCTTCCTCCCTTGTCACCCACCCTTACTGGGAAGATAAACAGGTCAGTATAGGTTGTACATGTGTAGCTAATGCAAAACAGTAACATAGTAGATATATTGTAAAAGACTGACTATATTTCCTTCCCTCTTATCCCACCTCCCACTTGTTCTATTCTCTCCTTTGATCCTGTCGCTTTTCAAAAGTGGGTGCTTCCAAATTCCCTCCCCCCCAGTTTGTCCTCCCTTCCATCATCCCCCTTCTCATTCCCTTCCCCCCAACTCTCCTATAGAGTGAGATACCCTATTTAGTGTGTATTTCTTTCCCTCCCCAAGCCAAATTCAATGAGAATAAGGTTGACCCATTCCCTTTTGCCTTCCTATTCTTCCCCTCCATTGTAACCATTTTCCCTTGCCTCTTCTATATGAGATAGTTTACCCCATTCTGTTTCTCCCCATCTCCTCTCATTATATTCCTCTCTCACCTCTTAATTTCACCTTTTAAGTATCATCCCTTCCTATTAAATTGGTCCTGTGCCCTATATCTATGTATACCTGTAAACATATATACACACATTTACATATGTATTCATATGCCCATATACCCTCATATATATATATTTCTATTCCCTTCAACTATTTTCATATTGAGAAAAGTTTCATCGGTTACAATTATCGTTTTTCCATGTCAGAATGTTAATAGTTCAACTTTGATAAGTTCCTTATGATTTCTTTTCCCTGTTTACCTTCTCATGCTTCTCTTGCTTCTTGTCCCTGAATGTCAGATTTTCTATTCAGCTCTGTTTTTTTCATCAAGAATGCTTGAAAGTGGGGTGGCCAGGTAGCACAGAGAGTAAGAGCACTGGCTGCAGTGTCAGGACGACCTGGGGATCGAATCCAGGCTCAGACACTTAGCATCCACCCAGAAACACCTGGCTGGGTAACCTTGAGCAAGTTACTTAACCCCAATTGCTTAAAAACAACAACAAAAAAAATGCTTGAAAGTCCTCTATTCCACTGAATAACCATATTTTCCCATGAAATATGATACTCACTTTTGCTGGGTAGGTGATTCTTGGTTTTAATCCCAGCTCCTTTGACCTCCGGAATATCATATTCTAAGCCCTTTGATCCCTCAGTGTAGAAGCTGCCAGATACTGTGTTATCCTGATTGTGTTTCCACAATATTCAAATTGTTTCTTCCTGACTGCTTGTAATATTCTCTCCTTAATCTGGGAATTCTGGAACCTGGCTATAATATTCCTAGGAGTTTACGTTTTGGGATCTTTTTCAGGAGGTAATCAGTGGATTCTTTTAACCTGTGTTTTACCCTCTGGTTCTAAAACATCAGGGCAATTTTCCTTGAGAATTTCTTGGAGGATGATTTCTAGGTTCTTTCTTTGATCATGGCTTTCAGGTAGTCCAATAATTTTTAAATTGTCTCTCCTGGATCTATTTTTCCAGGTCAGTAGTTTTTCCCATGAGATATTTCACATTGCCTTCTATTCTTTCATTTGTTTGGATCTGTTTAATAGCATCTTGATTTCTCATAAAGTCATTAGCTTCCATTAGCT